>NW_006408541.1:16215991-16216878 GCF_000296735.1 Chrysochloris asiatica | reverse complement strand
AACAACAACAACAACCTTTCAGAAGTGGTCCTTTTTCCTAGTCAGTGTTAGTTGGAAGCTCAGCTGAAACCAGTCTGCCATGGGTGATCCTGCTGGTGTTTCAAATACTGATGGCCTAGCTTCCATTATCCCACCACAGTATGACAAACTACCATATACTCAGTTAAAATTTAGGGATTCGATTACTTTAAGAGGAGTCCTGGTGTGGTGCTGTAGGATAAAGCACTGGGCCCCTAGGTGGGTTTGAATCACAAAGTCAGCAGTTCAAACTCACCAGCTGCTCCTTAGAAACCCTATAGGGTCAACTGTGAGTCAGGACTGACTGGATGGCACTTAACAACAACAACAACAACAACATTACTCTAAGAAGAAGGAAGCCTGTTGGTACAGTGGTTACCTGCTTGACTTGGTTTGACCCCAGCAGTTGCTTCTCAGGAGAAAGATGTGACAGTCTGCTTTTGTAAAGATTTGTTGTTGTTAAATACTGTTGAGTCCATTCCGACTCTTAGGGACCCCTATGTGGGGTTTTTGAGGCTGCAAATCTTTGCAGGAGCAGAAAGCCTCATTTTTCTCTTGTGGATCAGCTGGTGGGCTTGAACCATCAACCTCCAGAGCCACTACACTCCATAAAGATTATAGCCTCAGACGCCCTATGTGGCAGTGTACTCTTCCTACAGGGTCACTGTGAGTTGGAATGAACTGGACAGCACCAGGTTTGGATTTGAGATATGATAGCTGTGAGGGGAAGAATGAGTGATAGAGGACAAAGAACACTTTCCACCAGGGAGGGCCATGCAGTAAAAGGAAGAAGAATGACAGAGAAAGGGGCTGAGGAAAAAGAAAATTAACTCTATTGAGAGGCCTAGAGGACAATTCAGGAGCTCTAG
>NW_006408541.1:16206192-16215296 GCF_000296735.1 Chrysochloris asiatica | reverse complement strand
TCAGGCAACTTAGTCCTCAAACTGATTCCTTTCTCTTGTGCAGCAAGATTTGCCTAATGCAATACGTCATTTGATTTCTTTACTGCTGCTTCCATGAGTGTTGATGGTTGATCCAAGCAAAATGAAATCTTTGACAACTTCAATCTTTTCTCCATTTATCTTGATGGTATTTATTGTTCCAGTTGTTAGGATTTTTGTTTTCTTTACATTGCAGTTCAACCCCTACTGATGTTCATCAATAAGTATTTTAAGTCCTCTTCACTTCCAACAAGCAAGTCAGAGGAGTAGAGAGGATCTACAGGCGTGTGTACGCATCTTACAAACTTAGTAACGGAGACACTGGGAGGCTGTGTAGTCTAGATATTAATGCAGAATTAAAGCATATGGCTTCTGACTGCTGGCCCACTGCACTTTCTGAATTGCTGTGTTTCTCCAGCAGCTGAGGATGATGATTAAAAGATTATATGAAGAAGCAGGACCCTCAGTGTGAAGCACAGAGTGCTTAAGCTGCAAAAAGAATTTATTGGATCACAATCATTGAAAACCCCAGGAATAGTTGGGATTCAGGTCTGGCTGCATCCAGGAGTTCAAGTTCTCAGGGCTTGGTTTCTCTGCATCCTTCAGCAGACTTTCTCCTCGTGGCAACTCCTACTCAGCAACCCCAACTGACAAAGGGAAACTTCTTTTCCCTAAATTCCAGCACAACTCACAGACTTGAATCTCGTTGGCCCAAACTGGGTCCCATGCCAATCCATACACCCATCTCTGTGGCTCTGATTGGCTAATCCAAATCAAGGACCCATGTCCACCCAGTATGGTAGATGTGGAGGAGCAGATCAGCTTCATCCTAACAAAATTGAGTGGGGGAAGGACTCCCCCCTAAAGGACACCAGTGTCATTTCCCGACAGGGTGTGGACCAGGGACATCCACTGACTGGGCTCTGCAGGCTGAGGCCCCCTGCACATACATGCCCATAACCCGCAGCTGGTTGCTTGTGGCCACATGGTGAGCTCTGTTCAGGAAGGAGAAGTCCTATCAGTAGTGGTTCTGGCTGAAGGACAAGTGTGCTGCTGACTCAGAAGCTAAGAGCATCGGAGCTGAAATGATGCAGGCATGGCTGTACACAGGGCATTTGAATTTTTAAAACAGAAACTGGGCTCTCTTCCTACTCCAGGTCAGGACATGCTGCTGCCCAAGGCTGTGTCACCTCCTCACTTACTTTTCATCTCTTCCCACTCAGAGCCAGTAGTTCTGGTAGTTCAGTGCATCTTGTGGGTCCATTAGGAGCCCCCCAGAGAGCGGGAGCAGTGATAGCCAGCAATTGCCGCCTCTTTCCTATCTTCCCCTGGGGGCCCCCACTCCTCCATCGCTGAACTGTATTTTTTTCTCCACCTAGGATTAGGCAAATGCAAGGTGGTCAGAAACCTTTGTCTGCGGTTTAGAAAGGGATCCTGAAAGGGATTAACTAGCGGCTCTCCAGGGTTCACCATGAGTTGGCCCTGACGCCTCCTTTAGTACTTTGCCTTCCAGGCAACTCAGTACCAGTTTGAAGCTCAATTCGAGAACCAGTTTTGTTGGTGGTGTTGTTGCCTTTTACTTTTGAGGTTTAAGTAATAGACTTACAGAGATATAAGGAACTCTGGTAGTGCTATGTGTTAAGCATTGGGCTGCTAACCACAAGGTCAGCAGTTCAAACCCTCTAGTCACTCCACGGGAGAAAGATGAGGCTGTCTACTCCCATAAACTCTAAGGAACAGTTCTGTTTGTCCTATATATACCCTATAGGGTCCTTATGAGTTAGAATCAACTCAACAGCAATGGGTTTTGTTTTGTTTGGGGTTTTTTGAGAAATAATTCACATACCATAAATTCACCCTTTTAAACTGTATAATTCTGTGGGTTTTAGTATATTATTCATAGGGTTGTGCTATCATTTTAAAAAAAAAAAAAATTCAGTTACCATCAAGTCAGTTCTGACAAGTCCTGCTAAGATACCTCACATATTTGAAATGTATTACCTTGCATGAGGTGTAGTACTTAAGGCAGATTAAATGAGCGACAGACAGTGAATGAAAGCTGGGCTGTCCTCACGGTGTCCTGGGGAAGAATCTGGAATGCCACTACACACGGCTACTTACAGGGTTACACCTGGGAACAAGCCTGAAATTGTAGATGGTTTATATATGGTAAGCCTGGGGTGCGTCGGCTCAGTGTTGGGGCTTCCTGGAATTGGGTATTCTGAGTAATTCCTCAGATGAGGCTGTCCCTGGACATTTGGTATCTGACTCCAGAGCACAGTGGACTTAATCAAGGAGCCAGGACCTCAAAACTAGTCAAGGCAGCCTGTCAGGAGAAAGTTCTATTACATCCTAGAAATGGAATCATACAAGAGTTGTCCTTTTGTATGTGATATATTTCACTTAGCATATTGTATCCATGGTTCACCTGTGGCACTGTATTCCATTTCTCTCTATGACTGAATACCACACATTCCATTGTATGTTTAGTCCACATTTACATTTACAGTCATCTGCTGATGAACACTCGGGTTGGTTCTTCCTCTAGCTGTTATGAATAATATTGTACAAGTGTCTGTTTGTGGCCCTGCTTTCAAGTCTTGGGTACTCAAGTATATTTGAGACTTGAATTGCTGGGTCATATGGAAACCCTGTACAGGTTTGCTATGGGTCAGAATCAACTCGACGGCACTTGACAACAATAGTTATTCTGGTGTGACACTGTAGGATAAGCACTGGACTGCTAACCACAAGATCAGCGGTTCAAATCCACTGGCAGCTCCTTGGAAGCCCTATGCAGGTTTGCTATGGGTCGGAACCAACTCAACAACACTTAACAGTAACATGGTCATTCTAAGGAGCCTGGTAGAATTCTTGAGAGTACAGCAGCTAACCAAAAGGTAGGCAGTTTGAACCTGTGAAGATTGTTGTTGTTAAGTGCCATCAAGTCGGTTCTGACTCATAGCAACCCTGTATAGGGTTTCCAAGGAGTGGCTGGTGAGTTTGAACTACTGACCTTGTGGTTCAGACAGACCTTTTGGCCCAGTGCTTTATCCCACAGCACCACACCAGGACCTAGGAGATCCTCTGGGGTCACTCTGCTGTGCCCTGTGGGCTGCTATGAGTTGGGATTAACTTGCTGGCATGTGACAACAGCATGTTTAACTTTTTAAGGAACTGCCTAAATGCTTTCCACGGCGGCTGCATACCATCTACTAACTTTCCCCATTTGGTTCAAACTGCAGGTGGCTAGTTTGATAAATGTGGAGTCCTGGTGCGCAACTGTAGGATAAGCACTAGACCACAAGGTTGGCTGGAGCCTCAAGGTCAGCGGTTCAAACTCACCAGCCACTCCTTGGAAATCCTATACAGGGTCCCTGTGAGTCAGAACTGATGCAATCAATGGCACTTAACAACAACAATTTTGATAATTGGGGCCTACAGGGGGCACATTTTCCCTTTTGCCTTGGTCTCTAGGGCAAACCTCAAGGTTTCCTAATCAGAAGTCTAGAGCACTGCCTGGCACATATGAGCTCTGTGAATAAATAGGAGGAGGCTTCAGAAAATTTGTGGACAAATGGAATTAAAGGATGATGGGGGTTTTCCACGAACTTTTCAAAGTTCCCCCGTATTTGTCTGTTTGATAAATGTTATCGACTGAGTGATTTAAGTGTTTGTAGCAGGTTAGGCAACTCACACACTCATAGTCCATGAAATAGAATTTGGTTTTTCGGTAAAAGAATTTAATTTCTGGTCAGTCTGTCCATCTTTGGGATTTCTCTTCCTTCTTTCCCAGATTTTTTTTTATTTTCAAGGGCTCACTTAGCACCAAGGAATTGGGTCGGGGGAGCCCTTGGACCTCATGTCTTCAAGCTTGGAACTGAACGCACTCTCGGGCAGTATTTGTCCACAAAACAAAGGCAGGAAGAGACAGGGACGAAGGACAGCAGGAAGCCAGGGAGAGTGTGGGAAGAGTGCTGATACGTGGAGAGGATTGCAACTGATATCATGAAATAAAATGTGTTTACATTGTTGCATAGAAAACGAACATCCTCTGTAAACTTTCACCCAAGCCACAATTTTCAAAAATGTTTATCTTCTGTCCACTTAGAACACTGCTGAGGTATGTTGGTTACTATCCCCAGGGGAACACCAGGTCTGGTGGCATCTAAAACCTCAGAGAGGCTGCTCATGGTCCTCTCTGCCTGCCCCTCCCTCAATCCATGCAGTCTTTGAGGTTTCACTTCCTTGCCGAGATACAAGGTGTGCGATCCCCCTTCTCCTCTGTGGCCTTCAGCTATCAGTGTTGTTGTTGTTGTTAAGTGCCGTCGAGTCAGTTTCGACCCATAGCGACCCTGAACAGGGTTTCCGAGGCTGTAAATCTTTACGGGAGCAGATCGCCTCATCTTTCTCCCGTGGAGCAGCTGGTAGTTTCAGACTGCGGACCTTGCGATTCGCAGCCGGATTCGTAACCACATATCAGTAAATGAGACTAAAACCAGCGCCATTTACCACACCGTGATGCCAGCAGCATGGGAATTGGGTTTGGTTGCTCACAGCTTGTCCCATCATACGTACACTTGATGAATATTTGCTGAATAAACAAATACATAAGTAGCTCAAAGGCAGGGAGTTTCTAGTGCATGCTATTGCGAGCAGAAATAAGACCCTCAGGGGGACAAACGCCAACACGTGTGATGAGTCAGGGCCTCTCAGCAACTCTCAGGGCTGAGATTTGGGTGCCAACCTGGCCCCGGCCTCACCCGGAGCTTGGCCCACAGTAAGGGCTCAGCAGATGCTGTGGAATGTTGAGCAAGTGATCACTGCAGGCATGGTTAGGGGCAGAGAGACATTAGCAGGTGGAGGACCTGGAATGCTACCAGGAAGCACAGCTCTGAGGCTAGGTGGCAGAATTCCATCTAAGGCATCTTTTAAAGGGCCAGTCAGTCCCTGCTCAGGTCTTCAGACTAAGACCTCACACTGTCAATCTTTGCGCCAAATCTGGCTTGAAGACAGGTTTGGTTTGGCCCAGTCTGTTGCTTTACATTTTGAATCCTTTACCGATATTAAAATCTGAAAGCTTTATAACAAAATCTGGATGCCTGCCTTCTACTGAAAAATTTGAATGTCTGGCAATCCCAGGCCTGGGTTTTCAAACAGCAGCTAGATAAACCTTGTCCCCACCAGCGTACTCAAGTCCCCCCACTCTCTGGGTGGTGTCCCAATTGTTCCAGAGTATGGGGAGTTGTTTTGCTCATGTGTGGTGCCTCCTTGGTTCCCAAAGGCATTTGAATTGTGACCCACCAACACCAGGTGGTGTCCAGGGTATGTGAAATACGTGGAAGCAGAGATAACTGGTCCCCATCAGTCATATGGGGTCCACCGCCCTCCGTGAAGGCTCTGAGACTTAGGCTGTCTGCTTTCCCAACTCAGTTCTAATCTTTGTCAAGTTCCAGACTGCCTTCAATGGTGCTGGTGGTGTGCTGTGAAGTTGGTTCCAACTCATAGTGACTTTGTATAGGGTTTCCAAGGCTGTAACTCTTTATGGGAGCAGAAATCCTCATCTTTCTTCCAAGGACCCCCTGGTAGATTTGAACTGCTGACCTTGGAGTTAGTAGTTCAATACATAACCCACTACATTACCAGGACTCCTTTGTTGTTGTTAAATGTCATCGAGTCGGTTCTGACTCATAGTGACCCTGTATAGGGTTTCCAGGAAGCAACTGATGAGTTTGAATCACTAACCTTGTGATTCAAACCAACCTTCTGGTCCAATGCTTTATCCCACAGTGCCACACTGGGACTCCTAGGCTTCTGTGGTGGTGGTGGTTACGTGCCGTGCAGTCGGTTCTGACTCATAGTGACCCTGTACAGGGTTTCCGAGGCTGTAAATCTTTACAGGAGCAGAAAGCCTCATCTTTCTCCTGTGGGACAGCTGGTAGTTTTGAACTGCTGACCTTGTGGTTCGCAGCCCGATTCGTAACCACTATGCTACCAGGCTTCTTTAGGGCCCTCCTAAAAAGACTGACTAGCTACTCCTTGGAAACCCTATACAGGGTCGCTATAGATCGGAATCAACTACACAGCACTTAGCAACAACAACAACAAGACTATTTGCTTCCCCAAGATCATCTTTCTTTGAAATTTATTATCTTGCTACTCAGATGTGTTTGAAATCTACCACCGTTACCAAGCCTTCCTCCAACAAAGAGCAGTAGTAAAGCATTCTGGACAGTACATCATCTGCTCGAAGGGTTGGGGATTTCTAGCATTTTATAGTGTGTAATTTATACAATTTATAGGAGTCCTGGTGTGGTGCTGTGGACTAATGCATCAGACTGCAAAGTCCTTTGAACTACAAGGTCGGTGGTTCAAGCTCACCAGCTGCTCCTTGGAACCCCTATACAGGGTTGCTATGGGTCGGAATCGACTCGACGGCACTTAACAACAATACCAACAACAATTTATACATACAGTGGAGTCCTGCTGTTGCGCTGTAGGATAAGCACTGGACTGCAAAGTCAGTTTGATCCTCAAGTCCAGCAGTTCAAACTCATCAGCTGCTCCTCAGAAACCCTCTTTACAGGGTCACTATGAGTCGGGCGCAACTCAATGGCGCTGAACAACAACAAAAACAATTCATACATTGAGGGGAGGGCTCAGAATGAGGCAGTGTTTTCTTCTGTTGCACACAAGGTCACTGTGAATGGAAACCGACTTGACGTCCCCTAACAACAATTCATGCATGCTTGATAAAGCACAGGATGAGCGAAAAAGAGGACGTCCTTCAACGAGCTGGGCTGACTCATTGGCTGCAATAATGAGCCCAAGCACAGCAGTGAGAGTGAGGATGGCACAGGACTAGGCTGTGTTTCCTTCTGGTGTGCACAGAGTCCATATGAATTATAACCAGCCCAATGGCACCAAACTACAACAACAATTCATATATCCATCCTAGTGACTTCCCTGGAGGCAGACACTGAGACATGGATTGATTCTTGCAACTATCCTTTGACGTTCGATTTTCTCTTTGACTTAAAAGAAGAAAATCTACCATGTTACAATAATGTGATTGGGGCTAGAGATAGAAAACCAAAAGTACAAAACCCATTCTACATACCAGGAGATTAAAAATCCAGTTAAAGTCCTTGCTTTGGCAGTCCACAGGTTCATATAGGAAAATAGACATGGACCCTGCAGGAAGGTAACATACCATTTCAGGATTGTTGTTGGTGTTAAGTGTTGTCAAGTCAGTTCTGATACATAGAGACCCTGTATAGGGTTTCCGAGGAGCGGCCGATGAGTTTGAACCACTGACCTTGCAGTCCAGTGCTTTATCCCACAGCACCACACTAGGACTCAACAGTTTCATGATGTTGTTGTGGTTAAGTGCCATCGAGTCAGTTCCAACCCATAGCGACCCTGAACAGGGTTTCCGAGGCTGTAAATCTTTACGGGAGCAGAAAGCCTCATCTTTCTCCCACAGAGCAGCTGGTAGTTTCAAACTGCTGACCTTGCGGTTCACAGCCCGATTCATAACCACTACACTACCAGAGTTCCTTAATTTCATGATAAACACAATATATTTTAGGAATTAGAGCATCTTTGGACTTCTCAGTAGCAACACGGAACGCTAAAAGTCAATGGAGAAATGCCTTGGGATTATTAAGGAAAGATTATTTCCAAGCTAGAATTCTATACCCAACTAAGCTGTTAGTCAAATAAGACAGTGGAATAAAGACATTTTCAGAAAGTGGGGGACTCAGTGTCTTGGGACACATTATGTCCTCACCCCCTTTCTCGGGAAAAGAATATGCTCCACCACAACATGTAAGAAGAATTAAGGAGGAGACCTGGGGTTCAAGAAATAAGCGAATCAACATAGGCACAAGGTCGAGGGAATCACACAGCACAGGGATAATGTGTCCCTTCTGAGATCAGGTGGTGGCTGCAGTCGGTCCTGATTGTAGTAGGTCAGAGGTTGTAAGAAAGACTTCTTCCAGAAGAAGAAATTAATGAAATACCTGGTGTTTCTGAATGTACTGAGAGGGGTATTTGAGGTGGAAATAGTATTAAGTACATAGAAAAACTAAGCAAAAACAGGGAGGGGAAAAGCGATTATTAACTGTAGGAGAAACAAAAAAAGGAGTTGTGGGTTACTGTATGGTTTAGCTGATTTATCCATTCACTGCATAACAAGCTACCCCAAAACTTAGTAGCATAAGCAGTATTTATTGAGCTTCTTAGAATATGGTTTGGCAGGGGTTTCTGCAGATCTGGGTTGGACTCATTCCTGCCCATAGTCGGCTGGTACATCAGCTGATCCTGGATGGTTTCAGCTGGAACAACTTACCTCTGCTCCCCATAGTCTCTCATCCTCCAGCAGGGAAGCCCAGGTTTATTCAAATAACAGATGCAGAGGTCCTTTCATGGAGACAGACTCTAAGCATGCAAAGCCTCTTTGGAGTGGAGGCACCATCACTCCACTGTATTCAAAACAAACTCCAGCCCTCTGGATGTAAAGAGCCCCTCCCTCTTAATAAGAGAAGCCATAAGGTCACACTACAAAGGGAGAGCTGAATCTGCATCCTTTATAGTGGGATCAGTAAATAATGCCTAAAACTGACAATTCAAGAAGTCATGTGACTATAACTGTGTGATTTATGAATAGGAGTCCCTGCTCTATAGAAACAGTTCATGCAGTCTCCTGCTAATGGAAAGGTTCTGAATCCACCCAGAATCTCCTACGAAGAAAGGGCTGGTGATCTACTTCTGAAAAATCAGCCACTGAAACCCCTGTGGAGTGTAGTCCTCTGGCAACCATGAGGTCATGATGAGTTGAAATCAATTCAGTGACAACTCTTCAGTTTCTTATTAAATTTAGAGACATGACGGTAAATACCAAAATGATTAGCTGCAACCATTGGAGGTGGAAACCTCTGATGAAGAAAAATGGAAAGGCATGGCAGTTGTTGTTGTCGTTGTTGTCAGGTGCCATCGAGTCGGAACCGACTCATAGCAACCCCATGCACAGCAGAACGAAACAATGCTCGATCCTGGGCCAACCTCACCACCGCTGCCACCCC
>NW_006408541.1:16175246-16205688 GCF_000296735.1 Chrysochloris asiatica | reverse complement strand
GAGCTTGAACCGCTAACCTTGCAGTTCAAACAGCTTTGCAGTCTGGCGCATTAACCCACAGCGCCACACCAGGACTCCTGCTATCATATAAAAAAAATTTTAATTAGAAAAAATTCTATTTAAAGTGATCAAATGTGTGCACATGAAAGAATGAGGTATGCAGGACTATATGTACTCCAATCAATGCTGAGAATAGAGGTTGGGTACAGATCGGAAAAGAAAGGTCTGCATAAGACGGCTAAGGAGGCTCCATCAGCTGGGCTTTCCAGAGTGGTGGTGGTGTTAAATGCCCTTGAGTTGGTTCTGACTCTTAACCTGGTATAGGGTTTTCAAGGAGTGGTTGGTGGATTTGAACCACCAACCTTGTGGTTAGCAGTCCAGTGCTTATCCTACAGTGCCACACCAGGCCTCAAAGATATACCCAAAAAAAGTACTTAGACTTATTTAGGACTTTACAATCCTGGTGTGGTGCTGTGGGTTAATGCACCAGACTGCAAAGCTGTTTGAACTGCAAGGCCGGTGGTCCAAGCTCACCAGCTGCTCCTCGGAAACCCTGTACAGGGTCGCTCTGGGTCAGAACCGATTCATTGGCACTTAACAACAAGTACATTAATAGGGCACAACTCAAAATGAAGAAAAATGGCTACAAACATCCATTAATAATTGGAACATGGAATGTACGAAGTATGAATCCGGAAAAATTGGAAGTTGTCAAAATTTTTAATGGCATGCATAAACATCGATATCCTAAGTATTAGTGAGCTGAAATGGACTGGTATTGACCATTTTGAATCTGACAATCACATGGTACCAAGAATGACAAATTGAAGAGGAATGGTGTCACATTCATCATCAAAAAGAACCTTTCAAGATCTGTCTTGAAATACAACACTGTCTGTGATAGGATAATATCCATACACCTACAAGGAAGACCAGTTAATACAACTATTATTCAAATTTACTCACCAACCATTAAAGCCAGTGATGATAAAAACTTCTTCAATATATAGTCATCTTTAATGTATAGTGGTTATGAGACGGCCTGCTAACATCAAGGTCAGCAGTTCGAAACTACTAGCGATTCCACAGGAAAAGATGAGGCTTTCTGCTCCCGTAAAGATTTACAACCTCGGAAACCCTAAACAGGGTCATTATGAGTCGGAAGTGACTCCATGGCACACCACCACCACCATATACATGGACCTCATCAGATGGAATACACAGAAATCAAATTGAATACATCTGTGGGAAGAGATGGTAGAAAAGCTCCATATTATCAACCAAAACAAGGCCAGGGGAGACTGTGGAACAGAGCGTCATCAATTGCACATATGCAATTTAAGGCTGAAGCGTAAGAAAATTAAAACAAGTCCACAAGAGCCAAAATATGACTATGAACATATTTCACCTGAATCAGAGATCATCCCAAGAACAGATTTCATAAATTAGACACTAATAACCGAAGATCTGAAGAGTTATGGGATGACATCAAGAACATCATACAGAAAGAAAGCAAAGGTCATTAAGAAGACAAGAAAGAAGAAAAGACCAAATTGGATGTCAGAAGAGACTCTGAAACTTGCTCTCCAGCCGAGAGATGCTAAAGCCAATGGAAGAAATGAGGAGGTAAAAGAGTTGAATAGAAAATTTCAAAGGGCAGCTCAAGAAGACAAAGTCAAATATTATGATGAAATGTGCAAAGACATGGAGTTAGCAAACCAAAGGGAAGGACACACACAGCATTTCTCAAGCTAAGGGAGCTGAAGAAAAAATTCAAGTCTCAACTTGAAATATTGAAGGAATCTATGGGCAAAATATTGAATGATGCAAAAAGCATCAAAAGAAGATGGAAGGGATACACAGTCACTGTACCAAAAAGAAAGGGTCGATGTTCAACCAGTTCAAGAGGTAGCAAATGACCAAGAGCCAATAATACTGAAAGGAAGAAGTCCAAGATGCATTAAAGGCATTGGCAAAGAACAAGGCACTGGGCATTGATGAAATACTAACTGAAACCTTTCAACAAAGTGAGGCAGCACTGGAGGCACTCACTCATCTATGCTATGAAATTTGTAAGACAGCTTACCTGGCCAACTGACTGGAAGAGATCCATATTTGTGCCCATTCCAAAGAGAGGTGACTCAACGAAATGCAGAAATCATCAGACAATATCATTAATATTGCATGCAAGTAAAATTTTGCTGAAGATAACTCAAAAACAGTTGCAGCAGTTCATCAACATGGAGGTGCCAGAAATTCAAGCTGGATTCAGAAAAGGAATTTCTGGAACTAGGGATATCATTGCTGATGTCAAATAAATCTTGGTTGAAAGCAGAGAATACCAGAAAGCTGTTTATCTGTGCTTTATTGACTACACTATGCCTTTGGATTGTGTGGATCATGACAAGCTATGGACAACATTGGGAAGTATGAGTATTCCAGAACACTTAATTGTGCTCATGAGGAACCCTTGTACATAGACTAAGAAGCAGTTGTTCGAACAGAACAAGGAAACACCAAATGGTTTAAAATTAGGAAAGGTGTGTGCCAGGGTTATATTCTTTCACCATACTTATTCGATCTGTATACTGGGCAGATAACCTGAGAAGCTAAATTATATGAAGAAAAATGTGGCATCAGGATTGAAGGAAGACTCATTAACAATCTACAATGTACAGATGATACAGCATTGTTTGCTGAAAGCAAAGAAGACTTAAAATACTTATTGATGAAGATCAAAGACCACAGCCTTCAATATGGGTTGCAGCTCACAAAAATCCTGACCACTGGACCAATAAACAACAGCTATATAAATGGAGGAAAGACTGAAATTGTCAGACTTCATTTTGCTCAGATCAATCATCACTTATGGAAGCAGCAGTCAAATCAAACAATGTATTATTACATTAGGCAAATCTGCTGCACAAGACCTCTTTAAAGTGTTGAAGAGCAAAGATGTCAGTTTGAGACCTAAGATGCACCTGACCCAAGCCATGGTATTTTCAATAACCATATGCATGTGAAAGTTGGACAGTGAATAAGAAAGACTGTAGAAGAATCGATGCATTTGAGTTATGTTGCTGGAGAAGAATATTAATAGTACCCTGGATTGCCAAAATAAACCAATCTGGGTTGGAAGACGTACAGCCAGAATGCTCTTTGGAAGCCAGGGTGGCCAGACTTCATCACCCTTACTTTGGACATATTATCAGGAGGAACCAGTCCTTGAAGAAAGATACCATGTTTGGTAACGTAAGGTGTCAGAGAAAAAAAGGAAGACCCCCAATGAGATGGATTGGCACAGTGGCAGCAGCAATGGGCTCAAACATAGCAACAATTGTGAGGTTAGCACACGACTGGGCGTTGTTTCATTCTGTTGTGCATAGGTTCGCTATGAGTCAGTACCAACATAAGCACTGGACTACCAACTGCAGGATCAGTGGTTCAAGCCTGATCCTCAAAAACTCAGTACAACAATAATAACAATACAATGTTAAGGAGCCCTGGTGGCACAAAGGTTAAGCACTCTGCTGCTAACCTAGTGGTTCAAACCCACCCAGTGTCCACAGGTCAAAAACCAGGTGTTCTGCTCCCGTAAAGATCTTATCCAAGAAAATACCACGGAACAATTCTGTTCTGTCATATAAGGTCTCATGAGCTGGATATGACGGCAGCAGTCCAATGTTTGAGATCATTTCCATAACCACATTCTTGAAGTAAATGAATCAAGAATCCTTGTCACCTTTTTCATTCTGCAAATATGGAAACTGAGTCTCAGGAAAGTTCAAGGACTTGCCCATGGCCACAGGAGCAAAGAGTGGCTATAAAAGTTAGGTTTCAGACCCAAAGCACCAAAGGCCAGCTGTGACTAACTCAACCCAAGGAGGTTTGTCTGAAGGAGTTTTCAGGCTCTAGGGGACAGATGGAGAGAGAATTGGGCTTGGAAAGGAGAGAGACCAGGACTCCTAAGGGGATAGGGCTGGTGCAGTATCTCCTGAAGATCTGCTGGCCACCGTTCATCCCCGGATATCTCCAGGAGAGAGGACGATTAGCTGAGCCTGGCTAGGGAAGGGGAGATTCATTAATGGACAACGCTTCAAGACTACCTGCAGTAAGGAAGTCATGTCCCAAAAGGAAACATCCATGATGTTAGAAGAAAGAATGAGAGAGGTGGGAAGGCACCTTAAAAGCTAGCCTGCCTCCACGGCCACATTGGGTACCATGCGTGGGGTGCTGTGGCCTGAGGTATGGGATGAGTCCAGGTTACCGTTCCTAACTTCAGGGCAGTTCCCAGACTGAGCATTCTCCAGGGAGAAAAACCCTGCATCCACCCACCACCTTGAGAAACACAGAAGACACTGCTTGATGCTTCAGATGGAATGTGTATGGTAATGTAACCACCCTCTTGGAATCATATTAGCCCCACATCAGTGTTTTGTGGGTGTGCAGGCCAGTTCTCATTCCAAAGGGGCTGTGTGTTGTCCAAGGATCCTTGGTGATGCTCTAGTTAAAGGCTTAGCAGCTAACCAAAAGATTGTCTATTCGAACCCATCGGCCACTCCGCAGGAGAAAAATGTACAGCATTGGAAATCATATGGGGCATTTCTATGTGTCCTTTATGGTCGATATAAATGGGAATGGGCTTGTAGGTTTGGTTTGATTTTGGCATGTTATTAACAGTAGAGGTCATGGAATCAACTTTAATGAATATTCTCAAAGACATTCATTCTTCCAAAGTGTGTTTTGTTTTGGGGGGTTGTTGTTAAGTGCCATCAATCAGTTCCGACCCATAGCAACCCTGTATGGGTTTCCGAGGAGTGGCTGGTGAGTTTGACCCTTGCGGATCAAACCACCTTTGCACTCCAGCGCATTAACCCACAGCGCCACACTAGGACTCCATTTTCCATTGAGTGGAAAACTGAGCAAGACTCACAGAGAGCCGGTGCGCCTGGTGGGGAAGCTGGAGCCAGCATGATGCTCTGGACCATACTGTGCTGAGCAGACACTTGCATTATCACACACAGTCCTCACAACCCCTGGGAGCTGAGAGTGCAGGAAGGTGCTGTACTGTGCCCATTTTACAGATGAGAACCTTGAGGCTCACCAGTACCAGAACTGGAAGCCTGTGTCTGGAAGCATTGCCCTAACCTCTCTTAGCCTAACACTAAACATCCAGTGTCATGTGCTTAGGGAAGCGTCCTAACCTTTTGACTAAGTCACACCCCCTATTAGTGACTCAGCACCAGAAGCAGCTCTGGTTGTGCAACAGTTAAGTGTTCAGCTAAGTAACCAAATGTTGATGATTCACACCCACCCAGTAGTCCCACAGGAGCAAAGGGCCTACTGGTAGCTCCTGTGGGACAGTTGTACTCTGTCACACGGGGTCACAGTGACTCAGAATAGACTCAGTGGCACCCAATAACAAGGATCATAGGACTTGCCATAAGGAGTTGCACTCATTCATTTTTGCACTTACTCATTTCATTTCATTATGATGACTTGATGACAGATTGTCCCATATTCACCGTCATCAATGTGAGGTGGCTGGAATGACGTTTTCACTGTAGCAGACATTGTTGATGCTCCACTGGTAACCCCATTTAAAATAAATCAGGAAATGTTTAAACACAGTTGCCACTGAGTTGATTCTGACTCACGACAACCCTGTGCTTCCTAGGATTTCCAGTGACTGATTTTTCAGAAGTAGATCGCCAGACACCGAACTTTTGGTTAGCAGCCAAGTGCATTAACCCTGTGCACTACCTGGAGACTCCTATCCCCATCCCCACTGCCATCCATTCCATTCTGACTCCTAGTGACCCTGTAGGACACAGTAGAACTGCTCCCTAGGACAGCTTCACCTTTCTCCTGCAGAGAAGCTGGTGGGTTTGAACTGCTGACCTTGTGATTAGCAGTCCAGTGAGTAACCCACTAGGCCACCAGAGCGCCTTTTCTCACTCCCCATTCCTGTGTGCACAGATAGCTCCCTGTGATGCCCAGCCTGACACATTGAGGGGTGTTCGGTACAGTCTCCCAGAGGGCCTGAGTCCCAGTTGCCCACAGTAGTGACCTGCTCAGACCCAGGTGACTTCCTCCCTAACCCATCTCCCTGCCTCACTCCACTTGGGTCCTGGCATCGCTTCCCAGTAAATGCTCTATGCTACATTTCTAGGTCTGCTTCTGGGGAAACAGTAATGAAATGTTTGGAGCTCATGATTCCTTATGATTGTTATAAGGTACTGAAACTCCTGGTGGCCAGTGCCCTGTGGTAGCTTCAGCCCTGGATACCCCAGTTGTGATCCAGGGACCAGCAGCGTTGGCATCTCCAGATTCCCGAGTCCAAATCTGCATTCTGACAAGATTCCCAAACAGATCCTCTGACAACCGAATGCGGTGTCAGCCACAAGGAACCTACCTACTGCTGTCCTCTTTGTGGGTCTAGAAGGGACCCAGGTAGAGTGAGCCTGGCCAGATCTTGACCACCTACACACCCTTGCAAAGCTCTTCTCCCCCCTTTGACCAACCTCAGTCCCGCCCCTTCCCATTCTTCAATGGAAGTTATTATGTGATTCCGGCTCGAATTCCGGAATCCAATACCCCGCATAGTGCTATGAGACTTCAGTCAGATCCTGTTGGTGATACATGATTTGGCCTGTCCTTTACTGCTTTGCAAACCGAGAAGAAATTAAAAAAAAAAAAAAAAAAAATGCTTTATGACCCAGTAGTTAAAAACTATTTGTAGAAGTTGCTAAGGTTCAAATCAAAAGCGCCCTCCCCAGAGGACCATTAGTTAATTCCGAGGACCCGAGTTTCGTTTCTTTTCTTGCTTTGCTTTTTTCCCTTTCTACTTCGAGATAGATGTAGCTCTAATTCATATCGGCTGTTCCGACATCTCAAGCTTTCCATCCTTGGACAAACACAAGCCAAAGTGCTTAAGGACATCTGTTTATTTTATTTCTTTAATGAGAAAACCGTCCAGTTTCTCCCGGACTCAGCTGTGTTTATTTACATTTTGTTAGTCATGTGCGCTAAGCACCTCGGGACCAGAAGGGCCCTGGTCCCTGCCCAGCCCTCAGCTCTGAAATGGAGAGTGAACCCTGCCCAAGGAAAACAGAGTCCTTGGAACTCTATAAAATAGATTTTCAAAATAAATACTGCCTAATTCACTCGGTAGATGTGGATTAAGTCAAGATGAATACAATTTGGAAAGGATTTTCTGAGGAAGTTGGAGATTTCTTTCCCCCACTGGGGGTTAAACTTTATTTAATTTTTTTTTTTTTTTAAACTCCAGACCTCTTTACAGTTAAGTAAAAAGTATTTGGTCCTTGTGGCTAATAAAGCCATGATGATTTTGATTGGGCTTCTCCAACAACGATTATTTTCTTTGCAGGACTAGGGGGATGGTAGTTAAACTAGGCATTTCATTCCATCCAATAAGCGTGAGAAGCGCACATCTGCAGTTGTCATTTTTGCGGGGGTGGATGAAGGAAGAATCTAGAAGAACTTGGAAAGATTTGGTGGGGATGAATGACATCGTTTCGGGGATGGTGGGCGGGGGAAGGGGGTACCCTGTATAGATTTAATCTCTGAGAATTGTGCTTCCCTGAGTCAGTGGTCCTTTGTGCCAAGTGCATTTCTGAGCATTAAAGGATTATTTCCAACATAAAATATATCTGAGAGATGGTTCTGGGCTATCAGAAAGGTGCTCATTAGCAAAGACTTTCTTTGACGCTTTGTGTCCTCTACCACCGGGAAAGACCACTTCCTTGTGGGACCACTCAACTTGGGGTTGAGTCTTTTAGAATTAGTTTAGACTCCTGATTACTCCTCATTTTCCACCCACACATTTAACAAATGCTGACAGCTTCCCGAGTCTTCTTTTGCTGCCAACTTTTCTTTCCTTTTCCTACACCACCTTTCAACAAATGCTGAAGGACATCCAAAATTTTTACAAAATTAAAAGAGAGAGAGATTTAAATCTCCCATGCAAAGCCCGCAACAAATTGTCGGTTAGAGTGAGAAGCTCTTTTGTCTTCTGTAAATATGGGGTTGTTGCTCACAATGATAAGTGCTGAAAAAAAAAAAAAAAAAAAAATCCCAGGCACCCTACAAGCCTAAATAATGGGACCAATTTTCCTTTACACTTAACTAGCAGGTTCAGAAGTTTCTCCCCCAGCTCCCCACCTGCATTTTTTCACGGTACTTATTTCTCAACAATAGAGTTCTTGAGCTCAACGGAAGATTGTTGGGTTCCCGTGAGCCTTTGGTGAGGAGATGTCAGAGCTGAATGGCAGGAAGGGATCAACCGTTTTCATTGGGGCTGACTTTGACAAGGAAATGGGAGGTTCCCCCTCACCCACGCCTGCCTACCACACTTCCTCTGTGAATTCATGAACTTGCAGGCCCCCTTAATGGCAGGGGGAGAGGCTCAGAGGCAAGTCTCCCAGCTGTCCCTAAAATCTCTGGGTAGCAGCATTTTGTTAGAACACTCAGTTAGCCTCCTCTTCATGTGTGTTGGCGTACTGGACATGTGTCCAAGGTGCCATTTGTCTGTTGGGGTCTCAGTTTGTTCCTCTGTAAAACTGAAGTAACAATGCCTGGGCCATGAGCCTGAATGGACCCGCCAAAGAATTGCAGTAGGCGCTGTGTGTGGCAGCTCTGGCTGGAACACAACTTGATAATACAAAGATGAACATTTTCCACATGAAAAATTAGTTGCCTTTTTGTGGTGGTTGTTTTGTTTTGGAGTATTTTAGGGGGAGTGTTTTGTTTTGTTTGGTCTGTCTTCATCTGGTTCTGATGTCAGGATAATACTTGGCCTCTGAAAATGAGCTGAGAAGTGTGACTGGAAATTTGATGGGAATTCTTGTAAACGCTCAGTGGAATTCTCCAGTGAACCTATATGGGTCTGCACATTTCTCTTTCAGGAGGTTTTTTTGTTTGGGGATTTTTTTAACTATGAATAATTGTTGTCACTGTTTCATCTTGGATGAGTTTGGATCATTTGTGGGTTTGAGGAATGGTTCCATTTCATTCGTTGTTGGATGTTTGATGTGGTGTTGTAGGATAAGCACTGTACTGCTAATCAGCAGGTCGGTGGTTCAAGCCCACCAGCTGCTCCCTGGAAACCTTATAGAAGTCTCTATGAGTTGAAACCAACTCGACAGCATTGAGCAACAAAAGAGCCGAAGCAAATCAAGGTATTTCCTTCCCTGGTGACTTTTAGTTTGTAGCACGCCATCCAATGCAGAAGCCTTTAGTTACCAGGATAAATAAACAAACTGAGTTCTCTCCAGACGTATGACACTGGGTCAAATTGACATCGTGAGTTGTCTCCTTGATCCTCAAAACAGCAAGACAAGGTAGACCTGGCATTCCCCATATATCTAAGGACACTGAGAAGCCTACCCAAGTCCACCGAGCTAGTTAGTGGAAGAGAAGGCATTCTAAGTCGTTCTTAGATATTCTTCCTCCAGGAAGCCCTCCTTAAATAGATACACAGGCACGCCTCCTGTGTATCTAGTTAAGCACCCTGTACTTGCCCCATTGCAGCTTTGCTCACAAAGTGTTTTATCACCCACTTACTTGTCTGTCTCCCCAACTCAGCTTTTCAGTTTTTTGAGCAGAGGGGTCATGACCATTTCTTTTGAAAATAAGTAAATTAAGCCACTGTTGAATCCCTGCTGACTCACAGTGACCTGCTGTGTGACCCAGTAGCAGTGTGCTTTATTGGGTTTTCAGTAGCTGGGTTTTCTAAAGTAGATCACCAGGCCTTTCTTCCTCGGTGCCTGTGAGTGGACCCAAACCTTCAACCTTTTGGTTAACAGCCAAGCACATGAATTGTTTCCATCACCCAGGAGTGCCACCCGTTTATTGGTTCTCTCTGCATCCCTTCTTTCTAACACAGCATGTTCTTTGTGTCCTATAATTGTCAGATTCATTTCCTTTCAGTTTTAAGTAACAAAACCTCAATTCAAGTTGGCTTAAACAGGCAAGCAAAGTAATTGGCTCATATAACCAAAAAGAATTCAAGAGGTTGGCCATCAGGCATGGTTAGACCCAGGAGATCAAACACTACATCCACTGAGCTCAGAACACTGTCTTTCTCTATCTCTTTATCCCATTTCCTCCTGGATTGGCTTCATTCTTTTCATTTATGTTGGCAAAGATACCCTAAGGAACCCTAACCCCATCCTGCCAGCTTGGTGACCCCAGTGAAAAGTAGGTACCTGCTTCCCAATACCTCTCTCACATTTTCCAAGATGAAATTTGCTTTGGCCTGGCTTGAATCAATCACTCTAGCCAGATATGGGTCACATGTATGGGTAGAATTGCATTTTCTCTGGAGTTGGGAGGCAGCAGGATCAGCCCCCTTGAACTCCCTGGTTAAGAGTGATAAAATTCTGGTTCCTTCAAAAACATTCGAAATGTTGTTATCAGAAGAAGGTGGGATGGGTTCTGGGCAGGCAGGAATAGCAGATCCCCACTCCAGTGTATATAATGTAAGCCACATGGGGCCCGAGCACCTACATGGTCTTACTCAGCGTGTAGTAGGGGCTCAGTACACATTTGAAGTTGAGGGGCCATCCTCTAGTCCCATCACCAGGGTTACTGCAGTTAGATGTGGCCCTCTGCAACCTAGCTTCTCATCTCCTAGTCCTCCACCCTCCCTCACTCCACCCCAGTCATACCGACTATCTCAGTGGTGCTGACGTGCCAGACATACTCCCACCTCAGGGTCCTTGCACACTCTGTTCTCTCTACCTGAAATGCTCCCCCACACAGCGACACAGCTTCCTTCCTTGCCTGCTCAAATGTCACTTTCTCAGCAAGCACCTCCCTGACACCTGCAATTCCCTATTCTCGTCTTTGCCTCATTCTTTCACTGTAGCATCACCTGCTGGTGGGGCACTGCAAAGCTCTTGTTGTTGTTGTTAGGTGCCATCGAGTCGGTACCAACTCATTGTGACCCTATGCACAACAGAACACAACACTGCCCGGTCCTGGGCCAACCTCACAATTGTTGCCACACTTGGGCCCATTGATGCTGCCACTTTGCCAGTCTATCTCACTGGGGTCTTCCTCTTTTTCCCTGACCCTCCACCTTCTCCAAAGACTGGTCCCTCCTGACAATATGTCCGAAGTATGAGAGAAGAAATCTGGCCATCCTGGCCTCTAAGGAGCACTCTGGCTGCACTTCTTCCAACACAGATCTGTTTGTTCTTTTGGCAGCCCATGGCACTTACAATATTCTTCCCCAACACTGTAACTCAAATGCATCAATTCCTCTATGGACTTCCTTATTCATTGTCCAGCTTTCGCATGCATATGAGGTTATTGAAAATAACCTTAGTCTTCAAGCTGACATCTTTGCTCTTCAACACTTTAAAAAGGTCTTGTGCAGCAGATTTGCCTAATGCAATACATCATTTGATCTCTTGACTGCTGCTTCCATGAGGATTGATGGTTTATCCAAGAAGAATGAAGTCCTTGACAACTTCAATCTTTTCTCCATTGATAAGAATGTTGTTTATTGGTCCAGTGGTGAGGATTTTTGTTTTCTTGACATTGAGATGTAATCCATATCAAAGACTGTGGTCTTTGATCTACAAAGCTCTAGGAGGCTCTGTTTACATGGTGTGACACTGTAGGATAAGCGTGAACTGCTAACAAGGTCAGAGGTTTAAACTCACCAGCCACTGCTCGGAAACCCTATACAGAGTCACTACGAGTAGGAACCAACTCAACAGCGCTTAACAATATCAACAACGTAAATGGTGTTTCTGGAGTTGTGCAGTGCACAACCTGTGCAACCATACACAGCAGCCCTCCCATCAAACATATCACAAGCCTTGCCTTGATTTGCTAATTCATTCATTCATCCATTCATTGTTCTATTGTTTGCTGCTCTATCTCCCCAGTGTTTGACAGATAGAGAGCACTCGGTAAATATTTGTTAGCCTCACCCTCAGCCACTCTCCGCCTTGACAAATAACACTGTGGGTGTGAGGGAGGAGGCCTGTGAAGAACACTCTGCCCTCCAGACTGGAAGGAGCCCCAAGTGGTGACTCTTGTTCCCTTTCGATGCTGTGGCGTGCAGGTGGCAATAGATCCCCATTTAAGAAGGAAGTGCTCATGCTCTTCTACCCTCCTCCCATTCTTTAGCTTCTCTGGTGTGGGATGATGGGAAACTCTTTGTCACTGCTCCATCACATCATCATTCACAGTCACAGTGTTGAAAATCGTTTAGCTTCTCTGCAGTCTGAAGTCATGGCAGTCTGGGCTCTACTTAGCGCTCTGCAAAAAGGAATCTTAGGGCTGATGCATGGTGAAGGAAGGAAAGAATGAGATTGAAGCCAGACCGCCCAGATCTCACTTCCAGTCCTCTTACTCAATAGGTTGGGAATTTGCTGACCTTCAGGCCCCCATCAGTAAAATGGGTAGAATATGACAAAACCTACCTCGATGTATTTGGGGCTGCACAAGATCAGGTGGTGCTGTGAAGATAACCTGAACGAGTTTTGTTGTTGTTGTTGTTGTTGTTGTTGTTGTTGTGATGTGCCGTGGAGTCAGTTCCAACTCATAGCGACCCTGCATAGGGTTTCCGAGGCTGTAAATCTTTACGGGAGCAGAAAGCCTCATCTTTCTCCGGCAGAACAGCTGGTAGTTTCGAACTGCTGACCATGAGGTTAGCAGCCTGATAAATCAGAGATCTCTTCTTTCTCCTTGCTTGAGGTCATTTGCTGCCTTCCAGGTGAACATGGAATGAAGTTCTACCGTCTCACCACGGCCTAGAATCCCCTGAACTCTCCGGTGCTCCTGTCTGGTGCTCTCCTCCCTGTCTTGCCTACTTATTCTACTTACCCTACATTGATTGGTCTTCTTACTGTTCCTGCCTCAGGGCCTTTGCACTGGCTGTACCTTCTGCCTTGAATGCTTGCCCCCTAAGTTATCCTACAGCTGGCTCCCTTGTATCATTTAGGTCTTTACTCAAATATCACCTCTTCAGAGAGGCCTTCCCTGAGCACTCCATCTCTGGTCCAACCAATCCCATTGCCGCCAAGTCCATTCCAACTCTTAGAGACCCTATAGGGCAGAGTAGAACTGCCCCATAGGATGTCCACGGTTGTCACCTTTACGGAAGCAGACTGCCACATCTTTCTCTCATGGGTGGCTGGTGGGTTCAAACCACCAATCTTTCTGTTAGCAGCCAAGTTCGTAATCACTGCATCTCAAGGGCTCCTTAGGTATTTATTGTTGCTGTTGTTAAGTGCTGTCGAGTCAGTTTCAACTCATAGCAACCCCGTAGAGGGTTTCTGAGGAGCAGCCTAGTAGGTTTGAACTGCTGACTTTGTGGTTTGCAGTTCAGTGCTTGTCCTACAATGCCTAGTTGGCCCTTTATAGAAAAAGTTCACTGGTCTGTGGTCTAGAGCTTGGGCTACAGAGCCAGACTGTGCAGGTTCAAAGCCAGCTTCTCTCCCCAGTCATGTCCCTGGGCCTCAGTTTTCACACCTGCAGCATGGGGGTAATAACAGCAACAACACTTGTGTCACAGGGTTACTGGGAGAGGACTAAAGGACTCAATACATGTGACATGCTTAGATGTGTTCCTGGTAAAAATGTAGTGAATGGTGTTTCTAGAAATACATGAGAGGCAACATCGTTTAAGGGCCTGCAGTCTTAGACCGTGCTGTCCATGGAGGGTGTGCTGAGATGTTGCCAGGGGCGATAAGCACAGTGCTGATGGGGCATTTACATGCCCGTGGAAGCACTCATTAAGCACTTGCTGTCTGTGGCACTTTTCTAAGCCTGTGGTGTAAGCCCCAAAACCACACTGGTCTCACGTGTCTTCACATGCCCTCAGTGCTGGACAGTGGCTCACACTAGGGAGGTCACCTGGCCCTGGTTTCTCCAGAACTTTACCAGGATTCAGGCTGAAAGTTCCACAACCCAGCAGCACCTCCATCCCTGCAAACCAAGATGGCCGCCCTGCTCCATGCTCCCAGATCCACAGATTTCTGGACCTTTTTTGCCTGCAAATTAAGGTCCAAATAAAACCTCTAAAACCTCCCAGCTGAGGGTCCTGAGTTTCTGTGAATGGTGGTGGAGCCATTCAGAGAGTCAGTAATGATGTCTGCACAGCATGAAGAATGGAATTGATGTCACCAAATAATCCATGTAAAAAATGATTGGCGGCAAGTGTTTTGCTACATGTGTTTTTACCATGATAAAAATAAATACATTAAGAAATGTTTTGTAATCAAAGGCTCTCAACTGAAGGAATGTATTTCGAAGGATAGAAATTCTAAGAGGCAGGAGAATTGCATACAAACCTCAAAAAAGGAACTAGTTTAGACATCTTTTGTTCATTCCCTTAAATTTAACTGTGATTTTATCATTTGTCGTCCGTTTGACAGTTTTCTGGCTCCATGAAGACAGGATTTATCCTCTGGTCTTTTAATAAAGTTCCTGTTAACACAAATAGACCCATTTGTTGAGCTTAGAAGATCTATTCTATTTCTTTGTTCCTCTAAAAAACTGCCAAAGAATCCAAGTTGGATTGTTGGGTTTTTTTCTTTTTTGTTTTGTTTCTTTTTTAGCTTCACTATTTAAACATGTGAATCGACCTTTTTTTTTTTTTTTTTTTTTTCTTTACAACCATCATTTTCTTGTCTTCCTCTAACATTAAAAAAAAAAAAAAGCTGATCTGTTTTCCAGGAGTTTCCAAGTAATTAAACCCAATTAAAACCATTAAATTCTTTTAATGACAACTTTATTATTAAAAGCTAACCACAAGGAGGAGACTTCACTGGCAAAGCCCTTCATTGTGTGTTAATCCGTCCCTAACCTCTGGCTGACACTTCCAAGAGATAAATCCCACAGAATGGGGAGGCTGGTTTAATGAATACCTTTAATTAATACTTTTCTTCCTTGTGGCAGAGTAATTATTTGTTCAGCTTGTAAACAGCTACTTGGCAGTGATTTTTTAAAGACCCAATTGGCTTGATTGATTTTGTGTTTGTGTGTGTCGTTTTTTGTGTGTTTTGCTTTTTTGCCTTAAGAGAGAGAAGGGTCTCCATTCCAGAAGAGGGGCAGAAGCACATTGTCCTGATGTTTGGAACGTCAGGGTAATTGACAGAGAAGAAAAGCTAAGCAAGCACAGACGGCAAGCTGCCTGTATTTGTTCAGCATCTGTAGAGTGGCCAAGTTAGCCCTGTGCATCAAAGGTGTGCAAGCCCAGACAGGGTCCCCGCTGAGACACAGCCTGGCTCACCAGCAGTCTGGGTGCCAAGTTGAAGGCCTGGGGTCGTCACAAAAGTGCAAGCCAAGCTCCTACTTCATGGCTCCCTCTGACCTTCCAGGAAGCAGCTGCCACATTTGCCATGTGCAGCATGTAGGGTGTGGCCCACAGACCCAAAGAAGTCAGCCTATGAATAAGAATGGCTCACCCTTGAGAAGGTGGCACAAAAATTAAGTGTCCGATTGATAACCAAATGGCAGTTCAAACCCACCCAGTGGCTCTGAGGGAGACAGGCTAAGCAGTCTACTCCCATAAAGACTGCAGCCTCTATAGAGCGGTTCTACTCCATCACAAGGCGTCTCTGTGAGTCAAAATCCACTCCATGGCACCGGACAACAGCAAGAACCCATGAGTACGTAGTACTTGCAACAAGCCAGTCACCAATCTAAGGTGCTCTGCAAAGATCTGCTCATTTAAATCTTCACCTGCTAACCAACAAGTCAGTGGTTCAAACCCACCAGCAACTCTGTGGGAAACAGATGAAGCAGACTGCTTCTGCAAAGGTTGACAGCCTTGGAAACCCACTGAGCAGACCTAGTCTGTCCTGTATGGTTACTACGAGCCTGAATCAACTCAACAGCAATGGTTTGGGTTTGATGTTTTTATTCTCACCCGCTTCCAGGAAGCAGAGATAATGGGTAATGCATGAGACAGATGATGAAACAAGCGTAGCGAGGTTACTAAACTTGCCGAAAGCCACACACCTTCTAGAAGTAAGTAGCAGAGCCTGGGTTTGCAGCCAACTTGTCTGGCTCCCAAGTCTGTGGGTGGTACAATAATTAACTCACTTGACTGCTAACCAAAAGGTTGAAAGTTCTAGTCCACCCAGAACCCAGAGACACTTAACACTCTACTTCTGAAAAACCAACCCTTGAAAACCTATGGTACATAATTCTACTGTGACACATGTGGGGTTTGTTAGCCACTGTTTTTGTCTTGTGTTTTTCAGTCGGGCTCCAGTTGAGACAGGAAAATGGCACACATCCACTTAGCTGACTGGGAGATTTAGATCTATTTAGCTCAGCACCTACTTAGAAGAATAGTTTAACAGGCATTCCAACACTAAGGACCAAGCTTTTTGATTATGTTTAAGTTATTTCGAACATAATGTCCTACAAGACAATATGCTGAGTGAAATAAGTCACAATCACAAAAGGACAAGTTGTATGAGACCACTGCATTAAAAGTTAAAAAAAAAAAATTTCTTGCTAAAGGAAACCTTCTATGATGGTTACCAGGGGTGGGAAGGAAAGGAAAATTATTCACTGGGTAGAGAGTTGATGTTGTTGTTGTTAAGTGCTGTTGAGTTGGTTCTGACCAATAGCGACCCTGTATAGAGTTTCTAAGGAGCAGCTGGTGACCTTGAACCGCCGACCTTGCAGTTAAAATGACTTTGTGGTCTGGTGCATTAACCCACAGTGCCACAGACACATGTTAACTTGAGTGTTGTTGTTGTTGTTAAGTGCCATTGAATTGTTTCTGACTCATAGCACCCCTGTATAGGGTTTCTAAGAAGCAGCTGGTGAGTTGGAACCACTGACCTTGTGGTTCAAGCTGACCTTTCGGTCCAGTGAATTATCCTGCAGTGCCACACTAAGACTCCAACTTGGGTGATGGGGACGATAATATACAAAAGAGGAAGGTTGGCACAGGAAAGGTGGAGGTAGTGGAAGACACAGGGAGGAATACAAGAGATAAACTCAATAGTTGAGGGTAAGTACTGTTAACTGAGAGTCTGATGTGGTGCTGTGGGCTAGTGCACTAGACTGCAAAGTCAGTTCGAACCACAAGGTCACTGGTTCAAGCTCATCAGCTGCTCCATGGAAATCCTATACAGAGTCGCTTTGGGTTGGAACCGACTTGACAGCACTTAATAACAACAACAATACTGTGAACTGATGGTACGTGGCAGGGATTGTAATCATTGTAATGACAAAAAGTGTGATTCGTTGAATGTGGAACTGATGATCTGTCCTGTAAACTTTCACTCAATTCATAATAAAATGTTTTTTAAGGAAAGATTAAATTTAAAATACATATATTTCAAACGTGGTTCTCAACTTGGGATGATTTTTGCCCTCCATGGGACATTTAGCAATGCCTGAGACATTTGGGGTTTTCATACTGTGAGTGGGTGGGTATGCCCCACTTCTAGTGGGGAGAAGCCAGGGATGATGCTAAACACCCCACAATGCACAGGACAGCCCCCCCTCACAAAGAGTCAGTAGTGCTGAGGTTGAGAACCCCTGATTTAGAATGTTCATGGGTCTCTAGGTTTTTAGGGCATTTTGTAAACATACAGAAGTAATGTCCCTGCAACCATCAGCCTCTGTAACACACTTGGGCCCAATTTTTGCTTTAAAAAATAAATGAATAAATACATTTAGTGACTATGACTGTGAACTATGCCACTAGAACATTTTTTAGAAACACAAAAAAAGAGCTAGCATCTCTCACCTAACGATAAATTACTGATGAAATTGCTGTTGTTGATGGCTACCATGGAATCGGTTTTCAACTCAGAGCGACCCCATGTGACAGGGGAGAACTGTCCTATAGGGTTTTCTAGGATGTGCTCTTTACAGAAGCTAATTGCCAAATCTTTCTCCCGAAGAGCTAAAGGGTAGATTCAAACCACCAGTATTTGGGTTAGCAGCTGAGTGCTTACTCACTGCAGCAGCAGGACTCCTTATGAATTGCGAAAGCGTGATTATACCTACTTCACGCTGTATCATCATCTGACATCTTGCATTTATGACAATGCAAATATTTACTCTCCGATGATTTTGCGCTCTAACGACACACATCCTGGCAGTAATAAATGCTGAGTTGCAAGATGAGATTACCAGTTGTGATGGTTAGCGTTCTAGGTCACCTTGGCTGGACTGTGATTCTCAGTGGTTTGGCCAGTTAATGTAATGATGTAGTTTGGCAGTTGTGAAATGATGTCACTTGGCAGTTATGTCATGATGTGATCATCCTCCATTTTTACATAACACTGATTTTTCTCATAATGACCTGGTCTTTGGAACTTAACCATGTCAATAAGTGAGGAGTGGGTATATCTGATGATTTCCCAAATTTCTAAACAGCTACATCTATTTATTATACAAGTTTTCTTTGTTGTTGTTGTTGTTTTAACTTTTCATTGTAAATTGAGTGAAAGTTTGCAGACAAGATCATCAGCTTTACATTCAACAAATTATACACTTTGTTTCATCTCAATGATTACAATCCCCTCCCTGCAACAACAGTTACCCTACTTCCTCCCTGTGGCTACCCATTTACATCTTATATTTCATAAACAAGCAAAGCAAAAATATTTGATGTACACATACAAAACAGAAAATCTATATTCATTTAAATGTCCTGAAGGCACATTCTGCCAGCCAGCCTCCTGGCCATAGGCACACAGCCTTTCTCAGTCCATGGGCCTAGAGCCCGCAGCTGCTCTGTCTCCCATGCCGCTGCCTCTGCCACCGTCTCTGCTGATGCCACTTTTCTAGGTAGGGATCTCACACTCTACTCAATGCTCTTCCTTCTTGATGGTCCTGGGATCATATAATCCTGAAATGAAGGATTAGCTACTCCTCCCTTTCAGTTATACATCATCTACAATTACAGTTGTGACAATCACAATGAATCCAGCTAACAGTTACTCATGGTTGATCACAAAATCCTATCACCATCATTCCCCGCCCCCAATCCCTTTTCACCACATCCATCTGGAAAAGAGGAAAACTATTCAATAGGAAAACCCCCTCATTCTGAAACTAAACACTCTCATGAAAGCTTGGAAGCCAGCCATTTCATGCCTTTATAGTCCCCTATTTTTGATAGCCAATGTCTCGATTGCCCGTCCTTATCAACTCAGAATACTGAGGACACAAGTTTGTTCCTTGATATGAAAAATCCTTCCATGCTGTTGGAATTTGGAGCAGCTGCATCCATAAGGAAAAGTCCAGTTCATCAAATTGTAGCAATTGACACCTGCTCACTGTACAGACAAGCTTTCTTAAGAAAATACCTCAGGAGGGGCATGAAGCCAGATGAATTAATATCATCATCCAAATAGTTTGGTGCTGAAAGAGGTGTCCAGGTGAGATCTCCAGTTGCCTCAGAAACTGTCCTCCCCTGGGAATGTTCTGAGATGCAAAGTTGAGGAAATAGTCAGAAAACAACAACAACAACAAACTCTAGTGCCCTCATATTGGACTCCTGATGACCCTGTGTGTTGCAGAAGCGTGTCCCATAGAGTCTTCAAGCCTGGAACCTTTTAAAAGCAGACATCCAGCCACCACCACCACCCCTTTTTTTTTTTCAAGGAATCTCTGGGTGAGTTCAAATTGCCACCCTTTAGTTTTTGTTGTTGTTAAGTGCCATAGAGTTGGTTCCAACTCATAGGGACCCTATGGGTTTGTTTCCAAGGCTTGAAATCTTCATGGCATCAGAAAATCTCATCATTTTCCCATGGAGTAACTGGCGGGTTCAAACCGCAGACCTTGTGGTCCATAGTCCAGTGCTTATTGTATGGCGCCACCACATTCCCTTGAGGTCAGTAGTCATGCGCTTAGTCCTGTGCACCATTGGGGACTCCTGCACAGGCAGCCCCAGACTCCTTAGCACAGGCTAAGACAGGGATTGGATTGAATGTAATGTTTGTTTTTCTTGTTATCTGCTGTCAAGTCAGTCCTTAGCTCCTGGTGTCCTCATTGCATAACGGAACGCCACCTGCTTGATTCAGTTTCGAGGGAACCATTATGACCCTTATAGTTTTCATTGATTGATTTTCTGAAGTAGATCGTCAGGCCTTTCTTTCTGATTCATCCTAGGTTGTCAGAAGTCAAGCATCTTGAAGTAAAAGCTGTAAAATCCTTTCCTCGTCTCTGGGGATTGATGGTGACATTCCACCCATGACACCTATAAGTGTGAAAGAGTAGTACCCAACCCTTCACTGCAGTGAAACCGAGATATTATTCCTGAAAATGACCATCGGTAATGCAATAGTTTGATAACAGTTGTTGTTGTTGTTGTTATGTGCTGTGGAGTCAGTTCTGACTCATAGCGACCCCTGTACAGGGTTTCCCCGAGGCTGTAAATCTTTACAGGAGCAGAAAGCCTCATCTTTCTCCCGCAGAACAGCTGGTAGTTTCGAACTGCTGACTGTGAGATTAGCAGCCCGATTCATAACCTCTACACTACCAGAGCTCCTTTGATAACAGTAATGCCTGCCAAAGTGAGCCTTACCACAACACATCATTTTTTTTTTTAGTGTTTTATTTTTGTTGTTGCTGATGATCTACATAGCAGAACACATAGCAATTCAACAATTTCTGCATGCGCAGTTCAGTGACATGGATTACCTTCCTCAAGTTGTACAACAAACTGCTATGAGATGATGTCTTAAAGCGTTAGGGACCAGGAGTAAGTGGGGGAGAGGCTGTGGAGCCCTTCAATAAAGCTTAAATGAGCTGACTTTTCAGCCCAACCCTGCTGTCTGGTTCACACAGGGTTTCACAGCAGTGTGGGCGCAGCTGAGAGGGGAGGAATTTACCACTTAACTTTGCTTGTCCACATCAAGCCTAGGATATTAAAGGCACAGACACTCAGAGGTAATAGGGAAGGAACTTGACCCCCCTTCCCCACCAGGGCCCCCTTTTGTCCCTTCAGAAGCACAGTAGTTACTAGAAACAAGAAAAGAAACTGATGTTTAAATGCATCTGCCTATCAGTTCAGTCACCTTTGGGAACGTAATTTAATTCGATCAGCCATGTATTTCATTTGGAGTTGGTATCAACAGTTGCACAACATAATTAATGTAACCGGTGTCACTGAATCGTTCATGTAAAAAATAATAAATTGGTGAATGTTGTGTTGTATGTATATTTTTTATTGTTGTAAAAATATCTATAATACAACATTCACCAATTCATCACTTTTTTCAGGTGTTGTAGATCTTTTTAGTACAATTTTTTTTTTAATGAAAATATTTGTCATCACAGTTCTAAAGACTTCTGGTGACACAGTTATTCAGTGCTTGACCACTAATGGAAACCCAATACAGCATTGATACAAGTCAGACCCGTCTCAACAGCACTTATCAGCAACAGCTGCTAACCAAAAGGCCTGCTGAGCTGCTCTTATACAAACAACAGCCTAGGAAGCCCTATGGAGTCCTGGTGTGGTGCTGCGGGTTAATGCACTGGACTGCAAAGTCGGTTTGAACTGCAAGGTCGATGGTTCAAGTTCACCAGCCACTGCTCGGAAACCCTATACAGGGTCGCTATGGGTCAGAACTGACTTGATGGCACTTAACAACAAGAACAAGAAATCCTATGGGGCACTTCTACTGTCATGTAGGGTCACTCGGAGCCAGAGTCAACTCAACTGACAGCACTCAACAACATCAACAGGTTTAAATCAGACATTTGCCAAAAAGGAAAACAGAATCTAACTGTAATCTGCTTTTAGTATCTTTTTTTCTAGCAAAGCATTTTATGTCATTGGTTTCTGCAGAAACATACTCAGTGAGTAAAATGGTTAAGACTTTGGGTTCATGAGTCACACAGTCCAGGGCTTGAGTCCCAGCTCTGCCGCTCCCTAGCAGTGTGACCTTGGGCAAGTCAGACTTAAATGCTTTGAGTTTTGATTGAGCTGCAAAAGAGGAAAAAATATTTTGGGGATGAAATGTAGTAACATTCATAAAACTCACTTTGTTGTTACTGAGTGTCGTCAAGTAGGTTCTGACCCATAGAGACCCTGTATGGTGTTTCCAAGGAGCAGCTGGTGAGCTTGAGCCACTGACATCGCAGTTTAAACGGACTTTACAGTCGAGCACATTAACCCGCAGCAGCACACCAGGTCTCCAACTAGAGTTATGATGTTGTTGTTGTTTCGTGCCATCAAGTCGGTTTCAACACATAGCAACTCTATATAGGGTTTATGAGGAGCGACTGGTGAGTTTGAACTGCTGACCTTGCAGCTCAAACAGATCTTGTAGTCAAGTGCTTATCCTACGGCACCACACCAGGACTCCCATTGTATATGATGTGCCCTGGTAATTTGTCATACACTCTAAGGATGGGCAAACTTCTTCTGTAAAGTGATCATTAATATTTTTAGCCATACAATCTCTGTAGCAACTCCTCAACTCTGCCATTCTAGTACAAAAGCAGCCACAGGCAAAAATTAAACCAATACTGTGTCCAATAAAACATTATAAAAACAACCCGTAGACCATGGTTTGCCATCCCCTAGACTTTATTCTACTTTCATTTCTTTTTCTTTCTTTCTTTCATTCATGTTTTTTAATGCTAGTCATTAAACTAAACTTCCAGTTAGAGGATTGTAACCCTCACTTTGAAAAAAACCATCCGATCCTCATAGCAACTCTATGAAATAAGCACTATTATTAGTTAATAACTATTATTATTAGTTAAAACTCAGAGGCGAAATTGAGGCACACAAACCCTGCCCAGTTATCCTGTAAATAAGAAATGAAGCTGGTGTTGATCCAGACTGTCTTGCTAAGATCCCATCCTCTTAATCCCTGTCTCCAAAACACTCAAGCTTGGCTGTGATGATGATTATTACAAATGTTGATGCTGCTGTTGTTAAGTCTGAACTCTGAACGAACCAAAAGAAAAAACAAACCACGGTCACATAAACGGATTAGGAGATAAACTGAACTATTTTCTGTACTTTTTAGTATGAAATTGAGGTGTGTCTGGCTTGTGCTGTATCGTGAATGAATCTCTCTCGTTTGAATTGAGCAAGTTTTTGAGCTATCTTCTGCAAAAGCTCTTTGTGCTCAAAAACAGAAAACTTGGGAAACACAGGTGAGGAACTAATGATCCAATAGAGCCCTGATTCATTACAGTGACCTGTTTCTGTAAGAAACTGGGAGTCCTTTTGAAACAAAAATGTTTGCTTTGTAATCGACATGAACCGTGGAAAGAGACATTTCACTCTGCTGCCAAGATGGCGAGCTAGTCAAATTTGGGTAGTAAGACAACAACTACTGTTGTCTAAATAAGGAGCTCTGGTGATGATATGTTTAAGCACTCTGCTTCAAACCTTAGGGTCGGCAATTCTAACCCATCAGCTGCTCTGTGGGAGGAAAATGAGGCAGCGTGCACCCATGAAGCTTACCGTCTTAGAAACTCCGTGGGGCAGTTCTGCTCCATTCTGCGGTGTCACTAGGAGTGAGAATTGACTGACAGCCCTGGGTTTGGTCGGTGTAGTCATCTAAATTGGTCCTGAATAACTTTCACATTCAAAATGTGAAGCCTCCAGGAATCCACATGCCGTTTTCTTGATGCGTGTTTTTTTTAATTTATCAGATTGATTTCGCTTTAAGACTTTCTTTCTCTAGACTCTTCCCCACTCCTCATCCATTCAAGAAATGCATCCTGATCACTGATCTCTGAGCAGCCATATGGGGAAAGCCCCAGCCAGCCTCCTTGAATTAAGAGAATTTCACAAAGAATGCGTAATAATTAGGTTATAGAGCTGCCATCGCGGTCCACAGCATCTGCCTAGAGGGGTGGCAGCTTTAGGCTGTTCCAATGTGAGGGGTCTCCTCACAGCCTCATAAATGAACGCATGCATGGACCACCACACCGACTTCAAAACCGAACCCCAAGAAATCTGCAGAGCATCGGAGCATGTTGAAAAAAGCTGCAGTGCCTTAGTCTGATTTGGACCTTTGCTGGGAGGGAGCCACCCACAAACAAAGATGACATTCCATCCAATCCAGCCCAAGACCTCCCCGGCACAGGCCTTCTGAAGGATGAGTTACAAATTGAAGCCTGATTTGGGAAAACTTGCTTTTCTCGGTTCTCAGTTCTCGGTTCTGGTTTTAATTAATAATTTTTTTTTTTAAAGAAAGCAATCCATTTCTGCTGTTGCTTGTTTTAGGCTGTTTTTTCTCTTTTTAATCCAAAGAGTATGTCATGATTGAGAAAATGATTTTCATGTGAGTGGCATCTCAAAGACTTTTTGTACATCTGATTTCACATGGTCCTGCTTGGCTTATAGGAACAGGTTTCTGGCTTGAGGGTGTGAGGCAGTGAACTGCAGATTTTGACCATCACCCAGGCTTACAAGGGACCTGCTGCATACCAGATCCTTAGTGGTGTGTTTCCATACATTTCTCTTTGAATCCCCTCTGCAACATTAGGGGAGCCCTGGTGTGGTGCTATAGGATAAGCACTGCTTACCGCCAGGTCAGTGGTTCAAACCCACCAGCTGCTCCCCGGGAACTCTGTACAGGGTCCTTATGACTCAGAACCAACTAGGAGGCACTTCACAGGAACAACGTAACAGTAACATTAGGTGGTAGAGAAATCTGGATTTGAAGGGTCAGTGATTTGGGATTTATTTGACTGGGAGACAGGTTGGGTTAAACAGAGTGGCCTCCCTCTCCAAGCAGCACAGGGTGATTTAAGTCAATATAACAAGGTGATGGAGTGTTCACCAAAAGGTTGGAGATTCGAGTCCACCCAGAGGCACTTCAGAGGAAAGGCCTGGTGATCTGCTTCTTTTGAAATCAGCGATTGAAACCCTAAAGAGTCCAGTTCTCCTCTGACACACATGTGTTCAGTCAGCTGTCAGCCCAAGATAAAACTGATGTTGTCCTCACTTCAGATATATTTCACATTCATTAATGCTGAGTCTTCACCAATTGATTTTGTTTTACTGTATATTGGTTTCTCAGTCTTTGTAACCCTGGCAAAAGCATTTTGTTCTTGGATACATTGTTCATTCATCTGTCAGTTTGTCGTACTATGGTGACTTGTGTCTTGCTCTGATGCTGGAAGCTATGCTACTAGAATGTTACTTTCCAGCAGGGTCAGCGTCCACCATGGTGGACAGGTTGCAACAGAGCTTCCAGTCTCACACAGGCTAGGAAGAAGGAGAGGCGACCCACTTCTGAAAATCTCATAAATAACAAGCAAACTGTTGGCAGATATGAGCCAGAAGATGAGCCAGTCACGTTGGAAGGAGCTCAAATATGACTGGGCAGAGCTGCCTCCTTAATGATGTGGAGGGAACAAAACCTTCAGAACCTTCATTTGCTGGTGGGGCACAACTCAAAATGACAAGAAACAGCTGCAAACATCTGTTAATAATTGGAATGTGGAATGTTCAAAATGTGAATCGAGGTATTATTCATAATTGGAAGTCATCAAAAATGAAAGAGAATACATCCTCAAAGATCAATATCCTTAGCATTGTTGTTGAGTGCCATCAAGTCGGTTCCAACTCATACAGATGCTGTATAGGGTTTCCAAGGAGCAGCTGATGAGTTTGAACCACCAACCTTGAAATTCAAATAGACCTTGTGGTCAACTGCTTATGCTACAGTGCCACACTAGGACTCTCCTAATGTTGCAGAGGGGATTCAAAGAGAATGTGTGGAAACATGCGACCAAGGGTCTGGTATGCAGCAGGTCCCTTGTAAGCCTCGGTGATGGTCAAAATCTGTAGTTCTGTGCTGAAATGGACTGGTATTGGCCATTTTAAATCAGACAATCAATGGCTATGCCAGGGAGGACAATCTAAAGAGGAATATTGTCACAGTCATCATTAAAAAGAACAGTTCAAGATCTATTTTGAAATACATTGCTTCTGTAATTGGATAACATCCAGACATCTACAAAGAAGACCACTTAATACTATTATTCAGATATACATACCAACCACTAAAGCCAGTGATAATGAAATTAAAGAAATCTACCAACTTCTTTGGAGTTCTGGTATGGCACTGTGGGTTCATGCGTCAGACTGCAAAGCTGTTTGAACTGGAGGGTTGGCAGTTCAAGCTCACTAGCTTCTCCTCGGAAACCCTATACAGGGTCGCTATGGGTCGGAACTGACTCGACGGCACTTAACAACAACAACAACCAACTTCTTCTCTTTGAAATTGATCAAGCATGCAATCAAAATGCATTGATAATTACTGGTGGTTGGAATGCAAAAATTAGAAACAAAGAATGATCCATAGTTGGAAAATACGGCCAGGGTGATAGAAACAATGTTTCTATTTTTGTATGTTTCTATGATTGGAGATCACATGGTAGAATTTTGCAAGACCAATGAATTATTCATTGCAAATATACCTCTTTCAACAACATATATGGCAACTATACACATGGACATCACAAGATAGAATATACAAGAGTCAAATTTGCAACATATGTGGGAAGAGACATGGAGAAGCTCAATATCATCATTGAAAACAAGGCCAAGGAACGACTGTGGAACAAGTTATTAAGTGTTCATATGCAAGTTCAGGCTGAAACTGAAGAAAATCAAACAATTCCATGAGAGTCAAAATATGATCTTGAACATATCCCACCTGAATTAGAGATCATCTCAATACAGATTTGATGCACTAGACACAAATGATTGAAGACTACAAGAGTGTGGATTGACATCAAGAACATCATACATGAAGAAAGCAAAAAATCATTAAAAAGCCAGGAAAAAAAATAAAATAAAAATGGATGTCAGAAGAGACACTGCAACTTTCTCTTGAGTGAAGAGAAGCTAAAAGAGCTTAACAGAAAACTTCAAAGGGCAGCTTGAGAAGATAAATAAAATATTATAATGATATGTACAAAGACCTGGAGATTAAAAATCAAAAAGGAAAAACTCACTCAGCATTTCTCAAGTTGGCAGAACCAAAGAAAAGACTTCAGGCCTCGAGTAACAACATTGAACGGCTGAACAGAAGATTCTAAAAGGCAACTTGAGAAGACAAAGTAAAATATTATAATGAAATGTGCAAAGATCAGGAGTTAGAAAATCAAAGTGAAAGAATATACTCAGCATTTGTCAACCTGAAATAACTTAAGAAAACTATTCAAGCCTCAGGTTGCAATATTGAAGGACATTGAGTGATGCCGGACACAGAGCGATGCAGGAAGCATCAAAAGAAAGTGGAAGGAATACACAGAGTCACTGTACCGAAAAGAATTGGTAGATGCTTAACCACTTCAAGAAATAGCATAGGATCAAGAACCGATGATATTTAAAGAAAGAACACGATGAGTTGGAACCCATACAACAGCACTTACTTAGCAACATAGGATTTGTAGGAAAACAATTGTGAGGATGGCAGAGAACCAGGCAGTGTTTTGTTCTGTGTGCGTAGGGTGGCTATGAGAGGGAAATGACGCAATGGTACTTAACAATGACAACATAGAATTTCCTAAATATGTATTTTTAATAAACAGCAGTAATATTATTATCGGAAGAAGAGCATGGCATCGGATTGGAGGAAAACTCATTAACAACCTGCGATATGCAGAAGACACAAAAATATGCAGATGACATAGGAGCCCTGGTGGTGCACTGTTAAATGCTCAGCTGCTAACCAAAAGGTTGGCAGTTCAAACCCACCTCCAGCACCACAAGAGAAAATCCCTAGCAATCTGTCCCAGTAAAGACTGCAGTCTCGAAAATCCTTTAGGTTAATTCTACTTTGTCACATGGAGTTGATATGAGTCAAAAATCAACTCGATGGCACCCAACAACAAATAATTTGCATTATATAACTTTCAATAATTTTTTTTTTTTTGGCAAAACATTTTTTTTATGTCTCATGGTAATGCCTGGAGATCTGTCCATCTTCCCACTGCTATTCAGGTTTGCATTGAATGAATATACTACATTTTGTTTCTCTAGTCTCCTTGAGCTTGACAGTTAAATTGTTTCTAACCTCTATTTACAAACAACTCTGCCATGAACGTCTTCTGACATACCTCCTTATTCACATGTATGGATTTTTCTCTATGGGGGACAATGAGAAGTAGAATTATTAAGTATTTTGCCTTTTATCTTTCATTTTGCGTCTAGTTTGTTTTAATCCAAGAGATATATTCATATCGTTTAAAATTCATCTAGTTCTACAAAAGTATTCTGAAAAACTGCGGCCCAAATGACCTCCTCACCCTTGCTATTGGTCCAGAGACAATGACTTTTCAACTCTTGCTGATCCTTTCGGTACTTTACCTCCAGATATCTAAGTCATATGCTTCTGTTGCTACATCTTGAATCTCTCCGTTTCAGTCATGATCTCTGGCTCCCCACTCTTCATATCCTCCCAACCATAACAGATCACAATTTCAGCTTTATCAGTACACAGCATTCTTAAACCCATCACCATCAAATCGATTTTCATTTATAGGGACCTACCTCTCATACTTCGGACATATTGTCAGGAGGGACCAGTCAGTGGAGAAGGATATCAAGTTTGGTAAGGTAGAGGGTCAGAGAGAAAGAGGAAGACCGCCAGTGAGATGGATTGGCCAAGTCGCAGCATCAATGGACTCAAGCGTGGCAACAGTAGTGAGGTTGGCCCAGGATCGGGCAGTGTTTCATTCTGCTGAGCTTAAGGTTGCTCTGAGTCGGCACTGACTCAATGGCACCTACAACAACAACAACCTCTGTGGGTGTCAGACTTGAAGTCTGCTCCATAAGATTTTCAATAGCTAATTTTCCAGCAAAGTAACAAACCTTTCTTCCAAGGTGCCTCAACTTTTTGGTTAGTGTTATTGTTGTTGAGCGCTGTCGAATCAGTTCCGACCCATAGCAACACTGTATACAGGGTTTCCAAGGAGTGGCTGATGAGCTTGAACTGGCAACCTTGCAGTTCAAACTGACCTTGCAGCCCAGTGCATTAGCCCACAGCACCACACCAAGACTAGTAGCCAAGTGTTGCACTGTTTGTACACCCAGAGATCTTTGTCTTCAGTTTTCACAGATAACCCGTTCCACGTACAATAATTGCTTGTCCTTTTCCGTACGCCGGTCTGGAAGCTGACATTTTTTCTGAATAAGTTGTTTCAGCCAACATGTTTGGCAGATTCTTCTTTCTCCAGGCCCAGTCCAGGGCTGGTCCTTGGTGGTTAGATGCACAAATAGCCACACTTAAAAAGGAAAGTGCAGTCACACAGAAGTGACATGGTTTGGATGTGAGTAATGCCTGCAGACACCTCCCCAAGACATTTTCCAAGTTTGCACACAGCTCCCTTCATAGGCCATGAATGTGTGTTTTCCTCGTTTCTCATAATTTTTCACCCAGTTCTCCTTGCACTGCCGATTCCAGCCAGGACTGGAATGCTAAGCTCTGGCTATCAGAGCTCTAATGAAGTGTTCCTCCTAATGGCTGTGTTCCTGATTCTTCACAGTTATGTGTGTGAAGCTGAGATCACCTGTGACATTTTTTTTCCTGTATTTTTTTAAGGGTCAAAAAGGGTTTATAGTGTTAATTATTTTTATAATAGAAGTAATGTGGTCTCTTAGTGGAGAATTCTAACAGGAAAAGAAGGTATGGATGGAGCAATGTTTGTAGTGAAGAGTCATGAGTCTGTTTAAAACTAAAGCAATGAGGTATGGGAGGCAGGGGCTTGATGGCAGATAGGGTAGAGGTGCAGTGAATTTGCTGTCGGCAATACCACAGAGTAGCGGGCAAGTCGGGTTCAGGGCAGAGCTCTAGGACTCTAGACCACATATCTAGGAATATTTGGAGGGTTTGAAGGCTTGTAGCTGATGAAACTTGTAGCAGAGGTGGGAAATCACATAGTTTTGAATCTGCTAGGCTCAGCAGCCCAGAGCCCACAACTTGGGAAAGACCAAACAGCAAGACCAAGCGGGGAAACACACCCACCACAGGACAATACATGGGAACCTTGGAGCAAGGTGGTTTATGCATCTCCATTCTGGTGACTAGAGGGGCTGCCTGAGCGAGAGGATACCCCCCCACCCCCACCACTGGTGGGTTCTTCTGCCACACATGTGCACAGATACTCTCAGCTCAAGAGCCGGCCCTGAACTGTTTTGTTTGTTTGTTTGTTTGTTTGTTTCTTAAGAGAAAAGGCCAGAACAAGGGGTGTGTAGAGGGAAAGAGAGTTTAAAAAAAAAAAAAACAGGCCAAAAATTAAATTACATCCTGAGGTATAACATAACAACCAACAGTGGCATCTTGAAATCTCTCAGATGGCCTTGAAGGCAAGAAGCTGAAAGAGGACATTAAAGTCACATTCATATTAGGCTACAGATTTTTTTCTTTCTTTCTTCTTCTCTCCCTCCTCTCCCCTTTCTGTGATTATAGACTATCGTATCCAATCTAGT
>NW_006408541.1:16165605-16166974 GCF_000296735.1 Chrysochloris asiatica | reverse complement strand
AAGTGTTGAAGAGCAAAGATGTCAGCTTGAGGACTAAGGTGCGCCTGTGCCAAGCCATGATGTTTTCAGCAACCTCTTATACATGCGAAAGCTGGACAGTGAATAACGAAGACTGTAGAAGAATTGATGCTTTTGAGTAATGCTGTTGGAGGAGAATACTGAAAGTGCCAAGGGCTGACAAAAGAACCAAAAAATCCCTTTTGGAAGAAGTGCAGCCAAAGTGCTCCTTAGAGGCCAAGAAGGCCAAACTTCGTCTCTCATACTTTGGACATATTGTCAGCAGGGAGCAGTTGCTGGAGAAGGATATCATGTTTGGTAAGGTGGAGGGCCAGAGAAAAAGAGGAAGACCCCCAACGAGACGGATTGGCCAAGTGACAGCATCGATGGACTCAAGCATGGAAACAATAGTGAGGTTGGCCCAGGATCGGGCAGTGTTTCCTTCTGCTGTTCATAAGGTCACTATGGGTCAGTACCGACTCAATGGCACCTAACAACAACAACAACACACATATACTGGAGTCCTGGTGTGACGCTGTGGTTTAATGTGCTGGACTGCAAAGCTGGTTTGAACCTCAACTTCAACAGTTCAAGCTCACCAGCCGGTCCTCAGAAACCCTGTACAGGGTAGCTATGGATTGGAACCAACTCGATGGCACTTAACAACAACAACTTGTATACTAAATCAAAATTGTGGACATTTTCTTTTACAGAAGTGGCAAATTTACATGGGTCTCTTAACATAATATGCAGTGGGTTTGGTTCACAGTTTACTTAGAGGTCTTAGTTCTGTTAAATGCCTTAAATTTTTAATCCTTCTTAACACTCCTCTGTATAGACCAATAAATCCTGTAAGAATTTGAAGATCACACTTGAGAGTCCTTTCTTCAGCATGGAGTTTATTCTCTTTGCCTTGTTTAAGCTAAGAGCCTTCTCTTCAGGGTAAGATGGTTATAAAACCCATTTGACTGGATTCTGGTCACCCATGAAGTAGTAACTTGTGCAGTGGCTTGGCTGTGTAGCTTTACCATGCCGTTGTTTAAATACTGTATTTCAGTGCTCCTCTATTGTTGTTGTTGTTTGTTGTTAAGTGCTGTTGAGTCAATTTTGACTCATAGTGACCCTGTATAGGGTTCCCAAGGAGCAGCCAGTGAGCTTGAACTGACAACCTTGTAGTTCAAACTGATCTTGCAGTCCAGTGCATTAGCCCACAGTGCCACACCAGGACTCCTCTCTTAAAAGGATGTCCATACGGATTATGAGGGTTGGAAATGCAAAGGTGGAAGTTTTGTAACAAGGAAGGGAGTGATTAATTCTCCAGGATAGGAGTGGAGGCCTCTGGGACCATCAACAGAGAAGAGCCGAGAGCGGG
>NW_006408541.1:16146656-16164945 GCF_000296735.1 Chrysochloris asiatica | reverse complement strand
TGGAGCAGATAGTAGATTCGAACTGCTGACCTTGTGGTTAGCAGTCCAACTTGTAACCCATTATACTAATCAGAGCTATATATAACCCACTTGTTGTTAATAAGTGCATCTAGTAGGTTCCAACTCATGGCGACCCTGTATACAGTTTCCAAGGAGTGGCTGGTGGGTTTGGACCTCCGACATTGTGGTTCAAACCAACCTTCCAATCCAGTACTTTATCCTACGATGCCATACCAGGACTCATATATATACATATATATATCAACAGATTCATGGTTTTTAAAAGAACCATGAGTCTGTTTAAACTGAAACATGTGTGTTAGAGGAAGAGTTAGGTTATTCGGGGACAGAGAGTTGTTGGATAATTTGATCCTCCACGTAGGAATGTGTGTCCATAGGGAACACAGATCATGCCATCGTTTGCATTACCAAAGGGAAGGAACATTTGGATTTGTTTTTGTACGCCATCATCTGTTAAAGAGTAATTCAGATGAATAATTGTCCCATTTTTAAAGGGTTTAGAATTTTGTTACAATTATGGTATGCGAGTGACTTTGACAGTCAAACAGCAAAGAATATGGGAAGTACCTAGGGATGATCCATTTGTCAAGTAATTTGTGTGCAGAACCTTGGGTTCCACCGGCCCTACGGAAAAATGGAGTTAGGCAAGTGATGGGAGGCAGAGTGTTATTCCTTTGCACTGTCTGACATAAGCTTGTCGGCCTTCCAGAACCTAATTGGCTGTTATGGGTTGAGCTCAATGAAAGTGGAGATCCTGGGGAATGTCATAATTTGACATGGATAATTCGCTTAAAGGTGGCATTGAAGCTAAAAGTAGCAGAGGGTGCAGAACAAGATTTCAATACTGGAGGAGCTAATGGTACTGAGACGTCTCTTTCTGTGGTTGGAGAAGGATAACAAATCCGACAATGAGTTATGGAAGCACTGTTAGCTAGTGATTGTGCTATTCATACAAAAGCATTGTTTTTCTTTGTGATTAAAGATAGACACAGTAGTAGCTTTCATGCCTGCTTATGTTGGTAGGCAAATATAAGCAAATCTTATTCTAGGTAATTATTTTGGAAGTAATCAGTACTATTATGGAGTCCTGGTGTGGCACTGTGGGTTAATGCACTGGACTGCAAAGTCATTGGAAGCTCAAGGTTGATGGTTCAAGCTCACCAACTGCTCTTGGAACCATTAAACAGGGTCGCTACGGGTCAGAACCGACTCAACGGCACTTAACAACAACAACAAGTACTATGATTATGAGAACAGTGTAATGAATACTACAATATAGTCAGTGGAGTCCTGGTGTGGCACCGTAGGATAAAGCACTGGACCGAGAGGTCAGCAGTTCAAACTCATCATCTGCTCCTCAGAAACCCTATGTGGAGTCCCTATAAGTTGGACCTATTCACAGGTACTTAACAACAACAGCAAAGTCTAATCTATTTGCATAAAAGAAAACCTTGCCAAATTATAAAACCTAAATGATAAAACAGAAATATTTCAAATGTAATGCACATTAGACAGAAAGCAATGAATTCAATAACTTGCATTAAAAACAAGAGGTTTAGATTCACAGGTGAAAAATCAAATGCAATGTTGTAATCAAATGCCAAATGTATGAGGTATATTGCAAAGGTATCGATTGTTTGCATGAATACCTTGATTTGTTAAAATAAAATTTATTTTAAAGAATAAGTATTACATTGAGGCTATTACTATTTGCATGGAAAAATAGGGAATTATATAATAACAGGATTAACACTTAACCACAAGGTCAGTTTGAACTGCAAGGAAGTTCTTCAGAAACCATAGGGCCACTAAGAATCGAAACCCACTCAAGGGCATTTAACATCAACAAGGGTCATTGGAAAATGATGAATATTCAGTGAATTGTTGTTAAATGGTGTAATGCCTTCAAGTAACTGCTTAGCTACAAAAGTAGCAACGACTTGTTTACAAGAGGATGCTCAGACCCAGTGTGAGAAGCAGCAGATCATAGTTGCTATTGTTGTTGTTGTTGTTGTTGTTGTTAGATGCCATCAAGTTGGTTCTGACTCATAGTGACCCCATGTACAACAGAGCACCACATTACCCAGTCCTACCCCTTCCTCACAATCCTTGCTATATTTGACCCCATTATTGTAACCACTAGATCAATCCATCTTGTTGAACATCTTCCTCTTTTGCGCTGACTTTCTACTTTACCAAGCCGGATGTCCTTCCTCATAGACTGGTCCCTCCTATAACAGGTTCAAAGTACAGGAGACAAAGTCTCGCTATCTTTGCTTCTAAGGAGCATTCGGGCTGTGATTCCAAAACAGATTTGTTCTGTGTTCTGGCAGTCCCTGATACACTCAGTATTCTTTGACAACACCATAATTCTAAGACATCCGTTATTCATTGGTCTTCCTCACTGCCCAGCTCTCACATGTACATGAGACAATTGAAAATACCATGCTTGGGTTATGTGCATTTGAGACCTCAAAGTGATATCTTTGCTTTTTAATATTCAAGAGGTCATTTGCACCAGATTTACTTGATGTGATATGTTGTTTGATTTCTTCACTGCTGCTTCCATGGGCATTGATTGTGGATCCAAATAAAAGGAAACCCTTGACAAATTCAATCGTCTCTCCATTTATCATGATGTTGTTTCTGGTCCAGTTGTAAGGATTTTTGTTTTCTTTATGTTGAGGTGTAATCCATACTGAAGACTGTATTCTTTGTTCATCAGTAAATGCTTCAAGTCCTCTTAGCTTTCAGCAAGCAATGTTGTATCGTCTGCATATTGCAGGTTATTTGTGAGTCTTTCTCCAATCCTGATACTACATTCTTCTTCATATAATCCAGTTTCTCAGATTATTTATTTAACAAATATGGTAAACAAATATAACCCTAATGCACACATTTTCTGAACCTTAAACCATACCATAAACCCTTGTTGTTCTGTTTGGTCTACGTATAGTTCTGCATGAGCATACGTAAGTGTTCTGGAATTCCCATCCTTCACAATGTTATCCATGCAGTTGAATACTTTTTCATAGTCAATAAAACACAAGTAAACATCTTTCTGGTATTCTTTGCTTTTAGCCAGACACATGTGACGTCAACAATGATATCACTCATTCTATGTCCTCTTCTGAATCCCACTTGAATTGCTGGCAGCTCCCTGCCAATGTATTGCTGCAACTATATTTGAATTATATTCAGCAGAACTCTACTTGTGTGTAATATTAATGGTATTGTCTGATGATTTCTATATTCTGTTGGATCTCCCTTCTTTGGAATGGACACAGATACAGATCTCTTCCAGTCAGTTGGCCAAGTAGCTGTCTTGCTAATTTCTTACCTGAGGTGAGTGGATGCTTCTAACGTTGCGTTCATTTGTTGAAACATCTCAGTTGGTATTCCATCAATTCCTGGAGCTTTGCTGTATGCTAACGCCTTCCATGCAGTTTTGATTTCTTCCTTCAGTACCATCAAACCATATGCTACCTTCTCACAGGGTTGGACATTGACCAGTTGCTTTTGTTAGTTACTGTGTATCCTTTCTATCTGCCCTTGATGCTTCCTGAATTGCTCACTGTCTTATCCATATTCCTTCACTATTGCAAGCCAACACTTGAATTATTTTCTTCAGTTCTTTCAGCTTGAGAAATGCCAAGTGTGTTCTTCTTTTTGCTTTTCTAACTCCAAGTATTTGCATATTCCCATATAACATTTTATTTTGGCTTCTTGAGCCACCCTTTGAAATCTTCTGTTCAGCTTTTTTACATCATATTTTTTCCACTCACTTTGGCTACTCTACACTCAAAAGCAAGTTTCAGAATATCTTTATTCATTTTGTTAATATAGAAAGTGTCTTTTTAGACTAGCCGCTTAACTCATTTATTTTAGAAGCTTCAAAATCCCAATTAAAATGTGAGTTCCATTGGGACTGTTTAATCGTGGAACCCTTTCATTCTAGTTTGCTCTGTAGAAAAGTTAATTTGGGGAGATCAAAGAACCCCCAAAGAGACTGCATATTTTCCAAGTTGCAGTTAGCTAAGCAATACCATCAACTCAAAAAGGTACAAGTAGCAGGACCATATTTGCTCATAAAATAAGCTGCAGTCTCTGAGGATTATACTCCATCTTAAGATTTATTGTTATCCATTTTTCTTGTTAGAGAAATATATACTATTTAAAACATACCACCAAATTAGAACCAAAAAACCTAAACTTGCCAGTGAAAAACTATAACTTGAACCTGCAAGTAGACAATTTTCTCTAATCATATCCTGGCAGAGCTCACATATAAATGAGCCAGAACAGGGAGAAAGAAAAAAACTAGTATAGGAAAACGCAGAATGATAGCAAACTAATAATAATAAAAACCAAGGATAGTACAAATCAGTCAGAAATCAAACTCAAGAGAGTCTTAAACACCATAGGCTGAGGATCAAGACCTGAGGGATACCCAAGCAGCTCCCAAAAGCCCATGGAAAAAGGAGAGTTCTCACAATGTAGCTGAATATACAGCCCAAGTTCCTGGCTTTCCAAGTGCTAATGAAGGAGGTTGTCCATCAGATTCCATTTCTGACACCAAGAAATGTTTTAGTGGGGAGAACTATGAATCTGTTTAAATTTTAAAAATAAAGAGTTTTACTATAGGAAAATGGGGAGACACAGATTCAGATTTGGGAGTGTCTCAACAAAGTGTCCCAAAAATTTAAAAAAAAAGAAGGGGGTGGGTACAGCTGGAGTATTTTGAATAGTTAGCATTTACAAAGTTGCAAGTGTCAGGGTCTTGATTATCTTTGTAGGAACTGGCCATCATTGTAAGGATGTATTCAGGTAACAGGATATGTCTAACCATGAGTTTCCTGGAACAGCAATTAAAATATACAGGCAATTGTAAAGGAAGTCAGAAAAACATTTTTATAGGGAGTCTTAGGGGTATTTTCTGAGAATTGGCTTAGCTACTAAAGTCACACATTTAATATTATGTCTAATGCCTAACAAGGGGAATAATCCTCTCTTAACATCAGTTGTTTATGACCACAAATTCATCAACAGGTAGAGTAGGGTGGACAACACTCCATTTTTCTGTAGAACTGTTGTTGTTAGGTGCCATCTAGTCAGTGCCGACTCCTAGTGAACCTCTGCACGACAGAGTAAAACACTGCCTAGTCCTGTGCCATCCTCACATTTGTTGTTACACTTAAGCCCATTGCTGCTGCCACTATGCCAATCCATCTTGTTGGGGGGGAGGGGTCTTCCTCTTTTGCATTCACTCTCCATTTTACCAAGCATAATGCCCTTCTCCAGCGACTGGTTCCTCCTGATAATATGTCTGAAGTAGGAGAGACACAGTATCACCATCCTGACTTCTAAGGCACATTCTGGCTGTACTTCTTCCAACACAGATTTGTTTGTTTTCTAGCAGTCCATGGTAATTTTAATATTCTTTTCCATCACCACAACTCAAATACGTCAATTCTTCTATGGTCTTCCCTATTCATTGTCCAACTTTCACATGCTTGAGACAACTGAAAATACCATGGTGTGGGTCAGGCGCACCTTAGTCCTCAAACTGACATCATTGCTCTTGAACACTTTAAAGAGGTCTTGTGCAGCAGATTTGTTTAATGCAGTACATCGTTTGCTTTCTTGACTGCTGCTTCCATGAGTGTTGATTATGGATCCAAGCAAAATGAAGTCTTTGACAAATTCAATCTTTTCTCCATTTATATGGATATTATTTATTGGTCCAGTGATGAGGATTTTTGTTTTCTTTACATTGAGGTGTAACTTATACTGAAGACTGTTGTCTTTGCTCTTCATCATTATTTTAAGTTCTCTTGGCTTTCAGTAAGCAAGATTGTATCATCTACATATTGCAGATTGGTAATGAGTTTTCCTCCAATCCTGAGGCCATGCTCTTCTTCATATAATCAACCTTCTCGCATTATTTACTCAGCATACAGATAGATTAAGAAAGAATACAGACATGGCGCACACCTTTCCTGATTTTAAACCTTTCAATATCTCCTTGTTCTGTTCTAACAACTGCCTCTTGTTCTATGTACAAGTTCCTCATGAACAATATCAAGTGTTCTGTAATATCCCTTCTTCACAATGTTATCCGTAGCTTGTCATGATCCACAGTCAAAAGCCTTGGCATACAGGAGGCAGGCTTGCAGAATGTGCCCTTTAGTTCTTTAAAGGATTATACATTCCTGCATATTTTTTTGTACATCCCCCTACAAAAAAAAAAGAGGGAATAGAAGCAATTACTGTTGAATGATGATGTGATGATGCACAGAGGAGACTGTAATCATTGCAATGAAGCAATGAATGTAAAATCAATGTTTTCGCATGTAAACTATCACTCAATTTACAATTTAAAAAAAAGTCTTGGCATGGTCAGTAAAGACCAAGTACACATCTTTCTGATATTCTCTGCTTTCAGCCAAGATCCACCTGTCTGTAGAACAACTTCTAAGTCAAAGTGGATATCTTCTAGGAGTGGTAGATCTGCTTTTGGGGTCTCTTAAAACAATATGGAATGGGTTTGATTCACAATTTAGTTAGAGGCCTTTAGTTCTGTCCAGTGCCTTAACTTTTTAATACTTCTTATCAATGATACAAGGCCCCATCTCTCTTCTCTCAACCCAACTCACCTTAGAAACAATACTGCTCTGAAGTCATAGCTGTCATTCTTCACTGTCATCAAGTCAGCCCTGATTCATGGAAACCCTGAGCACAGCTGAACAGAGTGACCCGCTGCCTGGTTCTGTGTCATCCCTGTCATCTGTTGGAGATTGGGTCATTGTGATTCATCGAGTTTTCACTGACTGATTTTTAGAGATGACTTTGCAGACACTTGTTCCTAATCTGTGTTAGTCTGGAACCTCCACTGAAACCTCTCAAACACCAGAACAACTGGACTCAGAAATTGTTGTTGTCTTCAGGTTCCATCACGTCTATTCTGGTTTATGCCGCCCCCATAAAACAGAGTAGAACTACCTCATAGATTTTCCTAGGCTGTGATCGTTACAGAACCATGTTGCCATGGAGCCACTGGATGGAGTCAAACAAGCAACCTTTCAATTACCAGCCAAGTGCTTATCCATTGAACCACCAGGACTCCTTTGGAACTGAATTACCAGAGTTCAGACACCAACAACGCAGCTGTATGTGTTTGACCAAGTGGCCTGACCTTTGTAGGTCTGTTTCTTCATCTATAAAATGGGGAAAATACTAGTACTTAGCTCAGGGAGCTTTTTGGGGATTAAATAACCTAATACTTGTAAAGTAGTACATAAAAAGATAGCACTTAGCCGATAATAGCCAGGAATATTATTAACCAGGAGGCCTGGGGTGGCGCTGTGGGTTAATGCATCAGACTGCAAAGCCATCTGAACTGCAAGGTCGGTGGTTCAAGCTCACCAGTCACTCCTTGGAAACGCTATGGGTCAGAACCAACTCAATGGTACTTAACAACAATCTAAAAAACAATCTTGTTGCCATCAAGTCAGTTCCAACTATGGCGACCCCATGGGTCCCAGAGTAGAATTGTGCTCCGTAGGGTTTCAGTGGCTGTGATGTGGTCGCCATGAGTTGGAATCAACTCAGTGACAATGGGTTCATCTTACAGACATAGATCACTAGGCCCTTCTTCCAGAGCACTGAGTGGATTCCAGCTGCTATCTTGAGTAACAGAGTACAAACCCTTCGCACCACCAAGGGACCCTCATATTATTCATTGTGTGCTATGTGTCTGTTTAGGCCAATTGTTCTTCACCTTGGCTGTGCACTGGAAACCTTTGGGGAGCTTCAATATGCCTGATGCTTGGACTCTACTCTCAGCGATTCTGACATTGTTGTCTGGGGTGCAGCTGGGCACCAGGACATTGGAAAACCTCCCCAAAGCATGACAGTGTTCAGCAAGGGTTGAGAACCATTGTGCCACGTATCCCCCACGTGCATCATTTGATGTGGACTCCTGGTGTGGCACTGTACGATCAACACTGGACTGCTAACCTCAAGGCCGGTGGTTCAAATTCACCAGTCACTCCTCGGAAACCCTGCAATTTTATAGATGAAGAAAATGAGACCCACAAAGGTCAGGTTACTTGATCAAAGTCACACAAGCTGCACTTAACAACAAATATCAGCTGTAACTTCAGTGCACGTCATCTGTCATCTTTACCCCAGGATTCAGGCTGTCTGGGTAGCATTTATCGGAGCATTGATTGTCTTGGAAGGTGGGCAAAGACACACAGCAAACCATACTCTGGTTCTTTAAGCTTCTGACTACAGGTGACACAAAGCTGATACTCACATTCCATTGACCAAAGCAAGTCACATGGTTCAAGAGCAAGGGCCCAGCAAACTTGCCCCATCATGAGCCCGCTAGAAAGTTTTTGTTTTTTGTGTTTTGTTTTTGCAAGACATATGGTCTCTTGACTCATCTCTGGCTTTGTACACCAGTTAAACACGTAAAAAGCATTCTTAACTTGTAAGTTATACACATGTAGACAACAGGTCCCTATGGATGAGACCTCAAATCTGGGTGAATAGCAATGTATTCTACCATGCTTCATGTATACTATAGTTTTACACAAATAGTGCAGCTGTTATTCAGTGTTTATGAAGTGGGTTTTTCCCACCACCACCACCCCCACGTAGGTATTTTCATAAGCATGTTATGCTAGGTTTGTGGGGGTTTTTTTTACAACAACATGTTTTGTTTTTTTAAAATGGCATAGCACACTATATGTGAGGGTACAGGGCGGGGAGGACACACTTAGCAAAAAAATATATGGCATGTGCATGGTTTATGAAGAAATATGGTGGTAGATGTGTGTGTGTGTGTTCATGGACCCTTTTGTTGCATGGTTGTATTTAACACTGATGTAACTTGCTTTTTTTTTAACTTAATACTCTATTTCTTTTTTTTTTTAATTGATTTGCAAAAAATTCATGGCATTTTATTTCAACCTTTATCCAAAAAATGGGGTGAAAATGTATAACCCTGAGTTTCAACTACTGACCTCCAATCTTCATAGGAAGGTCGGGATAGAGAGGGAGAGGATCAGGAGAGAAGTTCAGTGTTCCTCCCACCACTAGAAAAAAGGAAAGCCCCAAACATGGTTGTCTGGGGCCCTCTATCTCCTAGCACCAGCCAAAGTCCTTCCACTCCCTGCCCCAAACCTTCCTCTTCAACAGAGAAGAAATATTTCAAATTCTGGACACTTGTCCAGGGACATGGCGCCTGGCACACAGGGCTAGGGTCTGCCCCTCTGCTTCTGGGCAGGTAGGACAAGGTGCCACTCAGCTTCCTCCTCCTCATTGTCCTCTTCCTTACTCTCCTTTTCTACAGAAATGTCACTCCTTATAGAAACAATCTGATGCTGCCCAGCAGTCACACTGGGTCAGAGCCTGACTTCAGGTGGAAGGTTACAGGTGGGTGTAGTTGAAAGGCATGCAGGCTGAGCATGGGTTGGCAAGACAACTGAAGGCTGACCACAGGATTGCTGTGTCCTGATGGTCCTGATGTCTCACGATTCTGCATCACGACTTCTACCACATTAGACTCATCCTTGGTCCCCTCCGTGAGACAGAGCTCATGCTCAGCCTCATCCTCTTCCTCTACCTTGAAGGTGAAGGAGCAGGTGCCACTGGAGAGCTCATATTCACAGGGAAAACTGCCAATAGTGTCTGGGACCAGGACATCAGGCTCAGCTCTCCCGACTCAGGAATATTCTAATTCTTGACAATAGTTTTATAGCAGATGTAGCCTGACTTCATTTTTGCAATGGCTGCCTAGTGTTCTGTGGGATGGAGGTATCAGAGAGGGTTTCGTTTGTGTTTGTATCAGGGCTTCAAATCAGTTCTTCCTAGTTCAGACATGGCCCACAATGTGAAACCTGAATGGACCCAATTTGCCAAATATGACTGTACCAGAACAGGAAAATTTATGGTTTGGTGTCCTGCTAGAAACTTAATCTCCCTCCTCAAAAACAAGGGCAGCACGCACGTTGCAGAGAACCAAATCTCTCCACAAGCAGTCAGAGACGGTGCCCACGTCAAAGATGGTGGCCACCATGTTGCTTTGCCTGGGTGTCGCTGTCCATGGTCCTGACGGTAACCCAGTTCCCCACACCAGGCTCCTGAAAGGGCTCGCCACCTCTTCCGAGTTTTCCAGTCCAGGGCTTTGAACTGAAAATTTTCCCATTCTGGTTAGTGTTCCAGTACACCCACATTTTACAAATTTAGGTCTGTTCTAATGTTGCTGCGTCAGTCATACTGGCCCAAAGCCCTGGTTTGCATCTATTACTAATCCTCTGTTGTTAGATAACTGTGATTTCTTTTTTTTTTTTTAAACTATCAGGAGGCGTAAGTTAGCATGTGAGGAACAGAGGTAGTAGAACTTCCACCTTAGCTCTGATAGCGTAGTGATTACGAGTTGGGCTGCTAACCTCAAGGTCAGCAGTTTGAAACTACCAGCTGTTCTGTGGGAGAAAGATGAGACTTTCTGCTCCCATAAAGATTTACAGCTTCAGAAACCCTGCTCAGGGTCGCCAGGAGTCAGAACTGACTTCACAGCACATAACCACCACCACCACCATGTAGGAGACCCGGGTTCAGTTTCCATCCAGTCAACAGACATGATCCTTCTGTCAGTGGTGGCTTACATGTAGCTACTGAACTAAGAAAGGCCAGGAAGAAAGTCCTGGCAATCTGCTTCTGAAAAATCAGCCACTGAAAACCTTATGGATCACAACAACCTGATTCCTATGTGTATGAGGTCACCTTGAGTCAGTGGCCAACCCCCACATCAGTTAACATAGCAGCATGCATAGAGATCATCACAGAGAGAACCAATATACCAGATCTCCCAGAATTTATACATCGTTTGTACTGCTTTCTCTAAAATCTTCCACCCCTCCCTGAAATCAAAAAGTGTTAGAGGTAACCCCCAGAAACAGCTTTTCCAAGAGGCTTTTTCTTTTTCTTTTTTTTTTTCTTGCAGCAATTCCTGGTCAGTGAAGATAACACAGTTGGGATTCTAGGGACATTTTGTTTTTGTTATGTGCTGTCGAGTCGGTTTCAACCCACAGCAACCTTGTACAGGATTTCCAAGGAGTGGCTGATGAGCTTGAACCACCAACCTTGTGGTTCAAACCGACTTTGCAGTCCAGCACATTACCCCACCGCACTAGGGACCTTTTAGGGCAGATTTAAAGATGAAGGAGGCTAAATACAGAAGGTGGGAAACTAGCCGTGGCATTGCGGAAGTTCTCAGGTATTGTCAGCTGGATCCCACACTGAGACAGAGTCAGGCCACATCTGAGCCAGGCAGAAAGAGCACACCTGCCCTGTAGAGGTGGGGAGGAAGCTGAGATGGCAGAACCCCCACTTGAGTGTGTTGCCCTCTTTTCTCCCTAACAGGACACCACGACGTCCGTGCGTATTGGTCTGATGATGGAAGAAATGATCTTCAACCTCGCGGACACCCATCTGTTCTTTAATGACCTGGAGGTTTGCCATTGCTCTTTTCATTTGATACAACTGTGCTCCGCCTTTAATCACCTACAGCTGGTTTGAGGGGGCGGGAGATGCTGCCTTTTATTCTTTTTTTCTTTCCCTTTGGTGGTTTGAAAGTTTTGCTGGCAACCCCCAAGAAGGCCCAAAACTGTGGCCAGAGGAGACTTATTAAAAACACACTTGGTCAGATTATCTCCCTGGCTTCCTTGTGCAGCTAATGGGTTTTTCTCTCTGCTTTCGTGGGGATGTCCACTGGCGGTTTGACTAATCCAATAAGGCCTATGTAGTTTCCTCCTCCCGAAATTTGCTGTTTAATAAGTTTATTAAGGTAAATTAGTGCAGATCCTCCTGGGTCAGGAATAATTAGCAGTGGGCCAGGATGGAAGCTTTTAAAAACAATTTGCATTCCCCTGAAAGCATGTTTTACAAAGAGAGAGCGCAAGAACAGAGCAGAGGGACTGTGCTTGTTTAAAGTGTCTGCGCCTATGCCCCTAAGCAAGCTGCAAGGAAGGGAGGAGAAGGGCGGGTGGGGGGTGGAAGGAGAACAACTTCAGAAATAAATGTGATTCATTTGTTTATCCCCAGCCTCTGTTGAAAAGATTTCGAATGGAAAATATAAATAAAATAGGAATATTAAAGCAAAAGTAAACGTATGAAACAACTATGTAGTGAATAAAGAGTTGTACCAAAAAAAAAAAACCCTGGGCTCAGGCTAACTACAAATTCTGAGTCAATTTCTGAGCTTCCTAGTAGCCAAAAGCCAGTAAAATCCCATGGACAACCAGTCAATTCCAATTCATAGCAACCCCACAGAGAACTGTGGTGTGCTCCATCTGGTTTGTAATGGCTGATTTTTTACCCCCTGAAATAAATCGCCAGACCTTTCTTCCTAAGCTCCTTTGAGTAGACTGGAACTTACAACCTTTGAGTTACCAGCTGAGCTCATTAATCATTTGTACCACTCGGAGACCCCTGGCAGCCAAAGCCAGATAGGAATTAATGATGAGCTGCCTCTAATGAAAGAACAAGCAGTTTTCTCCAAGGTGAAAAAGAGTTCCTGGTTGATAAGAAGATTTGTATGGGGCTCCTGCTGGTGTTGTAAATTCTGTTTCCCATATTGGACTGATAACAGATTGAAAAACAAAGGCAACCTGAAATAGAATTGTATATGAACACACAATTCTATTTCCACTACCTGGAAATTTTTCAGGGACTAACCTGTGAAAGTGGAGAGCTGGTGTGGCACTGTGGGTTAATGCGCCAGACTGCAAAACTGTTTGAACTGCAAGGTTGGTGGTTCAAGCTCACCAGCTGCTCCTCGGAAACCCTATCCAGGGTCGGAACCAACTCGATGACACTTAACAACAACAACAACCTGTGAAAGTAGAAATATAAAGACTGTGAATTCTAAATGTCCACTGGTTGGTTCGAGGCATTAATAACATGTACCATAAGGAAAGGATGCAGGTTTTTCTTTCGGCTCTACAGGCTGTGAGATTCAGAAGGAGGTGGAATATTTGCTGAAAGGATCAAGCTTGTGTTCTCGCCAGTCTAGGCAAGCCATTGGGCCTTGGTCCTCCCATCTTTGAAATGTTCTCTGCTTAACATCTGTTTCCAAGAGAGGATCTAGATAGAGACTCATTCAGGAAGGAAGTTTTGAAGTGGCAGAGAATACACCTGGCATCAAGACCAAGGTCTGCCTCTTAAAAGCAGACCTGCGGGTATCCTTGTTGGTGACCTCAGGCAGCTTGAGAAAAAGAGAGAGTGAATGAGTTCATAAAGCCATGGTTGTTGAGTTCAGCAAGTGTGCAAGGAGCCGAAGTAGTAGTCAGAAGCCTCCCAGGGGTGTGAACAGTTACCACGCTCAGTTACCAATTAAAAGGTTGGAGATTTTAGTCTACCCAGAGGCACCGCAGAAGAAAGGTCTGGTGATCTATTTCCAAAAATCATCCACTGGAAACCCTAAAGAGGACAATTTTACTCTGACACATGTGGGTTCACCATGAGTAGGAGTTGAGCCGATGGCAGCTGGATTTTTGCTTTTTGTAGCCAAGACTGATGATTGTAAATATCAAAACCCAATTCAAAGTTGCTTTGGCAAAAAATGAAAGTATTGGCTTTTGTAGCAGCAAAGTCCAAGGTAGATTTAGATCTTGCCTGTCTCCCCATAGCATGTCAGTTCCCTGAGAGCAGAGAGCAAGTCTGTCTGACTCATCCTGAGTCCCAGATCCAGACAATAAGCAACCAGACAAATCCATAAATTAATTTGTGCCAGGTGAAGACAAGAGAACAGTCTGAAGTGAGAGCATGTGCTGAGGAGGAGGTGGGAGGGAGCAGCATTCTCAAGGGTGGTCCTCTACACAAGGAGTTGGCCAGTGGAGGGATCCTCTGGGGAGGAGAGATCAGCAAGTACAAAGGTCCTATGTGTGGTGAGAACAAGTGTGATGTGATCAAGGATCAGAGAGAGGCCCAGGTGGCTGGAGTGAATGAGAGAAAGAACAAGGTGGGCAGAAGACATTTATTCTGGAGAGGAGCCGGGCACCAGACTAAGGTCTGGAAATCAGAGTTAATTGTATGATCTGTGCTGTGGACGGTATGGGACGAGGGAGCGTTCAACAGGAAAAGACGCATGATCTGGTTATGGGTTTTGGGGGGTTTTTTCTGAGTCATAGCAACCCTATGTAGGTTTTTTGTTTTTGTTTTTTTAATGTTTTATTGTGAATTCTGTGATAGTTTACATGGGAGAACATAAGCTTTACATTCATCCTGTTATATATCAATTCATTGTCATGGTTACAATCCCCTCCATGCATCATCAACCAACCAAAGGGTATACACTGCAAGCCTGCCCCCCGGTCATCAGCACACAGCCCCTCTCCTTCTCTGGGTCTAGAGTTCCAGGCTGCTCCATCTCTCCACGTCATCGTCTCTGCCTCCATCTCTGGCGTCACTGTTTCCCGCATTCCGCTCTTCTCTCTTGGTGGTCCCAGGGACCTCTGCTCCTGGACTGCAAAGTCAATAACTCCCCTCCTTTTGCTACAAAACATCTACCTTTACATTTCCAACCCTCACAGTCAGTTCTGATGGCAATTATTCACTATTGTACCACAAGAGTCCTCTACCCATCTCATTTAATCAGCCCTCCCAGACAGATTGGATACTACTCAGTGGAGAGTCTATCTGGTTATGTTTTGAGAAGACCTTTCTGGCTGCTGTGTGGAGAGTGGGCAGTAGGCAGGGAAAGTGGTATCACTGAGCACAGAGGATAGGTTACTGTAATCATCCAAGCAAATGATGAAAAGTGGGTTGGATCTGGGCTGCAAGAAGGTGTAGGATTCAGGATGGAGGGAAAGGACTTAGAAAATTGGATGGGAGGCATGAGGGAGCCAGCAGAGACCAGGGCACCTCCTAGATTTGACCCGACACAAGAAGAAGGTGCCATTTAGGGGAGGAGCAGGGATTGACATGTGTCACATACACATACAAAGAACATGCGTTGGTGTCCTATCGCCTCTACCTGTGGATGTAATCCCATTTGTTACATTCATGAGACCATACCAGTGTGGGGTGTGTCCTGAACCTAATCACTCCTGAGTTATAAGGAACCACACAAGAATGAACACATAAAAAAAATCTAAAGTGAATAGAAAGAAAACTGTTAACTGATGGTACATGGGTGGGATTATAATCATTGTAATGAAACAAGGTTTCATTTGTTGAATTTTGTTGAATGTAAATTTGTATGATTTGTTGAATGTAAAACTGATCATCTGCCTTGTAAACTTTCACTCAATCCACAATAGAAACCTTAAAAAAATTTAAAATGAATGAACAAAGAGACCAGAGATGTCCCATAGATCGCCAAGGAATGGACGAATGCCCAGCTACCAGAGCAGAGATCCCTCAGAGAGAGTACCTCTCTGGGCTGGTGCTCTGATTTTGGACTTCTTTCTTCCTAAACTGCGAGGAAATCAAACTACCCACTTGTGATAGTTCTGTTTCCGCGGCGCTATTAAGCTAAGATGCAGTCCTGGTGTGGCACTGTGGGTTAATGCACTGGACTGCAATGTCAGCAGTTCAAGCTCACCAGTTACTCCTCAGAAACCCTATACAGGGTTGGCTATGAGTCAGAACCGACTCAACGGCACTTAACAACAACAACAACAATTAAGCTAAGATAAGCAGACAGGCAGTGACGACAGCCTCCCTTTTGTCTGGGGTGTTTCCTGTGTAAGATGTCTGGAGCCCATGCCCCCCAGTGCAGATGCCAGTAGGCAGCAGATAGGAGGATGAAATTCACAGATACAGAGCAGGCACTCTGCCTCCCTGGGTTGAATCTGAGGCTCAGAGCCAGGAATTTGCAGGATTTATGTGTGCTTCAAGAAAGACATTTTTGAGTCTCCCTCATCTGCTGTTTCTCGCTGCCCTGAAGTCGCACCTCTTCGATAGGGACCTATAGGGACCTTAATGGCCAGCTGGAGTTACTCAGGGAAGCCAGTTTGTTTTTGTTCTCTTAATTTTTTTTTTCTTTTTTTCAAATAATGTCCCCAGTGCCAGTAGCCCCCAGGGCATCTCAACAGAATAGAAACCATGTTTCAAGTTGGAGAAGTTAAAAGTCACACAACTGAAACCACATTGTGGGGCAAGGCAATCCCTGTGCAAATCTCAAGAGCAGCTCTGGAGAGGCCGCTCAGGATGGGCGTGGCAGCGTAAATCACGGTTGCAGTCAAGTGGTTTGGAAGTGGGTGAGGCCAATGCAACCTAGACTCTGAGGTCCGGTCTGACGATTAGGGAGGGCCCTTCCTTCTTGCAGCCTGCAGGACCTATCGTTCTTGGATTCAGCAGGTCTTTGACAGGCCTTGGTGGCACAAACAGTTAAGTACTTGACTGCTAACCAAAAGGTTGGTGGTTCAAACTTACCAGTCACTCCACAAGAGAGAGGCTTGACCATCTGTCTCTGTAAAGGTGACAGCCTAGGAAACCCTATGACGCAGTTCTACTCTCTTACATGGGGTTGCTAAGTTGACTCTGTGGTACCTAACAACAACAGTAGTCTGTGAGCTGGGAATCCAGTGGTGAGCAAGACATCCTGACTCTCTGTTGAGTGGTTCCATAATGTAGTGTCAGATACAGTGCTCTGAAGAAAGATAAACAGTCAGTGGGAGACTATACTTGGTATGACCAGGGGAAGCCTCTCCAACATCGACCCACCTGACAGGTGAGGTAGAGGACATGGTCCCGGAAGAGGGGATAGTTGTGCAAAGGCCTCAAAGTGTGGACAAGGTTGGCAGGTTGCAGACAGTATAACTGGAGCTGAGGAAGCAGGAAAAATGTGGAGATCGATGAAGGGGAGAGGGCAGCTGGGGGTTAAGGGGCCAGGGAGAGGAAGTGTCAGGTTATTGTAGGGCTTTAGATAATATTGTAAGGTGACAAGAAGCTATTGGAGGGTTTTGAACAGCCGAGTGCCATGATCTGACTTCCTGAGCTTCAGAGGCGCCCTCTGGCTGCTGGGTGGAGAACAGACCACAAGGGCAAGGGTGGAAACAGGTCTCTGTTGGAGCTGCGCTACTCAGACGGTTCCATTTTGAAAACCAATAGTATTTCCCTATGTAAAGTTCTGGAGATGGATTTAGAGTTGCCATATATTTTTGTTTTGGTGAGTACGGTCATCAGAAATTATAACAGAAAGGTAAACATAAAAGAGCTCTGGCAACATAGTGGTTACTAGTCAGGTTACTAAACTCAAGGTCAGCAGTTTGAAGCTACCAGCAGTTCCGTGGAAGAAAGATGAGGCTTTCTGCTCCCGTAAAGATTTATAGTCTCAGAAACCCTGTACAGGGTCGCTATGAGTCGGAACCGACTCCACGGCACACCACCACCACCACTATCACCATCTACCAAAACCAAATCCATTACCATAATGAGTTTCCAAGGCACAGAGAGGGGAAGTCACCTGTATGTCAGTATGTACTAAGTCTGGAAAGCCCCCGCGCTGTGTGAGGACTCCCTGGGCTGATGCATGCAGAGCACCTGATACGCACTCAGCACTCAATCACCGCAGCTGAAAGGACTGCTGCCATTTGTAACTAGATGTGCCATTGGCCATCCGCCCTCGAGACTCAGCGCCTGCGTTGTGATGTCACTAGAAAACACCAAGTCCAGAGTCCAAATCTGAGGCCGGCGTTTCTGCCTGGAGCCGTTCTGTCTCAGGGACCAGCAGTTCCTTACCTGTGGATGAGTAAACCTTTTCCCAGGAAGCCTGGTCAGCACGATGTAGCCAACTTTATAGGCAGTGTGGAGCAGCCCACCTGAATGCCTGGCCTCGAGTGGGCATGCTTTCTAAGCTTTTTGAAGTGACTGATGTTTACAAACGAACAAAGAATGACTGCAAACCTTGCCCTCCAGTGCGCCGTCAACAGAGCCAATGTGGGGTGATGGTTTAGAGCACAGACACTGGGGCCCAGTGGCCTGGGTTCAGAGCTCAGTTCTGCGCTTAGAGGCTGTGTGACTCTAGATAAATTACATAACCTTTCTGTGCCTAGTTGTCCTCATCTGCAAAAATCAGAATAGTAACAATGCCTACTTTATAAGGTGACTGTGAGATTTCAATGTGTTATATAAAGGATTTTGTTCTTAAGTGCCATTGAGTCAGTTCTGATTCATAGCAACCCTACATAAGGTTCCCAAGGAGCCACTGGTGGGTTTGAACCACCAACCTTGGGGTTCAAACTGACTTTTC
>NW_006408541.1:16121841-16146471 GCF_000296735.1 Chrysochloris asiatica | reverse complement strand
TGGTAGTTTCGAACTGCTGACCTTGCGGTTCGCAGCCCAATTTGGAACCACTATGTTACCAGAAACTAATAATTTTCTTTGTTATTATCTGCATTGTTGTTGTTGTTGTTGTTAAGTGCCATCAAGTCGACTCCAACTCATAACAACCCTGTATAGGGTTTCCAAGGACTGGCTGGTGAGCTTGAACCACCGACCATGCAGTGCAAACACTTTGCAGTCTGGCGCATTAACCCACAGTGCCACACCAGGACTCTTCCATATCTGCATATGAAATAATTATTAAGTGTCAGATAAGTACTGCATGCAGACTGTGTGCCAAGCATTGAGTTAGGACCTGTGTCTATTGATTCATTTGACCTCACAGAAACCTCGACCCCCAGAGAGTAATTGTTAGCAGCTCACCCAGTTAAGTTCCTCCCCCGTGCCAGGCATCAAATCCTTATGACAACCTGCAAGGACATCTTTCTATCCCCTTTTACAGATGAGAAGACTGAGGCCCAGAGAGGTCACATTCCCAAGAACACACAGCTAGTAAGAATTGTGTGGGGATTTGACATCTAGGCTTAAAGGGGTGGATGGAAGGTATCCCTGGCCTGGTTCAGACAGTCAGGTAGGCTAGGGGAGAGTGGAGAAGGTTGAGATTCAAGGCGGGGTTGCCAGGTTTGAGGAAGGACCTCACTAATCTGCAATCAGGGTAGACTGTGACTACTGATCTGATACCGGGGTCTGATCTCTAGCTTCTGATTTATGGCTCTGCAGGAGCTATCAGGGAGAATAATATTCACTGAGTCAGCACAGAGCTGTCTCTATGGCATCCTGCCCAGCCAGTCACTGATGCAATGCGGGCCACAGGCTCCTTCATGCTCCTCAGATAAGTTAAACATAAGACAGCACAAGAAAGATGACTGGGTTTCCCTCCTAGGGAGCCTACCCCTCTCTGGCTAGTTTAAACAATCTCACTTAAATAACACCCCCATCTCACAGGGGAATTTGCCTGGGATCAAAGGAGACTCGGTGTTTTGTTTTGTTTTTTGTTTTTTTTTTTAAAGCAAATTGGTCAATGATTTCCTCTTTAAATTCGTGTCTCCAGACAGCCAAGGACAAAAAAAAGTAACAAGGGTGAACCACAGCTGGGCAGTTAGGGAAACCCAAGCTCTCACCTGGTTGATGGGCCTGGGATCTTGATAACTGTTAGTCACAGAGCTTATTCTTTAGAAATAAGTAATGAGTGGGGGCTCTGGTAGCGTAGTGGTTACGAATCAGGCTGCTAACCCCAGGGTCAGCAGTTCAAAACTACCAGCTGTTCCACAGGAGAAAGATGAGGCTTTTTGCTCCAGTAAGATTTACAGCCTCGGAAACCCTGTACAGGGTCACTATGAGTCGGAACCAATTCCACATCACATAACCACCACCACCACCAATGAGTGGAGGACGACGTGTGGTTTCATGCTGCTGAAGTGTGCCTCAGGTGTAGCCTAAAATACACTTATTTGCAGAACAGATCTGTAAATAAGAACTGGTCATTGAAAAGGAGCTCTGACATCACAGGGAGTTCAGCACTGGACTGCTAACTGCAAGGTCAGCTGTTCAAATACAGGGGCTCCTCCTTGGGAGAAACATGTGGCTGTCTGTTCCCATAGAGAACTGTAATCTGGGAAAAGCCTGTGGAATAGTTCTATCCTACCTTATAAGGTCACTGTGAGTTGGAATTGACTTGGTAGCAAGCAGTGTGTTTGGTACTGGAAAGGAGCCGTGGTGGTACAGTGGTTAAGCACTCAGCTGCTAACTGCAGGAAACACATGACAGTCCGCTTCCGTAAACATTTGCAGCCTTGGAAACTCACGGGCCAGTTCTACTCCGTCAAAAGGGTCATTATGTATGAGTCAGAATCAGTTTGACAGCAACAGTTTTCGGTCCTTGAAAAGACCAATAAAGTAAATAAACAAACACAATCAAAGGAGAAAAGAGGAAGTGAATAGAAAACATCCATGATGAATGGTTGGCATGACTGCAGATTCAGAGAATGTTTCTTCTTTTAATTATGAGAATGCCATGCACAATATTATACCAGAGAACTTGAAAAACTACGTATGGCATGGTAGGATAAGCACTGGACTGCTAAACACAAGGTCGACAGTTCAAACCTACCAGCCACTCCTCAAAAGCTCTATCAGAAGTCTCAATGAGTTGGAATCAACTCAATGGCAAATAGCAAGACAAAGCTGACCATTTTTCAGGCAAATGTAAACTATCAGTAGGGTAAAATATAAATATACATGAAATATGAAATAATATATCAAATAATTGTTGCTGTTAAGTGCCGTCAAGTCAGTTCTGACGCATAGCAACCCTGTATAGGGTTTCCAAGGAGTGGCTGGTGGGTTTGAACTGTTGATCTGGTGGTTAGGAGTCCGGTGCATATCCTACAGCACCACATCAGGACTCTAGTATAGGATTTGCTGAATGTAAAACTGATGATCTGCTCTATAAAGCTTCACTCAGTTCAAAATAAAAGAGTTAGTAATAATTACAATGATAATATATTAATCTAAAGGGGGATTTTAAAAATGAAATCAACCAATGGCCACGAGCCATTGAAATGTGAGTTAAAGATGTACTCCCAGAAAAGGCACCAGACCATCCTGCTTTTAAACAAGAGTTCTACTAAACATCCAAGTAAAGGATCAATTTCATCTTACACAAACTGCAGAGGAAATAAAACAATGGGATGCTCTCCCATCCATTTTATGAGACTAGTACCCTCTTAAGGGGAGTCCTGGTGTACCACTGTGGGTTAATGCGCTGGACTGCAAAGTCGGTTTGACTGCAAGATTAGTGGTTCTAGGTCACCAGCTGCTCCATGGAAACACTATACAGGGTCACTATCAGTCGGAACCAACTTGACGGCACTCAACAACAATAAACACCCCCTTAAAGAGTCCTGGTAGCGTAGTGGATTACAAACTACACTGCTAACCAGAAGGTCAGCAGTTCAAATCTACCAGTGGCTCCACAGGAGAAAGATGAGGCTTTCTGCTCTCGTGATGATCTACAGCCTCAGAAACCCTATACAGGGTCGCTACGAGTCAGAACCGACTCGGCACACAACCACCACCACCACCAGTACCCCCCTGGAGTCTTGGGGTGGTGCTGCAGGTTAATGCGCTGAGCTGCAAAGTCAATTTGAACCGCAAGGTTTGAACAGCACTTAACAACAACAACAAAAAGCACCTGCTTGATCCTAAAAATGGATTCTGAGGATTAAGTTAGTGGGCCACTGATTATCATCACTGATGGAAAGTGGGGTGCTCCTGAAATTCAGGCAGATACCCTCACCTCTGTTCTGTCATCACTGATGAAAAGTGGGGTGCTCCTGAAATTCAGGCAGATACCCTCACCTCTGTTCTGTCATCACTGATGAAAAGTGGGGTGCTCCTGAAATTCAGGCAAATTCAGGTTCCACTTGGTATGTGCCGGGGCTTGTGTATTCTCGTGTGTGAAAGGAGGGGTCTGGACTATAATTGGGATATGCTTCAAAACACCCCCGCAACTGGATATATTTACCATGTTTCATAATTTAAAAGAAAAACAAAAACTGAAGGCCTCACTCAGTCAACTGAGAGGGCGTAACCACAATGGCAGCGCAGTGGTGATGAAGACACCCCTTGCCCAGATGTTGGTTTCTAATACCATACCCCAGTAACATTAGCCAGAGCTTCCTGGAGAAATGGCTGAGTCTAAGGTTAGAACAGGTGATTCACATGATGAGCTTAAAACATCTTGTAGTTCCTGAAAGTAAGAAAGTGTGCAGAACAACCCCACAATAATGGATTCTTGCAAAGGAACACAGTACCCAACTGAAAGAGCTCCCAGTGGCCAAAACTGGAATCATTCAAATAATAAAATAAATAGCATGGTATTGAATTCTATCCTAAAGTACAAAATTAATATCCCTGAGTCCACAGTGATATCATAAATGAAGACTAGACAAATCTATACAGAATTCTAAATGATGGATGTGTCTACTTCATTGTACATACCAAGAGGCCCGACAAACAGAACAGGGGGCTATTGTGTCATTTAAAATCAGGAACGGTGTACATCAGCGTTGTCTTCTTCCACCATACTTTTTCAATCTGTGTGTTGGGCAATAATCCCAGAAGCTTTACTTTGTGAAGAAGAATGTGGCATCAGGGTTAGAGACTCATTAACAACCTGTAATATGCTGATGACACAAGCTTGCTGACTGAAAGTGAAGAGGACTTGAAACATTTACTTGAAAGAGCAAAGACTTCATAAAACAAAATTCTTCACAACTACACCAATAAGCAATACCATGATAAATGGAAAAAAGAATCAATGTTGTCAAGAATTTCATTTTGCTTTCATCCACACTCAAAGTCCGTAGAAGCAGCAGTCAGAAAATCAAAGAATGTATTGCATTGATCAAATCTGTTGCATAAGACCTCGTTAAAGTGTTCAAGAGCAAAGATGTCAGCTTGAGGACTAAGGTGCGCCTGACCCAAGCCATGGTATTTTCAGTCACCTCCTATGCATGCGGAAGCTGGGCAGTGAATAAGGAAGACCGTAGAAGAACGGATGCCTTGAATTATGGTGTTGATGAAGAATACTGACAGAAGAAGGAATAGATTTGTGTTGGAAGAAGTACAGTCTGAATGCTCCTTAGAAACAAAAATGGCGAGATTTCTCAAATACTTTGAACACGTTGTCAGGAGGAATCAGTCCCTATAGAAGGACATCGTGCTTGGAAGAGTGGACAGTCAGCAAAACAGAGGAAGGCCCTCAACAAGATGAACTGGTACAGAGACGACAACAATTGTCTCAAACAAATCAAAGATCATGAGGACCCGGCAGCATTCATTCTGTTCTACCTCGGATTGCTGTGAGTCAGAACTGACTCGATGGCATCTAAAAACAGCTCTACCTTTGTCAGTAATCTGGACATAGTAACTTTCTCTCAAGTAATATAATATGGAAAAGGAAGGGAAAGAGTAACTTTACAGTGGAGAAATTGGACATTTGATCAAGGTCAACATCAACAGTGACACGTCATGTTCTTCTCAAAAACCCATAACCCCACTTTAACCTTGAGAAAAACATCAGACAATTCCCAATTCAGGGACAGTCTACAAAATATCCAGCCAGTATTTCTCAAAACGGTCAGGTTATCCAAAACAAGTGTGAGAAACTGTCACCACTCAGAGGTGCTTAAGGAGGCATAACAGTTCAATGTAATGTGATACCTGGATGGGGTTCTGGGACCGAAAAGGGACATTAGGCAAAAACTAAGAAAATCTGAGGAAGAGCTGCCTCCTCAAAATACAGTTGACCTTGAAGACATGGATGGGACAGAGTTTTCTGGGCCTTCATTTGCAGATGGAGCATGACTGAAAATGAGAGGAAACAGCTGCAAATATCCATTAATAATCAGAACATGAAACATATGAAGTATGAATCTAAAACAATTGGAAGTTGTCAGAAATGAAATGGAGCACATAGGCATTTGGGAGCTGAAATGGACTGATACTGACCATTTTGAATATCACATGGAGTTCTGGTGTGGCGCTGCAGGATAATACACTAGACTGAAAGATCAGTTTGAGTCACAAAATCTGCCGTTCAAGCCCACCACTCCTTGGAAACCCTAATACAGGGTCATTATGAGTCAGAACCAACGCAACAGCAGTTAACAACAACATCACATGGTTTACTATAGCGGGAATGACAAATTGAAGAGGAATGGTGTCACAGTCTTCATCAAAAAGAACATTTCAAAGTCTGTCTTGAAGTACAGCGCTGTTTGTGATAGGATAATATCCACACTCCTACAAAGATGACCAAGGAGCTCTGGTAGTGTAGTGGTTAAGAATCAAGCTGTGAACCACAAGGTCAGCAGTTTGAAACTACCAGCTGTTCCATGGAAGAAAGATGAGGATTTCTGCTCCCGTAAAGATTTACAGCCTTGGAAACCCTGTACAGGGTCACTATGAGTCAGAACTGACTCCACGGCACATAGCAACAACAAAGAAGACCAGTTAATACCACTATTATTTATATTTATGCTCCAGCCACTAAAGCCAGTGATGATGAAACTGAAGAATTCTACCAACTTCTTCAATCTTAATGAAATTGCTCAAACATGCAATCAAGATGTATTGATAATTACTGGTGATTGGAATGCAAAGGTTGGAAACAAAGGTTGGAAATCAGTAGTTGGAAAATATGGCCTTGGTGATAGAAACGATGCTGGAGGTCACATGACAGAATTTTGAAATACCAGTGACGTCTTCATTTTTAAAATAGCATAGAAGATGAGTATACACATGGACCTCACTAGATGGAATACACAGAAATCAAATTAACTTTACCTGCAGAAAGAGACAGTGGAAAAGTTCCATGTCATCAGCTAAAATAAGACTGGGGTAGACTGTGGAACAGACCACCAATTACTCATATGCAAGTTCAGACTGAAGCTAAAAAAGTATCCCACTAAAGACCGAATTAGCCACTAAAGGTCGAAGACCAGAAGAGTTGTGGGATGACATCAAGAACATCATACAGGAAGAAAGCAAAAGGTCATTAAGAAGACAAGAAATAAAGAAAATAAACAAAATGGATGTCAAAAGAGACTGAAACTTGCTCACCAGCGTAGAGATACTAAAGCAAATGGAAGAAATTAGATAAAAGGGCTGAGCAGAAATTTTCAAAGGGTAGCTCCAAAAGACAAAATCAAATATTATAATGAAATATGCAAAGACCTGGAATTCGAAAACCAGGAGACAAAAACATGCTCAGCATTTCTCAAGCTAAAGGAACTGAAGAAAAAATTCAAACCTCGACTTGTGGTATTGAAGGATTCTCTGGGCAAAATGAAGTCCTGATGTGACACTGAGGGATAATGCAGTGGACCACAAGGTCGGCAGTTCAAATTCTCCAGCCACTCCTTGGAAACCCTATACAGGGTCACTGTGAGTCAGAACAAATTCAAAGGCACTTAACAACAACAAATGGGCAAAATATTGAATGATGCAGAAAGCATCAAAAGAAGATGGAAGGAATACACCAAATCACTGTTCCAAAATGAAATGGTACTGTTTCAAGAGGTAGCATATGATCAAGAGCCAATGATATTGAAGGAAGAAGTCCAAGGTGCACTAGGGCATGGGCAAAGAACAAGGATCCAGAAATTGATGGACTCCAAATTGAAATCTTTCAACAAACTGATACAGCACTGGAGGAACTCACTCATTGCTGCCAAGAAATTTGGAAGACAACTACCTGGTCAACTGATGGGAAGAGATCTATATTTGTGCCCATTCCAAAGAGAGGTGACCCAACAGAATGCAGAAATTACTAAACAGTATCATTAATATCACATGCAAGTAAATTTTTGCTACAGATCATTCAAAAACAGCTGTAGCAGTGTGCTGACAGGGAGCTAGCTGCCAGAGGTTCAGGCCAGATTCAGACTGGGATGTGGAATGAGGGATATCATTACTGATGTATATTGGCTACAAGCAGAAAATACCAGAAAGATGTTGACCAGAGTTTTATTGCCTCCGCAAAGGCTTTTAATTGTGTGGATCATGACAAGCTATGGACAACACTGCGGAGAATGAGTATTATGAAACAATTGTGCTCACAGGGCAGGCGTTCAAACAGAATAAGGGAACACTGAATGGTTTAAAACCAGGAAAGGTGTGCACCAGGGCTGTATTCTTTCACCATACTTATTCAATCTGTATGCTGAGCAAACAATCAGAGAAACTGGATTATATGAAGAAGAATGTGGCATCAGGATTGGAGGAAGATCATTAACAACCTGTGATATGCAGATGATACAACCCTGTCTGCTGAAAGCAAAGAGAACTTAAAATGCTTACTGATGAAGACCACAGCCTTCAGTATGGGTTGCACCTCAATGTAAAGAAAACAAAAACTTCACGATTGGACCAGTAAATAGCATCAAGATAAATGGAGACAAGATTGAAGTTGTCAAAGACTTCCTTTTGCTGAGGTCAACCATCAACACTTAAGGAAGCAGCAGTCAGGAAATCAAACTGTGTATTACATGCGGAAAATCTTCTGCACAAGACCTCTTTAAAGTGTTCAAAAACAAAGATGCCAGTTTTGCCAACTTTTGACAGATGGAAAGACATTCAATGCAGAAAGAACAGCAAATGCCAAGGGCCTATGACAGGAGTGATGAATGATGAGATCAGGGAGGTGCTGAGCTGGGCCCAGCCTGCACTTTACTTAGAGGCAGGTGGGAGCCATTGCAGGACTTTGAGCAGGAGAGGAGTATGATGTGACTTAAAGTTTAGGAGGAGCTCTCTGGTTGCTGGGTGGAGACCAGACTGGGAGAGTGAGGAGGTGACTGAAGCCGAGACCAGGCGTCAGCGAACGTTTATTTGTAAAGGGCCAGATAGTAAATATTTTTTACTTTGAGAACCTTTTTTACCATCTCTGTCTCAAGGTTGTGAACCTGAAGGTCAGTGGTTCAAACCCACCAGCTGCTCCTCGGGAACCTTATACAGAGTCGCTATGAGTCAGAATCAACTCAACAGCACTTAACAACAACAATAACCGCAGTTACTCAGCTTTGCCATTGTGGCAAAAAACCAGCCATAGACAATACCTCAGTGAATGAATATGGCTGTGTTTCAATAAAACTTTATTTATACTATAAAGTAGCAGGCCAGATTTGACCCCTGGGCCATACCTAGTTTGCCAACCCCAGGGCTAGGTAGGAGATGACCATGGTGGGAGCAGCGAAGGAGGGGAATACATGGCTAGATTCTGGGTATATATTGAAGGATTCGCTGATGGCTTGGTTTTGAGGTGTAAGAGAAAGCAAGGAATCAGGGATGCTGCCTCCAAGACACGCACCACACCCAAGCCAGCCACTCAGTCCCGATAGGCATCGGATCAGTGGTTCTGTGTCTCATGCCTTGTTCGGTGAAATGATATGCATTTTGAGGGCAAAAGCCAGATTTCATTCTAAAAAAGTCCCCTCTCTTGACCCCATGCCTTGCCTGACACAGCCCTGGGTGCATAGTAGGCATGTTTTGTTGGGGTCTTTTATGGTCTCTGGAAGATGGATCATTGTAAGAGCACCTTCTACCCTCCTCCCTGCTCCTCCATTCTCCATGGGTTGCCGTGGACTTGTGTCTCTTCCGTGAGATGAGATGACAGTTGTGGTTTGGTGCCATTGAGTAGATTTCAGTGCATAGCCACCCCATGTAACAAGACCTCCTCCAAAAGAATTTCCTAGACTGTCGTCTTTGCAGAGGAGCCCTGGTGCTGCATTGGTTAAGCACTCGGCTACTGACACTCCACAGGATAAAGATGTGGCAGCTGCTTCGGTAAAGATGACAGCCTTGGGAACCCATGGGGGCATTTCTCCTCTGTCCTATAGGACAGAGTCTGAACCGGCTCAATAGCAGTGGGCTTTGTTTAAGAGAGCAAAGCTAATCTTTATGGGAGCAGATCGCCAGGTCTTTCTTCTGTGGAACTGCTGGGTGGGTTCAAATCACCCACCTTTCCATTAGCAACTGTGCTTAAGCACTGCATCACCAAGGTTCCTTCAGTCTAAAACCAAAATCAAACCCACTGCAACCAATCAATTCTGACTCATAGTAACCCTATACGGGAGCAAACAACCTCATCTTTCTCCCGCTGGTGGATTTGAACCACTAACCTTGTGGTTAGCGCCACCAGGGCTCCTTGATGGGTGTGAAGTGCTGAGCACAGTCCCTGGCACAATGGAACCCTTAATAAATGTTAGCTTCTATCTTCTCTCCTCCCCAGGAAGACCTTTTTTATTAATTTTTTATATAAAAGCACTACATACAAGTATATGCTAGATCCTTGTTTAGAAAGAAAGAAAGACAGGGAGAGAGAGAAAAAGAAAGAAAACATTTCAATAAGGTAAAAGCCTCCTTTGGCTACCAACCCAGTCCTAGCACTCCCAGACCCACCCTCCAGACGTAACCTCTGGCTCACAAGTGTGTGTCTCCAGATCTTTTTTTAAAAATATTTATGTACTTAAAGTTGGTGGTTCAGACCCACTCAGTAGCCTCAGAGGAGAAAGACCAAATGATCTGCTTCCGTAGTGATTGCAGCTTGGTGGGTTTGAACTGCCGACCTTGCGGTTAGTAGCCCCGTGTGGTTTCTGTAAATACATGTATATCATACTGGCTGTATTGTTCTCCAGCCTGCTTTTTCCACACTCTAGTATGTCTTGGAGATATTTCCATGTGCTCACATATAAAGTGACATCATGCTTTGAAGCTGCTGTGTGGCGTTCCACTGAATGGATACACCACCTTGTTTTTCGCTCTCACCCAATCAGGGACTCTAGATGTTTTCCAGCTGTTGATGGGCTGATGGCCGTCTCTGTACTTGTGTGCACGTGTTCCTACAGGTCACGAGGTCCCTCAAGGAAGGGGCTGCTCTATACCTGGGCCCTGCCCCACTGTGCCTCACTCTACTTTGTCTTTGCCAACTGACCCAGCCCAGACACCCCAAGATACTCAAGCTTGGGCCCAGGAGAAAGGAAATCACGCCCTAATAGCAAAAAGCAGGTCCGTGAGGACAGGTGCCCCTTGGTCCCAGAGGCTGGCCCTCATAGCTGGGCAGGGAAGGGGGCTCAGGGTTGAGTGGCAGAGAGCTGATTCTCTGATTTGAAGGCTCCAGCTCCTTCCTTATATCCTGTGCCCTGTCCGGCTTCCCCCAGAGCCGGCTCAGCCGTAACTCGATCCAGGTCAGCTGGTGGAGTATGAGGTAGTGTCTAGCTGAGCGTCATGGTATTTTATTAAGTCCGAAATGTGATCACTACTGTTGTCACACTTTAGCACCCCCAACAATCCCCTTGCAAACGAGAAAAACAGAACCTCCCAAATGCCTGTCTGCTGACATCAGGGAAGCAAGGAAGCCCTGCCCAGGGCCCTGAGCCCAGGACCCCCAGCGCTGTCAAGCTTGAGGAAGGACTGGGGGTAAGGGGTCTGCATTTCCATTTTCGGGCAGACATCTGCTAGTCTTTGTTTTTCTGGGCCTGGATGGGTAAAGTCAACGTTGGTTTTTTAAATACAATCTTCATTAGCATGTCAGATTACTGGTCACAAAGTGGTTCTCTCTACGTAAGATAGCTGTGGATCTGAGGTCTCAAACTCAGATGCCTACAGTGACCAAGGAATCGGTAATGTGAAGTGACACAAACCCATTGAGCCGGTGGAGAACTAGAATTAGATGCCCAGGCTGAAGGAGACAGTGACAGCTAAGTTGTGAAGACTGTTGGGGTATATGAACCCCACATCGCCGGAGCGTGTGGATTCTTAAGAGTAGCTGGAAATCAAAGGCACATCTCCTGAGTTTTACATGTTGGCCATTGCTTCAAAAAATGTTTTCAGCACTTATTAAGTGTCGTCGAATCGGTTCCGACTCACAGCAACCCTGTATAGGGTTTCCAAAAAGCGGCTGATGAGTTCGAACCACTGACCTTGTGGTTCAAATCAACCTTTAGGTGCAGTGCATTATCTTACAGCAGCCAGTCCCCAAGCCAGTTTGCAAACTCTAACCCTGATTGAATTTAACAAAGTAGAAAGGAAGCCATCTGCCTAGTTGGTTTATCCTCTAGAGCAGCATTATCCAGTAGAACTTTCCAGAATGCTGAAAGTGTTCTACATCTGTGTTATCCAGGATGGTAGTCACTTGCTATGGTTGTTGGTGGTGTCCTAAAGAGGACAGAGTTTTCTCATAATCTCCCAGCAAAGAACATCATCTCTCAAGCCTGCTTCTTGTCTGAAAGGAGATCTGCTTGAAATCTGGGAGACAGCATTCTTCTCCAGCTTTCTCCTCCTTATAGTATATCACCTCAACCTCCCCTTCCTCACAGCAACGCCTGCTCCACTCTGTCGTCAGATTGCCGTCTGCCTTCCTGTTATAAGGACACTTGTGGTTACATTTAGGGCCCTCCCCAACCCCAGATCATCCAGAGTTATCTCCCCATCTCAAAATCCTTAATTCAGTCACATGTGCAAAGTCCCTTTTGCCATGTAAGGTGACCTTGGTGGGTGCTGGGGATGAAGACCTAGATATCTTTGGGGGGCCACTATTCAGCTTACCCAGTTAGGAATGGTCAAACTACAATTGTTGCTGGGTCCCAGGGATCAAATAACATGATCAGCCTCATTCCTCTCTCCATTGGCACCTTTCACATCTCTTCTTCAGCAGCTCTAAGCCTTTTAGAGCTAAACCCCAGCTAAAGGAGAGTCTCTTGCTCAAAAACTCCAGCCAAAGTCCCACGGCTTGTTCTCATTGGCCAAACTTAGACCACATGCTTATGCCTGAAGCAATCACTGTCCAGAGAGATTACTGGGCCCCTGTGATTGGTCGAGTCTGAGTCAGAGGTACAACTTTGTCATCTGCACTACACAGCTCTAAACTACAAGGAGAGGTGTCCCCCAAAGGAAATAGAGGATAGAAAACAGTATGTCATTGGAGTTCATTAAGTGGCAAGTTCTTAAGGTAGTTGTGCCTGGCATATAGTAAATGCTCAGTAAATTATGCTAGTATCTTAGATTGTGGGACACAGAGGGGCACTTGGGAAGGATGAGAATATAAAGTTCACCTAGAAGAGGAAAGGAGAAGATTCCCAGCAGAGGAAACACCATGAGCAAGTATAGTATTATTAATAGCAGATCTTGACACTTGCTCCCGTATCAGTGTGGATGATATATTATATGATCACCCGCATTATAGCCAACCTGCTCATTTATGAGAAAACCAAAGACAAAAAAGGAGCTGAGACTTAACCCAAAGTCACCTAACTCTCAGAGACAGAGCCCAGACAAGAACTCAGGATTTCTGACTCTCAGTCCAGTGCTCATTCCACCCCTCAGTTTAAGAAACTGATTCTTAGACACTATATGAGATGAACAAATTGTCTCCCTCTCTTCTCTTCTTGTCAAATTCACTGCAGGATTGTGACCAGATCCACGTTGATGACGTCTCATCTGATGACAATGGCCAAGACCTAAGGTGAGAATTGGGGGGATTATCTAGTTCGTCTTGCACTAGGAAGAGGAGAGTGAGGGGTGACAGGCTTGACCTGCTGTGACATTGTGAGATAAGCACTGGACAACAAGGATGGTTTGAACCACCAGGTCACTGGTTCAAACCCACCTGGCACTCCTCAGAAACCCTATATAGGATTGCTATGAGTCAGAACCAACTCAACGGCACTTAATAACAACTGGTCAGAAAGAATGGAACCTGCGTTTCTCTAAACTCAAAAATCGCAACCCCATCTCCTTGAACATCACTTCAAATCATTAAGGCTGTTGTTGTTGTGAAGTGCCGTCAAGTTGTGAAGAACATAGCAACCCTGTATAGGGTTTCCAAGGAGCAGCTGGTGAGCTTGAACCACCAACCTTTCAGTTCAAATGACTTTGCAGTCTGACGCGTTAGCCCACAGCACCACACCAGGAGATTTCTGTAAATTTTATGTGACTCTGTGTACATAGAGTTTTGTTCCTCATGCTTACAAAAGTAATACATACAACTTGTAGAAATTTCAACCACCACCCCTGACATGTTATCCCCGAGATCATCATCATTAAGAATTTGGTATGTACACTGTTGTTGTTAAGTATTGTCAAGTAGGTTCTGACTCACAGCAACCCTGTATAGGGTTTCCGAGGAGTGGCTGGTGAGCTTGAAACGCCAACCTTGTGGTTCAAATCAACCTTGCGGTCCAGTGCTTTATCCCACAATGCCACACCAGGAGATTATACACATTAGAAGATCCCATATGGAGTGGCAGATAATGCAGAATAAAACTCAAAATTATTTTTAAAAAAGAGAGAGAGAGAGCGACTGGAAGAACCCAAGATTATGCCCCTCAACCACCCTTCAGGTGATCCAGTTTTCAGCAATAGACAGGTATACAGGGGCGACAACAACACTGGTAAGGTCTGCTCACCATGGAATGGTCAATCATTCGACACCAAAAGGCCAACATTTACCTCAGGACAAAGTTGAGAGGGGATGGGAAGGTGGATGGAGTGGAGACAGAAACCACAGGGAAGAAATGGGACAACTGCTGGTGCATGGAGAGCACTCACTGAGAAGGGACGAAGTGTGTGAGTCTTTCACTATAAAACTGATGATCTTATCTGTAAACCTTCACTCTAGTCACAGTGGAAAAAACTGGTTTTTACTAGTACATCTAGCAATCCTTGATCTAGAGGTTGTTGTTGTTGTTAGTAACCCTCAAGCTGGTTCTGACGCGTGGTGACCCCGTGTGTGCAGAGTTGAACTGATTCCTAGTGCTTTCAAGGCTGGGATCTTTCAGAAGCAGATCGCCAGGCCTCTCTTCCGCAGCATCTCTGAGTAAGTTGTTGTTGTTGTGTGTTTTGACTCATAGCGACCCTATATAGGATATCCGAGGAGCAGCAGGTAAGCTTGAACCGCCGACCTTGTAATCCAGTGCATTAACTCACAGCACCACACCAGGACTCCCTGAACAGGTTGGAGCCTCCAATTTTTCACTTACTAGATGAGTGCTTAGCAGTTTGTGCAACCCAGGGGACTCCTCAGAGTTTAGTACTTTGAGTTTGGTATACATTCTCCAAAGGGTTGAATGCATTTATTAGCATATATATATTATTTGGCATAAAAATTGATACAGTTGATATTCAAAAGCTATTTCTTGAATGAATGAGTTCTAAGGGAAAACATTCCTTGAACGTGGATACCAGATGGAAGATACTCAGTCGCTCAAAGAGACAGTTTGTAGCTAGAATGTTTCCAGGCTGCTTGAGGAAACTTTAGAAACACAGACCCACCATTAACTTGTGCTTATCCAAAAGTATCACAATTTAGCACCTCTAAGATTGGTCAAGCCAAACTCACTGCCATCAAGTTAAGTCCAACTCATAGTGACCTCATAGGACGGGGCAGAACTGCCCCATAAGTTTCCAAAGCTTTACAGGAGCAAACTGTGACATCTTACTCCTGCAGAGCTACTGATGGGTTCAAACCGCTGACCACTTAGCAGCACTTGGCCACTGTGCCACCAAGACTTCTGTCAATGCCCATGAAAATACTGTTAGACCCAAATAATGCTCCAGTTAAGGGACCAATGGCTGGAACTTCACTTAACCTTCGCTTCCAATTTGTATCTACAAACTTACTCGGAAAAAAAAGAAATCAAAGTTGCCTATGCGGAGGGAGCCTGTAAGCTTTTCCAAAGCCCAGCCCCATTAGAAGTAATAGGTTTGCATGTGCTTCATTTTAACCCACCCTTCCAAAAACCCCTGTCTGCCATCACAACTGACACGGAGCCACACTGGGCACCAGTCATTTCCTCCCACAAAGTCACCACTGAGAACCACACTCTCCCTTTCAAAGTAGGGAGCAGCCAGGCTTCCATTTTTATTGTTTTCCTAAACCAGCTTGGCACTTCAGACCAATATTCCTGTCTCATGCCGAGAGAATCCATAATCTAAGTGCGTTTTCTCCCCTAGCTCGCAAATTCCCCACTTATAACATATGAGAAGTATTTACTGAGTACCTACTATGCTGAAGTCCTGATGATATAAATGGTTAACACGCTTAGCTGCTAACCAAACGGGGAGAGGTTCCAGTTCATCCAGAGGTTCCTTGGAAGAAAAGCTTGGCCATCTGCTTCCAACAAATCCGCCATGAAAAACTCTATGGAGCACAGTTCTACTCTGACACACAGGGGATTGCTATAGATTGGAATCAACCTGAAGCCAACGGATTTCTTTAGTATGTGCTGAGATCCAAGTCAAGAAAACCAGGTAGCACAATAATGAAGGTCAACAGTTCAAAGTCACCAGCAGTTCCCCAGGAGCAAAAAGACAGCCACTTGCTCCTCTGAAGATGACAGCCTAGGACACCCTATGGGACAGTCCAACTCTGTCACTATGAGTTGGAATCGACTCGATGGCACACAGCAACATGAGACATATGTCAAATGCTCCTTACTTTGTTTTTGTTTTGTTTTGTTTTTTTCATTTAGCACCAGGACCAGCCTTTCTTGAGTCCTTCTTTTGGGCTATGCCCCACTCCAAATACTTTGTGTGGGTTAACTCACTGCACTTTTGCAGTAATCTTCAGAAGAAGATGCTCTAATCATCCTCCCATGGTGCACCTGGGGAACATGAGGCACAGAGAGATTGAGTGACCCGCTCACAGCTGGTAAATGCAGAAGCAGGATTTAAACCTTCACCTTGAATCCAACCTCCCTGCCCTGCCCTCCATGAGGGGCTTCCATCTCTTGATAGAAGTTCCCAACATCTCCTCCAGGACATCTACCAAGTGGATAGTCTGTGTTTGCTGTTCCAGAAATAAGCTCTCTAGCAAGATGGGAACCTTTCCACTGAGAAGAAGGACTGCATGATGCTTAAAAGTGGGGGCTCTGGAGCTGAGGCGCTATCAGGGGGCTGAAGGTGGCCCCTTTATCCTCAGAGAGTGTGTGTGTGTTTTCTTGCTGGAGAAGTGGTCAGCACAGAATGAGGTCTCCATAAATGGAGTCTGCTGTTGTCGTAAAACCTGTTCTGCTCCCATGTGCAGTGGCTGCTGCTGCTAGGAGCCATCATCATTGGTTCCAACGAAGAGCAACGCGATCCTGTATGGGTCTCTGAGGCGGTAAATCTTCTAAGGTGTAAATCATCCATGGAGCAGCTGGTGGATTCAAACTGCTGACCTTACAGTTAGCAGCACAATGCGTAACCCACTCTGTTCCCTTGAACTAGTGGTGTAGATTTCACTTATTTTAGTTCCCTGCTTACCACTACCCATGGGGGCAGTGGTTACGAAGGAAAGAACAGAAATAAACCCATCAACATCTGGTGGGAAAGGGGAAGTTTCTGTGCAAACAAATTATTGTTTTTGTTAGGTGCCCTTGAGTTGATTTCAATTAATAGTGACACTGTGTCACCTAGAACAAATGACTCGTAGGGTTTTCTAGGCTGCAATCTTTATGACTCCTGATGAGCCCTGGTGTGGCGCTGTGGGTTAATGTGCTGGGCCGCAAAGTCATTTTAAACCACAAGGTTGGCGGTTCAACCTCACCAGCCTCTCCTAGGAAACCCTATACTGGGTCGCTGTGGGTCAAGATAGACTCAATGGCACTTAGGTAACAACTGTCTTTATGACGGAGTCCTAGTGTAGCGATACAGGATAAATACTCAACTGCAAGGTTGGTTTGAGCTGCAAGTTCAGCAGTTCAAACCCACCAACCACTCCTCAGAAACCCTATACAGGCTTGCTATGAGTCAGAACCGACTCAATGGTGATCAGCAATAACAACCTTTATGGAAGAAGCCCTGGTGGAGCAATGGTTAAGTGCTTGACTGCTAACTGAAAAGTTGGTGGTTCGAACTCACCAGCCACTCCATGGGAGAGAGATGTGTCCATCTGTTTCCCTAAAGATCACAGTCTTGGCAGCCCTTTGGGGTTCTTCTCTACCCCAGAGGGTTGCTGTGAGTTGGGGTTGACTCGATGACAGTGAGGTTTTGGTGTTTTTCATCTTTTACAGGAACAGATTACCAGTATTTCTCCCACAGAGCCACTGGTCAGTGAGGAGAGAGGTTTGAACCATTCACCTTTGGGTTAATTAGGCAAATCAGCTGCGCAATACCTCTTGAATGTGTTCAAGAGCAAAGATAGCACTTTGAGGACTAAGGTGTGCCTGACCCACACCATCGTATGTCAATAGCCTCATATACATGTGAAAGTTGGACAATGAATTAGGAAAACCATAGAAGAATTGATATATTTGAGTTATGGTGTTGGAGAAGATTATTAAAGGTACCGTGGACTGTCAGAGGAACAAACAAATCTGTGTTGGAAGAAGGACACGATGGGAGAGTCCGTCTCTCATCCCTAAGACATATTATCAGGAGGGACCAGTCCCTGGAGAAGGACATCATGCTTGGTTAAGTGGACAATCAAAAATAAAAGGAAGCCCCCCAACAGTTAGAACAGCGGCAGCAGCAATGGGCTGAAGCATAAAGTCAATTGTGAGGCTACTGCAGGGTTGGGACTGTTTCCATATATGGAGCACAGGGTTGCTGTGAGTCAGAACAATTTGACAGCTTGTAAGAACAAGCGTGGCATAGTCAACATGAGAGGCCAGGACCCCTTCTAATTTTCATGACTTCCACACAAGCAATGATTAAAGGACTTTTGACTGATGTGAAGCTTCACAGTGTCTGCAGAAAAGTAATGTCAGTCTAGAATTCTTGGGGGAGGAAAATCTATAATAGTTGAAGTTTGAAAGAAAACTCTGTATCACTTGTAAGCTGGAAACTCTTTTTTGTTTAAAGCAATGTTGTTCCACACAAGCTGATAGTCCTCTTCAATGCACTTGTGCCAGTCCAAAATAATTGTAAGATAAACTTACACACACACGCATATACGTATATGTGAGGGGTCTTCAAAAATTTTGTGGAAGAATACCATTCTCTTTAATTCCATCTTCCCTTTTTTCCTTTTTTTTTTTGTCCTATCCATTATTAGAAAATGTTAAGAGTGTGACACATTTTCAGTATACAGTTATACAGTTTGTATTACTAAGACAGAAAAGTTCCCAATATACTGAGAACAGAATATATACATTCACGAACAGGAATTGTTTTCAAAGTACCTTTTGTATTTCTGGTTGTTAAGTGCATTCTAGTCAGTTCCAACTCATAGTGACCCTCTATGGGGTTTCTAAGGAACAGCTGGTGAGTTTGACTCACCAACCTTGCAGTTCAAACAAACCTTGTGGTCCAGTGCTTATCCTACAGCGCCACACCAGGACTCCACTTTTTGTATTACCAGGTAATCATTTTTAAAAATACGTTTAAAACTTTAGAATTCTACTTCTTGATTGAGAAATGGTATATGTTTTTTCTTATGGTTTTCTTATTATTACTTTTTGTATTACCAGGTAATAATAAGAAAAAATACATATAATTTCCCTATTCATATATTTTTTTTTTTCTTTCTTAACAAAATTATTCTAAAGAGTTTTACATGCTTTTGTTGTCATCTATTTTAGAAGGAAACTTTTCACTTTGTGAAGTCCCCTCAGATACCCATGAAGTCCTGGTGTGGTGCTGTGAGCTAATGCACTAGACTGCAAAGTCAGTTTGAACTGCAAGGTTGGCAGTTCAAGCTCACCAGCCGCTCCTAGGAAACCCTACACAGGGTCGCTATGGATCAGAACCAACTCGATGGCACTTAACGACACACCCTCATAGCTCCATGACTCAGAGGTAGTGGAACTGCCGGGTACACGTATGTAAACATGTGCACACAGACACAGAGATGATACAACCTTGCTTGTTGAAAGCCAAGAGGACTTAAAATACTTACTGATGAAGATCAACGACCATAGCCTTCAGTATGGGTTGCACCTCTGTGTAAAGAAAACCAAAATCCTCATGACTAGACCAATAAATAACAGGATAAATGGAGAAAAGATTGAAGTTGTCAATGACTTCATTTTGCTTGGATCAACCATCAACACTCATGGACACCACAGTCAAGAAATCAGACGACATATTGCATTGGGCAAATCTGCTGCACAAAACTTCTTTAAAGTGTTGAAGAGCAAAGATGTCAGCTTGAGGACTAAGATGCGCCTGATGCAAACAATGGTATTTTCAGTAACCTCATATGCATGCAAAAGTTGAATAGTGAATAAGGAAGACTGTAGAAGTATTGATGCATTTGAGTTATGGTGTTGGAGGAGAATATTAAAGGTGCCGTGGAATGTCAGAAGAACAAACAAATCTGTGTTGGAAGGACAGCCAGAGTGCTCCTTGGAAGCCAGAATGGCCAGACTTCATCTGTCATACTTCAGACATATTGTCAGGAAGGCCCAGTCCCTGGAGAAGGATATCAAGTTTGGTAAAGTGGAGGGTCAGATAAAAAGAGGAAGACCTCTAACGAGATTTATTAGCACAGTGGCAGCATCAGTGGGCTCAGGTGTAGCAGCGATTGAGAGTTTGGCCCAGGACCGGGCAATGTTTTGTTCCGTTGTGCAGAGTCTCTATGAGTTGATGCCGACTCAATGACACCTAACAACAACAACATATGTGTATATATACACATTCATGTGCCTGCCTACACATACACATAAATACACACACACAGAGTCACTGAAGACCAGGCTCTGTGAAGCAGAATGGAGCAAGTTTTGAGATATGTAAAGAACAACTCTATGAGCCCTGCTCATGTCACGGACCACTGGCCTTCCTTTGAGGTCTTTGGGAAGAATTGACCTGTGCCAGGTCCCTCTGGGTAGAATTTGCTGTATTTCAACAAGCTCAGGGTTTTTGGTGGACCCGGCAGGCTGTGTGCTGTTACCACCCAAGCCTCTCAGAGTGAGACAGACCCCACACCTCAGGGTGATGGGAAGCACCTCACACAGCACTGTGTTCCAAAGCTCAACACGACCACACACTCCACAACGAGGAAGAACAACAGCCAGAGAGTTCTCTGTCATCTGCCGAAGCCATAGTGTTAAACGCAAGGGACTCAGAAAGCATCTCCAAGTGTGATTTCATTGCTATAATGTCCCTTCTTTAAAAAAATGTGTCTTTTCCTACTCAGACTCATTACATTGCTGTTGTTAGTTGCTGTCGAGTTGATTCTGACTTATGGAGACCCCGTGAGTGCAGAGTGAATTTCTCTAGAAGTGTGGAAACAACAAAACCAAACCCACGGCTGTTGAATTGATTCTAACTCATAACAACCCTATAGGACAGCATAGACCCACCTCGTGGTGTTTCCGAGACTGTAAATCTCTGTGGAAGCAGACTGCCACAGATTTCTCCTGAGGAGTAGCTGGTGAACTCAAACTGCCAACCCCTGCACCACCAAACCTCTTCCAAAACGTCTTGGTAGAGAGAAAGAAAACAGTATTCTCAGCAGAAGTGGAGTTTTCCTCTTTTTAGTCTCCCCACTTGTAGTGTCGCTGCTGGTAAGAGGACCTGCGTTAGACACAAAAGTTACTGTAAGTGACCAATCACCTCCATGCTCCCTAATATGTTCCCACTGCCATATTTGTCATTAACTCTCTGAGGTGCTCTGAGGGGCCCCAACCCAGCCCATCTGTAGACTGTCTTAGCCTAACACACTTCTTCCTCGATCAAGGGTCATATATCTGTCATAGACTTGATTCCGAATCATAGTAACTCTAGGAGACACAGTATAATTGCCCTGTAGGCTTTTGAGGCTGTGGGATAATGCACTGGACTGCAAAGGTCAGTTTAAACTGCAAGGTCAGAGGTTCACATTTACCAGCTGCACCTCAGAAACCCTTACAGGGTCGCTATGACTCAGAACCAACTCAACAGCACTTAACAACAACAATCCTTGACAGAAATCGATTACTTCATCTTTTTCCTACAGAGCTGTTGGTAAGTTTGAACTGGTGACCTTTTGGTTCACAGCCCAGCACTTAACCCACTGAAACAGGGAATATTGTGAAAGGGTATTGAGTTGCTCACAGAATGGAGGGAGAGTGGGAAATCAGGCTTTAGAAGGGGTGTGAAGTAGATCACATTTGCAGATCAAAGTAGCAGGAAGTCACTGATGTTTCTTCTAGACATTTCTTTCTGGATGAACCACCTCCAACAAGTGTTGGGAATTTCTTTTAAGTTCTAAAGGGGAGAGACTTTCCCTGGCCTAGCCACTGCATTCAGGGGACAGAGATGATCCCCAAAAGAAAAGAGAGATGCTATTTGATACAAAAGAATGGAAAATTATCATTTGTGGGGGCAAGAGCTAAGGATTCCTACAAAAGGGTTCCAATGGCTTTGGCCAATGAGAGGCACTAGAAGGAGGTCAGAGAGGGAGGAAAGAAAGATGGCAGTGGACACAGGGTCCTACCTCCCTGCTCCCACCAAGGTTCTTGGTTCCTGCTGACCTACCATTGACAAGGATGCCCCATTGTTTAGTGTCTGGGGGCTTCAAAAAATCTCTGTTGCCCCAACTCTGCTTACACTTCCAAAACTAATCCTTCCATTCAAGTCTCTTGAACAATTCAAAAAAATTTGCTGCCACCTTCTTTGGGAACTGACTGTCTGCTCCTACGGTTAGATGTGGTTCTGCTCTCTGGTTGAGTCTGTTTCTCTGACCTTTGCTCCCTAATCACCACCACCCATGGGGGGGGTGGCAGGCGCTGAGAAGGAAGATGCATCAGCAAGACTGTGGGAAGAACTTGATAGGGAAGAGGACGTTTCTCTGCAAACACGTTATTGCAACAATCATAGTGTATTCTCCATAGTTCTTTTTGTTGTTGTAATGAAAACAGTAAATAATAAAAGCTGTGGGTCCACTCCTCTCTGAAAACTCATGCCCCCCTCACACACACACACACACACACACCTCACCATGTTTGCGGCTCATAGACGCCTCACATCCCATCGGTGGATCCCATGGGCCCAAGGCCTCCTAAGCTAGCACCATCTCTTCCTTAGTTTGCGTCTTCTTTTAACACTGTGTCTTTTCCACCCTCTGCTCCTCACCCTCTCCCCAGCACATATAACTTCTCGGCCGACGGCTTCCACAGTTCGACCCCAGGAGCAAACCTCTGCCTGGGCTCCGGCGTCCATGGCGGCGTGGACTGGATGAGGAAGCTTGCCTTCCGCTACCGGCGGGTGAAGGAGATGTACAACACCTACAAGAACAACGTGGGTGGTGAGTGGTCCTCCACCTGCACGCAGCCCATACCGGGGTCTCTAATGCACAGGATACGTTCTCGGGTGAAGGGAGCTGTCAGTATGATACCGGTGCAGGGCACTATCCTGCAACCATTGTAGATATCAACCCACTTATTTAATCCTCCTGGTACCCATTAGAGCGGGGCTTTCATAGTACAGTCCTGATTTTGAGGAATACACTAAACATCTTGCCCAAGATTATACAAGGAGCTCTGGTGGCACAACAGTTAAGCACTTGACTGCGAATCTAAAGGTTGGGGGCTTGAACCCACCCAGTGTCTATGGAAGAAAAGACCTGGCAATCTGCTCCTACAAAGATAACAGCCAGGAAACCCTCCGTGCCAGCTCTTCTCCATCACATGGGGTTGCTGTGAGTCCGAATCAACATGCAGTTAGTAACGTCTGCTACACACGTTACCCCAAAAGCTTCTAAGACTGTCTCCCCCACCCCCAAAAGGAGAGACGTCATAGGCAGAATCCAGAGTCTCAGATTAGACAGAACTGCCTCACTCCCAGCTCTAGCACTTTCTAGGGTAATACCTTAAGCCTCAATCTCTCTGAGCCTCAATGTCTCAGTCTTTGAAATGGGGGTAAAATCATTCTGCTTCCCTGAGTCCCTGGGAGGTTTACTGTTAACAAAAAGCATGCCACTGCGCCTGCTGTTTAGTGAACCCTCTGCTGGTTGGCACTGGTTCCTGTGGGCTCCTTTGAAACTTCTTTTCTTTCCTTTAATTTTTTATTGTGAGTGAGTGAAGCCTTACAGAGCAGATCAGTTTTCCACTCAGCAATTCATACGCATTTTGTTTCATCTCATTGAGTGTAACGCCCATCATGTAACATCCCGTATCCCACCTCCTCCCTGTGTTTCCCGTTTCCATTCCTCCCTCTTTCTTAACCCTTCCGAACTTTGTCCCTGGGTAAGTGCAGCTCTCTTGGTCTCAAACAGTTGATTATTCTAGGATTGTGTACCTTCCTAGTGGTATTATTCCCCTTATAGACTATGTATTGTTTGGCTGAAAATTGGTCCATGGTGGTGAGTTCATTTCCAGACTTAAGGGGGTTCTACCAGTCTCTAGCTGACCAGTAAGCCTGGCTCCTTTTATGATTTTGAGTTTTGTTCCACATTTTCTCCCTTTCTGTCCAGGACCTACTAATGTGATCCTTTTCAGAGCCGTTAGTAGTGGTAGATGAGCACCATCTAGTTCGTTTCTGTCGTGATTGTCCCTGCAGACCTAATGCCCAGCCTGTGCTGAGTAGCATCGCGACAGCAGCAAATGCTTACTGAGCACTTACTCAGTGCCAGGCTCTGATTGGAGGACTTTTCGTGGGCTAATCCACTTGCTCTTCACTCATAATGGGCCTGTAAGACACAGTAGAACTGGCCCATGTGGTTCCCAAGGCTATGATCTTTAAAGAAGCAGACTGCTACATCCAATTCTCCCCCCGATGTTACTTCTCCAGGCCTCAGTTTGTTTTTTTCTGCAGTGGGTATAAGGAACAGCACCTGCCTCAAAGGTTTTTGTGAAGTGATGCACATAAATCACTTAGGACTCAGCATTTTTAAGTCAGAATTGACCCCACAGCAGCAGACTTTTAACAGGTATCTAATTCCCAAGTCTCAAGCTGGGGGAACTGAAGAAAAAATTCAAGCTTTGACTTTCATTATTGAAAGATTCTCTGGGAAAATTATTGAATGATGCAGAATGCATCAAGAGAAGATGGAAGGAATACACAGAGTCACTGTACCAAACAGAAATGGTTAATGTTCAACCGTTTCAAGAGGTAGCATATGATCAAGAGCCAATGATACTTAGGGAGGAAGTCCAAGGTGCATTGAAGGAACTGGCAAAGAACAAGG
>NW_006408541.1:16104037-16120706 GCF_000296735.1 Chrysochloris asiatica | reverse complement strand
CCAATAGATCCATTTTGGAAGAAGTACAGCCAGAGTGCTCCTTAGAGGCCAAGATGACCAAACTTCATCTCTCATACTTTGGACATATTGTCAGGAGGGAGCAGTCACTGGTAAGGTGGAGGGTCAGAGGAAAAGAGGAAGACCCCCAACGAGATAGACTGGCCAAGTGGCAGCATCAATGGACTCAAGAATGGCAACAGTAGTGAAGTTGGCCCAGGATTGCGCAGTGTTTTATTCTGCTGTGCATAAGGTCGCTGTGGGTCGGTACCGACTCGATGGCACCTAACAACAACAACAACAATTCCAGAGTCTGTGCTCATTACCCCTCATTTTCCCTTGGAGTAGCTCACATTCCACAAACGTTAGGTGCTTTTAGAATCCGTGGTATGTGAAGCAGAAACTGAGATCAGAGAGGTTAAGTAACCCCAACAGCATCACACAGCCCATCTTCTGCCCATGGCACCACCTTCCGCAACCACTCAAATCCAAGTCCATGGATTACAGGAGTGGCATGCTGAGCTCGGGTCAGGTCGTCCTCACTGCTCACCCTGGGATTTCTTAGGAGCAAGATGTGTTTGGGGCCGGGGAGGCAGAGAGGAAGTCTACGCCCCATCCAGGTTAAGCCCCAGGAAATGCCCAGAGCTGCTGAGGGGAAATCACCTGAGGTGTCAGAAGGCAGAGAAGCTCACAGCTGGAGAGGTGCAAGCAAACCCCCCACCAAAAACAACTGCAGAGCCTGCTTCTGCATTCTAAGGCTGGTGGGGTGCAGGGCTGAAGCCTCCAGTCTAGGGGTGTCCTCAGAGCCCAAGATTTCAAAGTGGGGGGCCCTAGTGGGTGAGCTGAATAGAGAGACAGAATACAAGCTAAAAAAAGGAAGCTGCTTAAGTCAGAAGATGCGTAAGCCAATCTTTGCTTGATTTCATAGTCTCCATTCCTGTGTAACCTGAAGCAGCTTAACTGACCTCTCTGTTCCTCCATTTTCTCATCTGTAAAATGGGAGCAATGATGCTGCTCAACTCCTGAGATTAATGTCATAGGTATGAGAATGAATGAACACCTGGAAGACACCTGGAGCGATACCTGGTCCACAGAAGTGTTCCCTGTATGCTGCTGTTGTTACCTGGGCTTTGAGGGGCGGGGAGAGGAGGCCAAGTCTGATGAGAAAGCTTAGGGGCGGAGCCAGCAGACTCCCGTGGTGGGCCGGGTTGAGAGTGATGTCAGAGGCCCTGAAGGACACAGGAGGCGTCTGGACAGCTGGTGCGTTTGAAGTAAAGAAGATGCCTAAGCAGCATAGGCACATGAATAACATTTTGTCCCAATGAATTGATTTTCTTTCCCACTATGATTCAGCAGCAAGCATGCTTCGCCCTGCTCTAGGGGTTAGGACTGTGATGGTGAGGCCTGCTCTCCCAAGGCTGACAGCCTAAGATAGAGGTGAACCACACACATCTTCAGTTAGAGATGAGAGAAATGCCATAAAGAAGAGAGATTAAAGCCTTCCAGGATAAATGGCATTTAAGACAAGGCCTATGTGTGAAGTGTGAAGGATTCAAGTCAGCCATAAAGGGGAGATGAGATGAGAAGAGTGGTCCAGCATCTGAAACGGGATGTGCAAAGGTCCTGAGGCAGGAACACACTTGGTGTTTCAAGGAACACAGAGGAGACCACTAGGCTAGGAATGCAAGGATGTGAGCAAAGATGCAAGAGATGACACTCCAACCTAAGAAGCGGCAGGATCATACTATGGAGTGTACACTTGAGCTTAAGGCACTGCAAGGCTGAGGAAACGACTCAGACCTAAGAACATCTGAAGAGCGAGCTCTGGAGCTCGGCTGCCAGGGTGGCAAACATGAATCCACTGTTTCCTACCCAACCAATTGTGAGCAAGTCAGTGGACCTCACAAAACCTGTTTCTTCACCAGCAAAATGGAAATTAAAGTAGTGTCTACCTCCAGGGTCATTATAAAAATAGAGTAAAAATAAAATTGGAACAATACAGAGATTAGCAAGGATAACACACACATTCAAGAAGGGTCCTATATCTTTCTATGTATGTATTCTCAACAACAACAAAATAACATTTTAATGAAATTAAATAAACCATTAAAAAGCACAGGATGCTTTATATAGTAAGTGCTCAATAAACATTAGCCATTCATATTTTTAATATTATGAATAATTCTGTCCACGTCATAATAGTGTAATGCCACAATTTGTAGGGTTTTTCAACTCCACATGTTCAGAACAAGGTCAAGCACACAGAACAAGGTAGGCACTCCTGAATTCTTTGGTGGAAGGAAGGCCAAAGTGGATGGTGGATCCGTGGATGGATAGACCAATGGACGAATGGATGGAGGCAGGGAAGGAGGGGAGAGGGGATAGTGGGTAGGTGGATAGATGGGAGAGGGGATGGTGGGTGGGTGAGTGGGTAGATGGAATAGAGGGATGAATGGATGGGTAGACCAATGGATGAACAGATGGAGGCAGAGAGGAAGGGGCATGTGAATAGTGGATAGATGAATGGACCAGTGGGTGGATGGAGATGGGGGAGGATGGTGGGTGGGAAGGTAAATAGATAGGTGGATAGATAGTTGAGTGGGTCATCGGATGGATGGAGTGGTAGATGGTAGATCAGTGGGTAGATGGGATGGTAGATGGTGGGTCAGTGGATGGATGGGGTGGTAGATGGTGGGTCAGTGGATGAATGGGGTGGTAGATAGTGAGTCAGTGGATGGATGGGGTGGTAGATGGTAGGTCAGTGGATGGATGGGGTGGTAGATGGTAGGTCAGTGGATGGATGGGGTGGTAGATGAGTGGGTCAGTGGATGGATGGGGTGGTAGATGGTAGGTCAGTGGATGGATGGGGTGGTAGATGGTAGGTCAGTGGATGGATGGGGTGGTAGATGGTGAGTCAGTGGATGGGATGGTAGATGGTGGGTAGGTGTGTGGGTGGGGTGGTAGATGGTGGGTCAGTGGACGGATTGGATGGTAGATGGGGTGTCGGTGGGTGGGTGGGTGGATTGGTGGATGGGTCAGTGGATGAATTGCTGAACCTACCCCAGGTTAAGATTAAGAGGAACCACTAGATTAAAATTGACCTTTGGTGTCATGATTTGAACCCTCAGGATGCATGGCTAGAGTCCCCTTGCCTACCCCTAAGATGGGGTGCCACATTTTTATTTCCTTTGTCCATAGGCTTGATAGGAGCGCCCAAAAGAGAGACCTGGCTACAACTCAGAGCTGAGCTCGAAGCGTTGACTGATCTCTGGCTGACCCATTCCCTGAAGGCACTAAACCTCATCAACTCCAGGTAAGCTGGAGCCCCTGTTTTCTTCCATACTGCCCAGGCTAGGGTGGTGGGCCCTCCATTTCCACAGTCAGGGGATGGAATGCCTCAGTTCTCACTTTACAGACACAAGGTATCGTGACCACCTTGGCACACAGCCAAGCAAATAGCTACAGAAATTTATCAGTGCCCGGCATATTTGTATAGAAGTCCATCTTGTCCCCTTCTCTCTTGCCCAAAATACCCACCAGTCCCAGCACAGTGTCTGGTAATGTTTTTATAGGACGTCTCAGATACTCTGGTAGGTTCCTAAGTGAGGAGAAGACGGCCAACTTTCATTGTTTTCATTGCAATAAAAGTCCTCCTGTTCTTAAGTCAGGTTATCTGTGCCACAGAACAAATGATTCCCCTGCACTAGCATCAAAGAAATCTCCCAATTTAGTAAATGAACGATTACAAAATGGCAGCTCGCAAGCTGAATCCATACTGCTATGTTTTAGTTAACTCATGGTGTTGTTAAGTACTTGTGATTCATAGTGACCCGCTGTAGGATTCCAAGGAGCAGTTGGTGGGTTTGAACTGCTCACTTTGTGGTTCACAGCCTGGTGTTTGTCCAACAGAGCCACACCAGGAGTCCATTTAACTCAGATTATATCCCAAAGACTGGGAATGTTCACACACAACTCCAGGCTTCTGGATTCTCAAAAGATCCAAACTAGCCTCTGCTCTCCAGTCTACCGCAGTCCCCACCCCACCTTGCTGTCTTACACTTATCCATGCCCTTCATTTACATTATCTGCCCAGGCCTTGCAGCTGTGCCTATGTGCCACCCTCGCAATAAACATTTGCTTTGGTAAAAAGAAAAGTTTTGCACCCATATTACATCTCATTGTGTCCAGCAGCTGCAAGCTTAATGGAAAGGCACAGTGAGAGGACCATCGGGCCCTGATTTCACTGGCAGCTGACCTCCAGAATGCACAGGAGACCAGCTGTCCATCCACCCACCTCTCCATCTGCCCATCCCTCCATCCACCCACCAACCACTGCCCATTTTCTTCTTCCTGCCTTCATCCATCCATCCATTCAAATCATTCGGGAGTGCCTACTACATGCTTGACACTGTGCTGAACAAATAGAGATGACGTAGCGAGAGCACCAGAGGCCCACTCACGTCAGAATCCTGCTGCAGAGAGGCCTGGCCTGGCCCTGGACCTTCTGGTTCTGATCCACAGTCTCCTTTGTCCTCAGGCCCAATTGTGTCAACGTACTGGTCACCACCACTCAACTAATTCCTGCGCTGGCCAAGGTGCTGCTGTATGGATTGGGTTCCGTGTTTCCTATTGAGAACATCTACAGTGCAACCAAAACAGGTAGGGAGATGCCAGACCACAGGGTGATGCAAGGAAGTAGGGTGGGGTTAGCATTCCATCCTGGGTATGGACGTTTAAGGAGCTTGCTCAAGGGCATGAGTCCCCAAAACAGTCCTCACAACCTACTTGCCTATCCCTGTGCTTCTAGAGAAATCTGTTAGGATAAACGCGTATTCATTAGGTTACACGCAGAGCTGCTGTAACAAACACTCCCAGGATATACATAAGAGTCACAGGTTGTTTCTCTCCTGGGTCACAGACCAGGCTGGTGGAATGACCCAGGAGCCTGGATCCTTCTCATTCTATTTTCCCATCATCCCAACTGGTTTTATTCCCATCTACAGACTCGAGCCTGAGTTTCCACCACATTGTCATCCCAGTGACTGCCTGGTATCTTCAGGCCAAGACTCAGAAGGGGCCCTAGCTGTGTCACATGACCACAGGAAAGCTAGGAAATGTCGTTTCTGCTCTGATAATGCTGTATGACAAACATCTCCAACACTCAGTGGCTTGCAAGAACAAGCTTTTCTTTCTCACTCATGGGTCCCTGGACCAGATGGGACTCTGCTGGGCTTGACTCTAAATTCTGTTCAAATCTCTCATTATGGACCAGTGGCCATCAGACAAAGGGCACAAGTGAAGGAGGCCAGACTGAGCACCACACAGGTTTCTCATGCCAAGTTCCTAACATTCTACCAATCACATGGCCAAGCCCAGTATCAATGGGGTAGGGAAATACACTCACCATAGACCAGTGGGGGAGTCTCTAGATGATGCAAACAGTAAACCTGCTCAGCTGCTACCAAAAGGTTGGAGGATCAGGTCTACCCAGAGGCATCTCCAAAGAAGGGCCTAGTAATCTTCTCCTTTCTTTCAACTATTGAAAACTCTTGAAGCCCCTGTATCTCTACTTTAAGCTAGACATCAGACGAGCCTGTAAGCTGAGCAAGGACACCAGGGACGTGCACACTCCTTAGAGCTGTCAATCATAGGAGATCAAAAGGGTAGCATAGGCCCGGGGAGGAAGCTCAAAAAGAAGGGACGGGTAGGAAAGAAGAAGGGATGGAAACAGGAAACAAAGGGAAGACGCGCGGAGAATGACGCTGTGCAAATGGCAGTCAGTGTCACAAGGCAAAATGTGTCTGAATTGTTGAATGGAACCTAATTTGCTCCTTAAACTTCCACCCAAATCACAATAAGAAGTTTGAAAACAAAAGGAAACCCTACGGAGCACAGTTCTACTCTGACACATGTGGGGTCACCAAGAGGTAGAACCGACTCCAGGGAACTGGCCCTTGGCCCTCAGGGAGCGTCTTTTTCTCTTTCCTTCCTCTGTGTTTACAGGGAAAGAGAGCTGTTTTGAGCGCATAATGCAGAGATTCGGCCGCAAGGCCGTCTATGTAGTAATCGGAGATGGCGTGGAAGAGGAGCAAGGAGCTAAGAAGGTACTTCTGTCTGTCCAACTATCTGAGTTTTATAGTTTGCTAAAGCTCTCCACACCACAGGTCTTCTCTTCCCATGGATCTTTGCAGGCCAGTCCATTCACATTTACAAATCACAGAAGCATCCTGAGTAATTTCCTTCTGCAAATCCCACCCTGGGCCTCTGGCCGCTGCCGCTGGTAACCCTGGATTGTTTCTGGGATGGCTGCTCGGGGCCCTGGGACACACATCAGGGCTGGTGGGCTGGCTGGGGATGGTGTGTGTTTTATTTCATCCTGGCTGATCGTATGTTCCAGGAACCCTTCCCAGTTAATAAAGACAGCATTAAGCTAATGAAAAAGAAAATCCTGCATTTGTCATGTCGGGCTCGTGAGGAGAGGGCCAAGGGATCTGGTGGCCGGCCACAGCTCTGTTCTTGGAAAAGAAACAGCTGCTGAGGTCCTGGGTCTGGTTCTGTCAACAGCATTTCAGAGACCCTGCCACCCCCACCCAGGGCCTGGGAAGGGGATTGTTAATGTCACAGAACTTAACTAGGGGACCTGGTTTCCCCTTTTCCTATTCAGCAACTAATCCCAAGGAAATGCCAAAATGTGACAGGCCTCAGCATGTGAAAACCCACAGAAGAGGGGAGGCCTGAGGGTCCTGAGACAGGGACTCTGACAGACATTTGCATGTTCTGTTCCCTCAGCCCAACCCAGCGTGCAGGGCTCCTCCTTCAGTGTTTCTTCCTGAGGGCAGAAGTCCCTTCTCTATTCTTTCTTGAGGCTATTGTCCCATCTTGTCATGCAACAGCAGTATGCTGGTGCTTCTTCATATCTCCAGCTGATGTGTTGGCTCTGTTAGCTAAGCATCTACTATGTACCCGGTGCTATTCCAGGCACTGGGATCCCGCAGTGAACAGAGACAAGCAGTAAACTCAAAAGTGTAATTACTGTGCCTGGAGTGACAGGTGTGTGGGAATTAGAGTGTGGGAAACAGAGAGGCCGGCCTCTTGCAAGGTGACATCTGAGCAGTGTCAGGGGAAGGACATTAGTGAGAGGAATCAGTGCATGCACAGGTCTGCAGACAGCCAGGGTGATTGCCACGGAGGTCAGGCAAGTGGGGAGCAGTAGGAGGCACACTGGGGCACCTCTAGTTTTGTTTCTTATCTCTGTGTTCATCACACCACAGGTGCTATGGAATATGATGGGGCTGTCGTGTTGATTCTGGCAGGGGCCGGGGATGCCAAGCAGCTTAAACACCAGTGGGGGTTCTCTCCCTCTGTGGCAGCAGGAGTCAGGGCCGCCCAGGGCATCATGGGAGTGGGCCACCCAGGCACCTTCCTTCTTCTTGTTCCATGGGCCCTGGACACCCCCAGCACCCTCATGTCCACATTCCAGCCAGTGGGGATGGGGAGGGGAGCCAGATCTAGGCAGACGGTTCCAGTCCCACGGGGCATTCTTTAACCATGGGATCCCACCTTGCTGTAAGGGAAGCAGGGAGATGAAGGCTTTATTGTCAGCGGCCATGCACCCAGATTAAACCTGGAGGATCCTTCTGGGAGAGCAGGAGAGACCTATGCTGGGGGCAGCCAGCAGTCAGTCACAGTTGGACAGTTGGCAGTGCTGGAGCTGACCCCGGAGGGGTGCCCACCCTAACCCCAGGTCTTTAACCACTATTCCTTATTACTGATGGCAGCATCACTGTGTTTCGTCCTCAAGTACCCCCTACCTGGTGGATAGCCTCACATCCCGCTTTATAGAGGGTGAATTGGAGGCTCAGAGAGCTTCGTTGTTTTGCCTGAGGTACATACCTGGTACAGGCAGGCTCCCTTACTCCATATATCTGGCAGGTAGAGGAAGAGGTTTGCCCACCAAGTCCACCTAAGAAGACAAGGACACCCCCAAGTTCCCCTAAAATTTACCCTGAGACAAGGCTGTCCCGGCTGCCCTCTGGCATGATGGGTGAGAGCCATTAGCCCAGGCTGCTGGGCAACGTGAAATACGACAGAAGGACAAAGGACCTCCTAGGTGATTCCTGCTGGCATTGTTGTTAATGTCTCCATTTTAGTGGGCCATTTGTCTCCACCTCACCACGAGCAATAAATCCACTGGCACTCAGAGCTGCCAGACCCAGGATGAGGGAGGCCAAGTGTTTCTGTCCTTTGCTCATTTTCTCACATCTTTGAAAAGGGCTGAGGTTGGTTAGGCGGCCACCAGAGCCATCTTGCAGTTGAAGTGGGCTCAGGAGGCAGGCTTGGGTGGGAAAAGGAGAGGGTGAGGAGCGGGGACAAGCTAGAAGGGTTTGGAGATACTGCATGGATCATCCAGGATTGATGGCTGGCTGCTTCCTTGCAGCTGGGAGTTGCTTAGATCCAACAGAACAAAATAGAAATGCTATGTCCATGGAGGCTTTGCCTGAGAAATTCACCTTCCATGTTTCCTGCCTTCTTTCACTCCTTCCACACATGTTTCTTGAGCACCTACTATGTGCTGGGTGTCAGTGGTGAACGCAGCACTCTGGGCAAGAGCCCTCCTCAGGGATTTTGCACTTGCAGTGTCTTCTGGATCAAGACTGCTCTTCCCCTAGCTCCTTGCATGGCTCCCTCCTTCTTGTCCTTCAGGTCCCGCTTAAATATCACCCCTCAGGAGTCCTGGTGGCACAATGGTTAAGCACTTGGCTACGCGCCAAAAGGGTTGGCAGTTCAAACCCACTCAGTTGCTCCACAAGAGACCAGACTAGGCGATCTGCTCCTATAAATGTAAAGAAAACCCTCTGGAGCAGTTCTACTGTGTCACGTGAGGTTGCTATGAGTCTAAAGCCACTCAACCAACGGCAGCTAACAACTGAGAGGCCTTCTGAACCCACCTAGGAAACGTAGTCACACATAACCGGCTGTTTCTGCCCTCTCCTTCGGTTCCATTTCCTTCATAGCACTCATCACAAAATGAAATTACCTTCCATGGAAGCGCTATGAGTGTGTAAGAAGGTCTATCATGTTCATGGGGGAGGAAGCAGACTCCGTGTACCTCCACAGACACAAGGAAAGCTGTGAAGGAAACAAGCTTACATACAGTGATGCCCGTGAGACCAAGAAGGATTACACCATTCCTCACTTAGCAACATGGTTAGGTTCCAAAGGCCAGGTCATTTTGTGAAAATCAGCGTTGTGCAAAAATGGAGGATGACTACATCAAATCGCAAAAGAGCTACAGCATTGCACGACTGCCAGATTACATCATTGCATGACTTCCAGATTGCATCATTACATGACTACCAGATTGCATCATTACATGACTGCCAGATTGCATCATTGCATGACTGCCAGATTACATCATTACATAATTGCCAGATTGCATCATTGTATAACTGCCAGATTGCATCATAATTTAACTGTCAGATTACATCATTGCATAACTGCCAAACCACTGAGAGTCATGGCCCAACCCAGGTGACACATAACCTTCACCATCACAGCAGTGTTGCTCTCACCTCACACCTTGGCATTCCTTACTTCCAGCTGTACACCATTAATATGCAAAGTAGCAGATTGTTGTTAAGTACCTTCAAGTCCTCCGTTCCAACTCATAATGACCCTGTATAAGGTTTCCAAGGAGTGACTGGTGGGTTGGAACGGTCTACCTCGTGATTAGCAGTCTAGTGTTTATTCTACCATGCCATACCAAGACTCCAAAATAGCAGATAGTAGTTGTGTTTGGTTTTCACTATTATCATAAATGCAAAACGTCAGATAACAGGATAGTCAGTAAGTGAGGAGTAGGTTACAAGAAAGGGAAGGAGAGGAGGAAGGGAATTCTCCTCGGGCACCTTTCGCTGGAGTCTCGGAGAAACACTTTACCCAGAATCCCCTAACGAGCTTCCTCATTGGCGTGAACCGGTCACATGACACCTCCAGCCCAATCCCTGGCAAACAGGGCGGGAATTATCTTAGAACAATCCTGTCTCATATCCTGTATCTGGGCATGATGCTGCTAAATTCCGGTCCTATAAGCAAGGAAGTCCCTGGGTGGCACAAGCGACTGAGCACTTGACTACAAGTCGAAAGGTTGGCAGTTCAAACCCACCTAGAGGCCTGGCAGTGTGCTTCCAAAAGGAATAAATTGGAATTGATTCAAGGGCATCTCACAACAGCAACAGAAACTGGCTAAACAGAAACAGTGCATGATACTAGTGGGCCCTAGCCACATAGGGACCAGCCAGGAATATAGGGGTCTCAGGGGCTGCGGGCGCAGGGAGCAGGATGTAACTTGGTGACTGATGTCTTGTGTTCCAGCACAATATGCCTTTCTGGCGGATATCCTGCCACGCGGACCTGGAGGCACTGAGGCATGCCTTGGAGCTGGAGTATTTATAGCAGAGCCAGCACCCTCTCCACCCGCATCACCAGCTGCATGGCACCCACCCAGGCCCCACGCCTTCCTGCCTCCCCACCGAGCAGCAGATGCCGGACACCAGGAGAATGGCCTCGGCTGCAAACCATCGCTGAAGCTGTTCTTTCTGTCCAAACAAGGGTCCTGAGAGGCAAGGCGCTCAAAGTTAGCTTCAGGCCATTTGACTTGGGGACAGAGGGCTGACTCAGAGTCCAGACTTCTCTACAAGACTCACAGAACAAAAGCAAGGCATTGCTGACTTAGGGGAGGGCTGGGGTGAGCAGGGGGCAAGTTTCTTTTTCTTTTTCTTTTTAATTTATGGACTAATCGCATTACTCCGGTATTATGCTCTTGTTACCTGTGTTGTTGGCTTTCTTAGTTGTTGGTTTGGTTGTTTTTTTTTTAAAAACTGGCATGTGGGATGGTTCACAGTTCTAATTTAAGCGCTCTCTTCTCCAAGTTGTGCTTTAGGGGGACAATCATTCTTTGAACATTAGTGAGGGAGGCGATTTGGGGCTGTCGGGGAGACTCTTGCTTATTTTCAGAGACCTTTAACTGATGTCATGTGGACAGCTCACGTGCCTTATGCTGCCATCTTGTTTTCTAGGGAAGAGGGAAGCAGTGGGAAGGGCGCAGTACTTTGTGATGGATAAAAGGCATTAAATAAAACCACGTTTACATTTTGAAGGCCAGTGAAGCGTGGCTGCTTTCTTACTACTCTTTTTTTTTTTTTTTTTAATATGGAATATGGAGACCAAAGTTTATTAGTGGCTACCAGAGGTGGATGGGAGAGAGAAAGCGAAAGTTATTGCTTATGGAGCACTGAATTTCAGATTGAGGTGATGAAAAAAATCACATTGATTAAGGGATGGTTATATAGCAGATTAACATAATTATCATCAATAAGTTGTACACCTGTAAAAAGTTAAACTGGCAAAAGTTGTATAATATATTTACAAAAATGATCCAAAAAAGGAGCTGCTGAGTTTACTTATGTAGAACCTAACATTTCATAGATTTTGTTCCTTTATTTGAAAAAAAAAAAAAATTTTAATGTTTTATTGTGAATTATATAATAGTTTACACGAGAGAACCTCAGTTCCATATTCATTCCATCGTATATCATTACATTGCCATGGTTCCAATCCCCTCCATGCATCGTCTTCCGACCAAAGGGCATATCCTAGAAGCCCGTGCTCTACACTACCTCCACCCCCTCAGTGTTCGGCCCACAGTTCCTCTCCCTCTCTGGATCCAAAGTCCCCAGCCGCTTCATCCCTCCATGTCATCATCTCTGTCTCCATCTCAGGCATCTCCGGTTCTCTGGGTGGGGTCCGTTGGTGGTCCCAGAGACCTCCGCTCCTAGACTGGAGAAATAATCACTCTTTTCCTTGCTACAAAACATCTACCCTTGCATTTCCAACACTCACAATCCATCTTGATAACCATTAATCACTACAGTATTGCGCGTTACCCATCTGTATTTCTTTTCATCAGCTCCACCTAGACAGATTGGATAGTACTCACTGGTGATTCTGCCTTCCTCCATGCCCCCTAGCTCTAGGTTCCCTCTTGAAGGCTTGTAAGCCAGTTACTTCTTGCCTTTGTAGTCCCTCCCTCCCCATTTGGGTATCCAATGTCCAAGTTGCCCCTCTCTGTCTACTCTGTGTGTGGAGGGGGTGGGAATGTTTCTTGCTGTAAGGATTTATCGCCTCTTTTGTGTCACTGCATTCATATGCATAGGTCAAGTTCATCAGCTTGGATCAGCTCAATCTTCTCCCCTCCCCCCCCCTTCTTTCTTCTCCTGGTTGAGCTCCATCTAATCATTGGTACCCATCCTTCGATCTGTTCCAGCCACCCAGCCTTTTATCCATCTTCCAATTGCTCAACCATCTTGTCAGTCATCTACCCCCACATACAACTAACCATCTATTCAGTCATCTATCCAAATCTTCATGTACCCACCCAATCATCAATCAGACGGTGATGTTAATCATACACCCATTCTTCTTCCTGTCCCATCTACAATGGGATTCCATTTCTTGTCAGGCTCTGTGCTTGATTCTGGGGGTGAAACCAACAGTACCTGCCCATAGGGAGCTCAGGATGTCTACAGGGAGAGCTGAGCTCATGCTTGGTGACGGCTTTCTATTCACCAGAGATTATAGCTCCAAGACCCCATGCTCACTGATATGATGGAGGGAAAAGCCTGTCTTTATTTTAGGATCCAAATCCAATTGATCCAGGTCTTGCTAGGTCCTCCATGGGCAGCAACGGTGCATGATGTCCTCCGAACTTCTTCAGATGTCTCTCCGTGTGCCCTACAGTCAATCCTTGACTTATTTCCCACCCATCAGAAAATAACGTTCCATCATTGGAAGAGAAGTCCATTATATTTTCTAGCTCAAGTCCTATTTTCCCTTATTTTAGTAACACTTTGCTGATTTTCCCTTTGGGGGACCAGCCCTTCTTAACTTTCTGCTCATGAGGGATCCAGCCCTAAATCTGGTTCCATGGAAAGTTGATGATGCAGGTAGGCAAATGAGACAATCCTGGGGCGTTTGCCAAAACTACTACGAAGAAGAGGAAGACTTTCAACGACACAGTGTCTGTGATAATGGGCTCAAACTTAGCAATGATTGTGAGGCTGTGGCAGGACCAGGCAGCGTTTCATTCTGCTGTGCACAGGGTTGCTATAAGTTGGAATTGACTTGCACCTACAGCAACATCAGCAACAAACTGTGAAAGAGGTATTCTCTTTCTGTTGGTTTGGTTTTGCTGAAAGGTTCTTGGTGCCATCTTTGTCACAACATGCAAGAGCCTGTCTGAGACTCAGGCACACAGGAGAAAGTCATTTGATCACCTAGATCCAGCTGTGCCTGAAGCAGGATCCATTTAAAACTCTCTGGAGACAATTTTCTTTTCATTTAGGCTAAGCCACTCTGAGTTGGTATTTTCATTCACGTGCAACTGAAAGAGTCCTGAACAGATCGAAGGATGGGTACCAATGATTAGATGGATGGTTGGCTAGATCATGGGGGATGGAAGGGGAGGGTTGATAAGGAATGGATAATGGCTAAACAGGATTTGGTGGTCCCATGCAGTGTCTTTCAGCTCTCCAAAACACTCTTAGAAATAGGATAGCCAGACTAGTCCACACACAAAAAGCTCTTAGCCTCCCAGAAGTCCAAGCATGACCAACCCAGCAGAAGGATGGGGACCTGCAGGAAGGAATTTAGGAGCCAGAGACCCATATCTACCATTAGGCTTGCTTCAGTTGCAAACTGACTTAAAAATAAATAGTGGATTCATTGGCTTACTTAACTGGTTCGATAGTATGCCATCTAGTCAGCCTCAGCTCATGGTGGCCCCATGTGTGTCCAAGCAGAACTGTGCTCCGGAGCATTGCCAAGGATTGATTCTTCTGAGGTAGATCACTAGGGCTTTCTTCCAAGGGGCCTCTGGGTAGACTGCAAACCTTCTTTCAGTTAGTAGCCGACAGTATTAGCCATTTGCATCACCTGGGGCCTGAGGTTATGTGAGGGCCTACCACTGACTCAGCACCCTTCTAGAACTGTGGGTGCAGAGGTAAAAAGAGAGAGAGGGGCCCGCACTGCATGAAGCTGAGCTTCCTGCAGTGGCAGCTGGAAAAGAAAAGTCAGCAAATTGATCTTGTGGAACTTGGCAACATCTTATCCGGGTTGTACTGAAGGAACCTGAGCGGTGCTAACCAGCCAGAAGCAGGAACCTCTGCCCCAAGTCCCTCTCCACACCCCATCTTCCTGCTTTCTTTCCTACTTGAGCTAGCAGCCAAGCCCTCCAAACACTGCCTTGTGGTCAGAGGTGAGAAGGGGCAGGAGAGGGTAGATCTGAGAGTCCTAAGCTAGCCACCTTCCAAAAGCCCTGTGAAGACCCTCAGAACATGCTTTCAACACTAAACCAAAGCATCTGCCCTGTGAAACAGTGAGGACCCAAAGGGTCTGTGCTTGTCCATGCCATAAGACAGTGAGGCCCTTTTGCTAGTTGAGATTTTGCTCTGCTGAACAGTTGACCTTTGAACAATGTGGGAGTCAGATGCAATGCTGTCAAGAATCCACATTTTGTTTACCCTTCCTTGAACAACCTGGGTTTGAACTTCTATGTGGATTCTTTTTCATGTTGCTGCTGGAGTCATGGTGTGGCGCTGTGGGTTAATACACTGAACAGCAACGTCACTTTGGACTGCAAGGTTGGCAGTTCAAGTTCACCAGCCGCTCTTTGGAAACCCTATACAGGGTCGCTATGAGTCGGTACCAACTCAACAGCACTTAACAACAACTGCAGTAAACGAAGTTTACGAGGATCCCCCTAAAATGCCGTGTGTGCGTTTCTCCAGTCAGGAGTGATGGCAGGGTGACGGGAGGCGGTTACTTCAGAGGGGAACTACTGACGCGAACGTCTGACGTCACCGCAGTAGCCTGGTGTAAGTGGGCCCAGGCAGTTCAGATCCATGCTGTGTAAGAGTCAGCTGTGTATGTTTTTACATTTAAAAAATAGAAATGATTTCTTTTTAAAGGCGGCGTTAGGGGACAGATGAGGAGAGGGTTTCAGGAGTGCTCTCTGACCTCCTACCACTCTGCCTGCTCCACTGAGGCAGAATTCACACACCTTGTGCCTCCGAGACACTGACCTCTGGTGCTCGTGGTAGGCGCTGGTCCAGCCAGGACCGAGGCTGTCCACCTTCGGTGCGGGTGAGTCCAGAGTGGAGGTTTGAAGGGAGCCTGGTACCACTTTAAGGGGTAGTTGGAGCGGCAGTGTGGGGGCGCCACAGACTGCTGGACTCCTGGAAGAAATTGAATTTGAGTGCAGATGTGAGAGGGGAGCTGGAAAGGCCCCCGGGTTGGGTTGGCGGGGTAGGGGCGGTGAGGGAGGCAGCACGGAGACTTCCAGGTGGGATAGGGCTTGGGACTCCAGGTGGGATGTTGTTGTCGTTGTTAGGTGTCATGGAGTCAGTAATGACGCATAGCGACCCTATGCACAATAGAACACAATACTGCCTGGTCCTGTGGAATCTTACAATCTTCACTACTCTTGAGCCCACTGTGACAGTCCATCTCGTTAGGGGTCTTACTCTTTTTCCGCTGACCCTTTCCAGGGACTGGTCCCTCCTGACACTATGTCCAAGTATGAGAGATAAAGTTTGGCCATTCTGGCTCTAAGGAGCACTCTGGCTTTATGTACTTCTTCCAACACAGATTTGTTTGTTCTTTTGGCAGTCCAGGGTACTTGTAATAGTCTCCTCCAACACCATAACTCAAATGCATCAAGCCTTCTATGGTCTTCCTTATTCATTGTCCAACTTTCACATGCATGTGAGGTTATTGAAAACACCATGGCTTGGGTCAGGCACTCCTCAGTTCTCAAGCTGACATCTTTGCTCTACACCACTTTAAAGACGTCTTGTGTAGTAGATTTGCCTAATACAATGTGTTATTTAATTTTTTGACTGCTGCTTCCATGAGTGTTGATGGTTGATCCAAGCAAAATGCAGTTTTTGACAACTTCAACCTTTTCTCCATTTACATGACCCGGATGAGATCAGGTTCAGGAGCTGAAGGGAAAGCAAGGAGGCCGCTGTGGCAGGGACCAAGAAGCAAGGTCGAGGATGGGGTTAGAGGAGAAGGGGATTGAGTCAGAGGGCAGATCTGGATGGGCCCTTGTTGGTCTTAGATATGAAATTGTATTGGAGTTGGCATTTTATCCTAAATTCACAAAGAAAACGTCAGGGTTTTAAAGAGTAAGGTATGACCTGCATTTCTTGTCCCTTTTGAAAATATTTCATTGTCTTTATGAAAGCTGGTTCCTCAGTAGCAGCATAATGTTGAGAGACAATGGTTACTTTGTGTCCCAACCCTCACATTTCTGCCCTGGCAGTTCCACTCCTATGCACTTAGCCTGACTGCCCCCAAACTTCTCATCTAAACTTTAAGGTAAATGTTGTTCTTCGGCTTCAGGTAAATCCCGTTTGTTTAAGTGCAGTACTTAAGGGTGGTATTTTTACTTTGTGAGCTAGCCTAACCTGGTGGGAGACCCGCCCCCCTCCCCCCATGAGATGCATTGACACAGATACAGCAGCAATGGGCTCAAGTGTAGCAGTGATGGTGAGGATGGAGAAGGACCAGGGGGGGTTTCATTCTGAGGATGGAGAAGGACCAGGGGGGG
>NW_006408541.1:16057965-16102473 GCF_000296735.1 Chrysochloris asiatica | reverse complement strand
GTCACTGAGTCAGAACTGATCCGACAGGCATCTAACAACAACCTGGTGTGGCACTGTAAGATAAGCACTGGACTGCTAACCACAAGATTAGTAGTTCAAACCCACCAGCTGCTCCTTGGAAACCCTATACAGGGTCGCTATGAGTCAGAACCAGCTCAAAGGTACTTAACAACAACTATGTAGTTAAAGCTGACTTCAGGAGGTTTGAAGGCTATCATCTCAAGGCAATAGTCAGGATCGCCTCCAATCTCAATGTGTCCAGTGAATCTGGATTACTTTACATTTTTAATAGACTTTATTTTTTACAACAATTATAGGTCTACAGAAAAATTGGGCAAAAATTACAGGGGGTTCTCATATGCCCCTCCCCTTACATCATGGATCCCCTGGGACAACATCTTGCATCCATGTGTTATTGTTAGGAGCCGTGGAGGCACTTCCAACTAATAGGACGAGATACTGCCCGGTCCTGCGCCATCCTGACCGTTGTTACTATGTTTGAGTCCACTGTAGCAGCACCATCAGCCCATCTCAGTGGGGTCTTCCTCTTTTTCATTGACCCACAACTTTTGCAAGCATGATGTTTCTCCAGGAATTAATCCTTTCTGATAATATGTCCAAAGTACTGAGAACTCTCGCCATTCTGGCTTCTAAGGAGCACTCTGGCTGTACTTCTTCCAAGATAGATTTGTTTGTTCTTCTGAGAGTCCATGGTACTTTCAATATTCTCCTCCAACACCATAACTCAAAGGCATCAATTCTTCTTGAGTCTTCTGTGTGTTACATTTGTTATCATTGAACCTAGCATTTTACAGTAAAGTCCTGGTGTGGCGCTGCGGGATAATGTACTATAACACAAAATCATTTTGAACCATAAGGTCAGCAGTTCAAACCCACCAGTCACTCTTCGGATACAGGGTTGGTATGAGTCAGAACCGACTCGAAGGCACTTACAACAATAGATGTGGTTTATGACTCAAAGGCACTTCACAACAACAATAGCTTATATATATGTGGTTTACATTTTTTTAAATCGCCCTGGCTGCTTTAGGGAGAACAGATTTGGGGGCATTTGGGATGAGGATAGGGTAGAAACCCGTGTCCAGTTCAAACAAGTGCTCAAGGATACCTTCACGAAGTTAAAAGTGATTTTTTAATGATTCTTTTATAATCTGCATACAGCGTACTGTACAGATCGCAAGTGTACATACACCCTGGTGCATAGTTACCTATGGGCATACCTGGATAAGCCCCACCCAGAGGAAGATGGAAAATCTCTCCAGGTCTTTTGGCAGTCCGCAACTGGCCGATTCTAGAACGTCACATAAATAGATTCGCACAGAATGTATTTTATACCTGGCTTCTTTCACTCATAATGTTTTCAAGGTATCCATAGTTGTGTCGATCTGCAGTTCTGAGGAAAGGGGAATCTGAACCAAATCCCCAAGGCGCTTTGAGCTGTTGATGCCAGCCTAGGGCCGATGAAGCAGTGCTCAAAAGTGACCACCAGAGGGCAATGCGAGTCCACAGCTGACTCAAGCCAGGCCACCTAAGGTGCCACCTGCAGACAGGCCTGGAAAGGAAAGGAACGAGGCAAGCAAGCGGCCCTTAAAAGAAATTCCGGGAGAATCTTCAAGCCGCGCCCAAGCTTTGGGGTCTGCTTGATGAAAGTGCAGCCGCGCTGATAGTGCTCAAAGCCGAGAGTTAATAAGTGGACTTGCTGCGCAAACCACGCAGCCAGAAACTCAGCTCTTCCTCCGTGAAACCTTCGCGGAGAGGCCAAGGAACTCTACGCCAATAGAGGGAGTCAGCAACCTCAGATGGGGACTATTTTCTACTACCTCTTGCCCAATTTTTCAACACTGGCTACTCTAGAATTTAATAATATAACTGAAATAGCAGTTAAAATTTTGAGGAAAGATGTTGGAATTTATTCTAACATCCAGAAGTTCATTTTATGATGGCAAGATCCACGTTGAAGAATTGATGCATTTGAGTTATGGTGTTGGAGGAGACTATCGAAAGTACCATGGGCTGCCAAAAGAACAAACCGATCTGTGTTGGAGGCAGTACAGCCAGAGTGCTCCTTGGAAGCCAGGATAGCCAGACTTGGTCTCTCATACTTCAGACATATTATCAGGAGGGACCAAAGAAGAACATCATGCTTGGTTAAATGAAGGGTCAGCAAGAAAGAGGAAGACCCCCAACGAGATGGACTGGCACAGTGGAAGCACCAAAGGGCTCAAAGGTAGCAACAATTGTGAGGTTGGCACCGGACCAGGCAGGGTTTCCTTCTCTTGGGCATAAAGTCTCCATGAGTCAGTACCGACTCAGTAGCACCTAACAACCACAACAAAGGTATTGTGTTTGGACACTGTCCACACCAGAAGAAGCCGGAATCTCACATTCCTAGCCAATCAAATACACACATGGCACCTAGGTTCAGCCAATCAAATGGGCCCACATGGGCTCTAACCTCACCTAATCAAATATGCTAAATAGGACCTAGATTTAGCCAATCAAATACACCAAATGGAACCTAGGCTCAGCCAGTCCAGATACAGCCACATGAGAAACTAATGGAAGTGAATGCGTGGTATCCAACCTAGCAAGGATGTCGAAGGCCATGTCCCTCGTTGCTGTGTGGTGTCACGTTCCTGGCAGTGATGGGGAAGGCTGGCAGTCTGCTAGCCCTCCTCTCTGATTCTCCTAGAGCTCTATGGGCCTCTCAACACCCTTTCATAAATTGCTTTGCTGCTCAAATTAGCTAAAGTGGTTCTGCTATTTGCATTTAAAAACCTGACCCCTCCAAACTCATGGAACTCCTGAGTCCCCCTTTCCCAGCTGCATAAAGCCCAGATCCACTCCCAGCCTGATGGGCCTAGAGAGGACAGTGTCTTAGACACAGGGTTATTGTGGTTGGAACCATGTAATCTGGTGCATAACTGCCCTGATTTGGGAGTCAGGGGGACTGGGTTTGAATCCTGACTCTTAACACTGATCTATGTGTGACCTTGGGCAAGTTGCTTCTTTCTCTCTAGACCTCAGTTTCTTCATCTGGAAAATGGACTGCAGGTGATGTCTGCTTCCTGGAACTATCACAAAGACCAAAAAATTAAGGCATGGAAAGCCCTCGGCCTGGGATGTACCCACACCAGTGATATTTGGAGGAATAGGGGTGCTCTAGTGTCACCGGATTAAAGAAAATTTATACAAATATAGGGGGTTGCTAAGTGCTGTCAAGTTGGTTCCAACTCATAGCGACCCTGTATAGGGTTTCTGAGGAGTGGCTGGTGGGCTTGAACCACCGACCTTGTGGTTCAAACCAACCTTGTGGTCCAGTGCTTATCCTATAGCACCACACCAGGCCCCCCTTATAGGGGGTGCCTATGCTAAAACTATCTCCTTCAGAGCACAATCCTAAGGCCTCACTATGGCCCTTAGGACATGTGAACCACACCCTCGCACTTCTGACCTCCTCCTCCCAGTCTGCCCCCATGACACCCCAGTCCTTCCATCTACCTGCTCCCACCATTCTGGACTCCCAGGACTCCTGAAAGATGCCAAAGTGTCAGCTCAAAGTCCCATGCCCTGGAGCTATTGAAAACTTCCAGATAAATGAAACAGAAATGCCATTATCATCCCAGAGCTGGTTCGCGGGACACTCTTCATAAAGAGATAGGTTTCCAAGAAAATATCTTTTGCAAGCAATCTTTATACATGCAGGTGGGCTACAATCTTCATCACTCTAGCATTCCCACTAATTAGCAAGGTGGGTTTCTTAATAAAGGGCTAACTCTCCCAGTGCCTGTTTTTGTCTGGGGGTTACTCTTTCTGAAGCCACACAAACAGGGACCAGGCTTCAGGACTAGGTGACCAAGAACATGAACGGAACAAGGAAAGAAGAGGGCTGTGGGGACTGGGGCGGGGGAGGTCTCAGGCAGTGTTGGATTAAAGTTCTCTAAATGGATACACTCATCCTCTCAAAAGTGCCACCTCTACCTTCTATCTGGAATGTTCCTTTAGCCAGGTCCTTTAGGACCACCTGGGCATCTTTAGAAATTACCAGAGAAGCTGGTTTTAGAGGCTGGCAGGGGGTGACCTGGAAAGACAAGGTGTCATTGGTTGGTTTGTGTTTTACAACTCCCCTGATGCTTCCAATACTCAGCTAATTCCGAGTTAAGTACATTATTAATTCAATTAAGAACCACCAACCACCAACCAGGGTCTCGTGGCTCGCCCCCCATATCCTCCAGGTTTCTACTCCAAGGTCCAGTCACAAAGAAGCCGCCCCCACCACACCTTCAAGGTGAACTGCCTTTGCCTCAGTGCATCTATCATGCTCCAGGAGGATTAACAGCTTGGGCTCTGAATGATGCAGTTCTGATCTATAGCCACCAGGGGGCAGAAGTGCCAGATCGCAGCAGAAAGCCGCTCCTAGACGTATAGAGGCTGTGGTCCCAACCAGTCCTGCCCCGCGCCGGGCCTTTGCCTGGAGAAAATGGACAAGGCGCATGCCTGCTTCTACCGGGTCCACCAACCTTCACACATACTCACACACACACACACACACACCCCGACCTCCCACCATGTCCTTCTTCTTAGGGTCAAAGTCACTGAGCAGCTGAAAGCACTTGATCCAGAAAAATGTCAGAGGCAGAATTCTGTGCGGCTCCTCTGGAACCCTTTATGGTAACTGGGACCATACTGCAGCCACTCCAATTAACAGCACGCAAGGACTCTCCAGTTCCGTCACCAAGGACAGACTCCTATAGGTCCACATGGTACACTTACAGGTACACGTGAGGCGCACCTGCTGTCTCAATGCTGGGAGACAGTCAGAAGATCCGCCAACTGGGGCCTGGTTAAATACAATACCGTCTGTCCACATAATGGGATATTGTTGAATGCTGTCGAGTCCATTCAGATTCATACTAATCCCATCTGACAGTCAAACTGTGTCCCATAGGGTCTTCCAAGCTGTAATCTTTACTAGAGCAAATCACTAGGTCTTACTCCCACGGACCCTGAGTGGGTTCAAACTACCAAACTTTTGTTTAGCCACCTAGCATTTAACCACTTAGTCACCAAGGCTCCTTAACAGAATACAGCTGTTAGTGCCGCCTAGTTGGTCCTGACTCATAGTGACCCTGTGTAAGGTTTTTTTGAGGAGCAGCTGGTAAGTTTGAACTGCTGACCGTGTGGTTCACACTTTCAGTCCAGTGCTTATCCTTCAGTGCCACACCAGGACTCCTAATAGGATATTGTTGTTGTTGTTGTTATGTGCCGTGGAGTCGGTTCTGACTCATAGTGACCCTGTACAGGGTTGCAGAGGCCGTAAATCTTTACTGGAGTAGAAAGCCTCATCTTTCTCCCGCGGAACAGGATATTACATGCCCATAAAACAGAAGCAAGAAGCACATTGTACCCATAGGAAACTAAATCCAAGACTTCAGATTAGGTTTTCAAAAAAGAACAAGTCTTCTCTTAAAACCAAACCACTTGTCTGTCAGTTTGTCATATTGTGTTTGCTTGTGTGTTGGCTGTGATGCTGGAAGCTATGCCTCTGGTATTTTAAATATCAGCAGGGTCACCCATGGTGGACAGGTTTCAGCAGGCAATTTAAGAAAACAAAAAACTCAAGTATTATAAGGAAAGTGCAAAGACCTAGAGTTAGAAAACCAAAAGGGAAGAACATGCTTAGCATTTCTCAAGCTGAAAGAACTGAAGAAAAACCTAAGCTTCCAATTAAATTTTTGAAGGATTCTATGGAAAAAAATATTGAACGATGCAGAAAGCATCAAAGAAGATGGAAGATATAGACAGAATCACTGTAAAAGAACTGGTCCATGTTTAACCATTTCATAACATATGATCAGGAACCAATGGTACTAAAGGAAGAAATCCTAGCTGCACTGGAGGTATTAGTGAAAAACAAGGCTCCAGGAACTGACAAAACAAAAATGGAAATCTTCCAATAAACCCATCCAGCATTGGAGGCACTCACTCATCTATGCCAAGAAATTTGGAAGACAGTTACATGGATTGGAAGAGATCCTATTTGTTCTCATTCCAAAGAGAGATGACCCAAAGGAATGCAGAAATCATTGAACAGTATCATTAATATCACATGCAAGTAAAATTTTGCTGAGATAATTGAAAGATGGCTACAACAGCACACCAACAGAGAATTGCTAGAAATTCAAGCCGAATTCAGAAGAGGACATGGAATGAGGACTATCATTGCTGACATCAGGTGGATCTTTGCTGAAAGCAGAAAGTACCAGGAAAATGTTTACTTGTACTTTATCGACTATGCAAAGACTTTGGACTGTGTGGATCATGACAAGCTATGGGTAACATTGCGAAGAATGGGTATTCCATAACACTTAATTGTGCACGAGGAACCTGTACATAGACTAAGAAATAGTATTTGAACAGAACAATGAAATACTGAATGATTTAAAATTAGGAAAGGTGTGTGCCAGGTTCATCATACTTACTCATTCTGCATGCTGAACAAATAATCCAAGAAACTGGGTTATATGAAGAACATAGCATCAGGATTGGAGGAAGACTCAATTACAACCTGTGATATGCAGATGACACAACTTTGCTCACCAAAAGTGAAGAGGACTTAAAATACTTACTGATGAAGATCAGAGACTACAGTCTTCAGTACAGATTGCACGTCAATGTAAAGAAAACAAAAATCCTCACCACTGGAGCAATAAATAACATCCTGATAAATGAAGAAAAGATTGAAATTGTCAAAGACTTTACTTTTGCTGGGATCCACAGTCAACACTCCTGAAAGCAGTAGCCAAGTAATCAAACAATGGCAAATCTTCTGCATAAGATCTCTTTAAAGTGTCCAAGAGCAAAGGTAGCAGTTTGAGGACTAAGGTGCACCTGACCCAAGCAATTTTCAATAGCCTCACATGCATGTGAAAGTTGGACCATGAATAAGGAAAACCGTAGATGAATATTGGAAGTACCATGGACTTCCCGAAGAACAAATCTATGTGGAAGAAGTACAGCCAGAATGTTCCTTAGAAGTCAGGATGGCGAGACTTTGTCTCTTATACTTCAGACATGTTATCAGGAGGGACCAGTTCCTAGAGAAGTACATCATGCTTGGTAAAGTGGAGGGCCAGTGAAAGAGAGGAAGACCTCCAATGAGATGGACTGGCCCAGGGGCAGCAGCTATGGACTCAAGAGTAACAAATAGTTAGGACCAGGCAGTGGTTCATGCTGTTGTGCAGAGGGTCACTATGAGTTACAGCTTAACAACAATGACAACAATTGTTTAGATTAGCACAGTGCTCTCTTAACATCAATCTATGTGGGAACAGGCGGATGGCAGCACCTCAAAGATGAGATAGGAAGCTTAGGGCGCAGGGAGTTTGTGTTAACGGAGAGAAACAACAGAAAAGAAGGATGGTGATCCAGCTTGAAGAATGTCATCAATGCCACGGAATTGTGCCTGCAGAAATTGTTGAACCGATGCATGTCTTGTTATATATATTCTCAGCAATTACAAAAAGTTCATTATTTAGAAAAAGATAGAAGGGAAACAGGGCAAAAGATTAAATGTTATCATTTCAAGAGGCCAGAGACTGGAACCCCCCCGCCCCCCCATTATTGTTACTGGTGCCATAGAGTCGGTACCGACCCATAGCAACCTTACGCACAGCAGAACGAAACACTGCCCAATCCTGGGCCAACCTCACCACGGTTGCCCCATGACTATAGATAGCCCTGAACTATTTACTGAAACCACATTCAACAGTTCCAACTCAGCAACCCTCCATAGGGTTTCTGAGGAGCAGCTGGTGAGTTTGAACCACCGACCTTGCGGTTCAAACTGAACTTTCAGTCCAGTGCTTATCCTACAGTGCCACACCAGGACTCCAACTTTAAGTTGTTGTTGTTAAGTGCCATTGAGTCGGTTCCGACCGACAGCGACCCTGTATAGGGTTTCCAAGGAGCAGTTGGTGAGCTTGAACCAGTGAGTTCACGGTTCAAACTGACTTGGTAGTCCAGCGCATTAACCAACAGCGCCACACCTGGACTCCTCTAAGTTAGTAGAATACAAACCCTTTATTTGTAACAGCCAGGGACTTTTCCCACAAGATAAACTGTCATCAATGTGTAGACACTTCAGAGATGGCAGAAAATGAATGAGAAGTCGCAACACCAAGTACCACGGGCGAGGTGGGAGTTCTACCTCAGAAGTACCCTTGGAGAATGAGCTGAGGCTGACCTGAGAGTGACCAGCAAGTACAGTGGTCCAGAGACCAGAAGAGCCTGCTGCTGGGGCTAAGAGGATGGAGAGAGAGTGGTCTCTTCCCTGTAAAACGGGGCTCCACCCCTCTCACACTCTATTCAGGCAGAAATCCTGGCTGAAAGGTGGAGGTGATACAAGGCACATACAGGCCGATAAAAGGAAGGTAAAAATGTTTCAAGTTACAAATGACATCTACTGTCTGGAAAGAGTATTTACTTAGTGGCAGCTGGCTCTCTCGCTAGCGCTGTGGGCTTGAGCAAGACTCTTCTTTGGGCCTGTTTCAGCACCAATCTGGGGCAGGGGAGGTATGGAGGAGGTTAAGGGGAGAGGAGGGAAGGACGCTCCACTTGGCCTCCTCTGGTCACCGCAAACAGGCTTTGCTAGCTTGGCTCACCTCCGAGGACTGAAGGGAAGACAAACATCAAAGCAGGGACCCCAATCATGGGTGCCCTTTTTGTCTCTCTCACTCCAAGCTACACCATATGAAGCATGTCTCGCTCAGAGGTACCCCAGGCCTTTGCACTTGTCTGTCTGGGATGCCCATCCATTGTAGCTGCTCACAGCTAGCTCCTTCTCCTTAAGCACAAGTGTCCCCTTCCAAGAAAGGCCTTCATGGCTGCAGGTACAACCACCACCCGGACCCTTGATCCTGTTCAACGGCATTCCCATCTAATTCTGCCATTAGCACACAAGTGAGTAAATCACAGGCCATGAACTAAAAAGTATAAACCTTTCTTAATTGGTTGAAAAAAATCAAAACAATACTTTGTAACCAGAGAAAATTAAAGGAAATTTAAATTTTATTTTACATTGTATTGGCACTCTGCCATGTGCATTTGCTTACCTATTTAGGTATCACTCTCTGTAAATTAAATTTACTCTGCTGGTCCATCCAGTAAGTCCCCCTCTTTTAAATGGTTAACATTTAATACTGGAAAACTGCACGAGGTGCTACCCACCAGAGGACTATTATTGAGGCCGCATGTTGTACGCTGTGAGTCGGTTGTGACTCACAGCACCCCTGTATACGGCTTCCGAGAATGGTTAGTGAATTTGTACTGCCGACCTTGTGGTTAGCTGTCCAATGCTTATCTACAATGACACACCAGGGCTCCGAGACCACAGAGTTCAACCAATAACCCCAAACCCATTGCCATGTAGTCAATTCCAACTCCTAGCAAGCCTACAGAGGGTTTCTAATGCTATTTATTCTCTTTCTTCCTCTGAGCAGCTTATGGTTTGGAACCACTGATCTTGCCATTAGGAGCCCCAGGCCTAACCCACAACCAGATAGTACAACCAGCCCAGACCAAACCCACTACCCTTGTTAACTGCAATTCAATGGCAACCCTGTATGGGATTTCTGAGGTTGTCTACCCATCTTGCTCCCATGGAACAGTTGCTGGGTTTGAACTGCCAATCTTGTGGCTAATAATCCAGTGCCTACCCTACAGAGCCACCAGGGCTTCTTACACATAGTCCACAAAGCCTCATTCGCTATCTAGCCCTTTAAGGGTTAAAAGCCTAGCCTTTAATGTTGTGTTAAAGTACCTTTATATCATCCTTAAATTTGGTCCATGGCCTGTCTCTCCATAATGAACAGAATGCCCACAAGGGCGGGGATCATGTCCCTAGGGGCCAGAATCCTGCTAGGCACACAGCATTGAGTTGGCCCAATTCATGGTGACTCCGAACAGAACCCAAGGCCCAGTCAGCCCTGCACCATCCACGATCAGTCACAGATGGAATCTTGGTGATCAAATTGTTTTCACAGATTGATTTTCTACAGCAGATCACCAGGCCTTTCTTCCTACTAACTCTTTAAGTCTGGAAGATCTGCTGCAATCTGTTCAATATCCTAGAAACATGCAGGCCTCCACTGACAGGCAGGCAGTGGCTGTTTGAGGTGAACTGGTTAGAAATCCAACTCAAGTCTACCCTCTAACACACAGTAGGTCCTCCAGAAATACTTGCATGACTGAGCTTTTGTGGCCCCAATAAAATCAAGCCCTATGAGGGCAGGGACCAGATCTCGAGTTAAGCACGGTATCCTCAAGGCTAGTGCACAGCTAGTTATAGAGTGCTGTGGGCTGACCCCATGTAACAGGGTACAACTGCTCCTCGAGTTTTCTAGGCTGCACTCTTCACAGGAAGGAGCTGGTGATGCAGTGACTTAAGTGCTGGACTGCTACTCTATAAAGGTTGGCAGTTTGGACCCACTAGTCACTCCCATAAAGCGATACAGTCTTGCAACCCCTACCGGGGGAAGTTCTACTGTCTTTTAAGGTTGTTGAGTCCGAATCAATGGGTGGGAATCTTGACAAGAACAGACCACCATGGAACTGCTGTGTGGATTCAAAGTACCAACCTTTCGGTTAGCAGCCCAGTGCTTAACAGTTGTGCCTCCAAGACTCCTTAATATTTGTCAATCACACATCAGTGACTTTATCCCCCTTATCCCAAACTCCTTTGTGGGCTACACTGAGTTAAAATTTGGCAGGAAGGTGCTCACGGGGTAGAGGCTTCCTGAGGAATCACTAGAATACAAAGAAGACCCTGCTGCCCAACAAACCAGATGAAATCACCTCACCCACTGGGGACAGCTTCCTTCTCCTCGTCTCCCTGGTCAGGCTGAGCTGAGGACCTGGTCACCAACAGACAATTCCTTTCCCCACACACCCCCTTCCAGAGACTGAGCCAGGATCGCCCTCCCAGTTTACGTCTAGTCAATTCCAAGGATGCAGCCACAAAGGACTGAGTCTGACAAGTGACATGGAGACACCTCAAAAGTATCATGTGAAATCAAACTCAAAAGAATGAACACTTTGTTCCCACTGGTATTAAATACCTACAATAGCAAGTGCCTCGAGACAAAACGTTTACCAGTGGTTACCAGAGACTGCAATGGCTTGCATCACGGGGTAACTTACTGGGTTTCTGTTTGGGGTAATGGCATTTTCTTCTGCAAATGGACTGTCCATAAGACTGGGTGAAACAGCAAATTATTTGTGATAGGTATTTAACCACTATCTTCAAGGCATTTTCAAACAGGGTAATAGAAGAAGAGACTACCACAGTGCCTGGCACCAAATCATTTTTCAATAATAAAAAAAAATCAACTCCAAGGAAATTAACTTCTCAGGACAGTGCCTACGGGGGCCTGACCCACTAAGTACACCCACCTGTGTTTGTGTGTTTGTGAGGGGCCGCTCCTTGAGTCCTTTCCTTCTCCTATGTTGACCTCACACAGCCATCTCAGCTCAATGGAAAACTGCAAATCTGAGCAAGACCAAGCATTGTGCCAAAAGTTTAATTAAAAAAAAAAAGTATCTGAAGAAACCTGGGGTTGGGTAACCCCAGAAGAGCACATAGGGGGCAGGGGGAAGGAGAAGGGAGAAGTGTACTGCCTTAGTCACAAAGAAACACGGTCATCAAAAAAGATATTTAAGTTTAATACAAATTTTATACAAAGAAAATGTGAAAAAATACTTCCATATGCTAAAAGCAATTATGCTTCACAAATAAGGCCAACTAGGCTATTTTTTTGTTTGTTTGTTTGTTTATCCTTGACAACTGCAATTCACAAATGTTCTTTGTCTCTTGTTTTTCTTCTAATAGTCTTCTTTTTATTTCTTCTCTAATATGGGTAACTAGCTGGAATCTGTACAGTTCTCATCTTCTTTATCAACAATGAAGAGAAAGTAAACGAGCGACTAAAATGTACAACAAAATGTACTGGAGTGATATCGTACAATTAATTTTCTCATATACATAACATGACCTTTTGCTTTTTGTTCAATGCTTTGTTTTACACAACATACAAAATGATACTACAGCATCACGCAGTGTTCAAGACAGCAGGGTGAGGGGGTCTCACTTGCTCTCATACTGCCTTGGTTTCATGCTTACATTTAAAACGTAAAACTCCATCATATAAATAAGACATACATGCTTCATCCTAGACTCAAATGCCCTCTGCGTGCGCCTTGCCTGAAAGCTCTTGTTTCAGAGACGCACAACATCTCTTTATGAAGTGTGTGTGAGTGGGCAGAAAGGAACCACAAAGCAAAGCAAAGATTTCTCTTTGTGTTGGAGTTTCTGACCCTACCATTTTACAGCATCATCTTCTCCCATGCAACCAAGCTCAGCAGGGCGGTGTGTCTGCTCAGCTGTAAACAAAGATATATATATCTAGAGAGAGAGAGAATTCTGCTTTTCCCTTTTAGGAGTAGGGTCACTGTTGAAATCACACAAAAAGAACTGACTTTTTCTCCACGTGTCCTTCTGGTCCGGAGAACTCACATTCTAGAACATAGTAACGCAGGATTCGAAAGGGCCCCGTGGCTGGATGAGATGCGCCCGCTGTAACATAGTCCATTGCTGAAACTCCTGATCCCAGTGTGCTGTGTTGTGTGTATGGAAATACAAACAAAAATGTCCCTTCCTCTGGGCTCCCCAGGAAGATGAGCTATGGGCTATAGCAATCTCCCTAGCCCAGTGTTCCACGTTAGTGCTAATAAATGGACAGACTTGACCATCCATCCCTTCTCCAACATCAAAACATCCTATTTGTTGTTGGGTTCTTGTTTTTTGTTTTTTTTTAAGCTTTTCTTTTTTTCTTTTTATAAGTTAAAGTTCATACAAATATAAAAAGGGGGAGGTCCTCTTGGATCAACGACATCCACACATTGTACATGATTTACAACTAAAGCTTCCGTTTTGTGTAGGCTGTACAGTCCTCAGTCAGAGCTGATGCTGGACACTGTAGTGTGTGGGCTGCCCTGCACACCCAACGGCAGAGGCAAAGTCTGAATGTTTGGAATTCTCAAGTCTGAAGAGGTGGGTTCTCAGGTCTCACATTGCATCTGTCTCCTGTGTTGCTCTGGAGTCTGTAAGGGTTTGACTCTGAATGGTGGAGGGGCTGCTTTGCCCACATCTAGCCCTAGTCCCAGAAGGTGTCTAGCCGAGACTCTTTCGGGATGAGGCTCTTCGCACTGGTGCTGGCGTTGTGTTCAGAACGTGCCGACCCCCGCTTCTCCTCGCCACTGCTCCAGCAACTGGACTTGCTACTCCGGGAATGGTCTGGGGAGGAGAGCCAACAGGGACAACATTTAGCATTCCTGCTCACCTGCATCGAGGCACAACCTGCCCTCAAGTTGATCTCAATAAACCTCCCTGGGAGGCCACCTTTCCCTCCCAACTCCAAACAACACTGCCAATTATCCAAGTGCCAAGGAAGACTTTTCTTGTGTGGTACTATGAACCGGGTAACCATGACTAAATGACAGCGGACGACACTTATGTGTCCATTTTTGGCTGCTGGAGAAAGACACCAAAATTGGCATTCCATCAACTTCCCTACATTAAGGGATGTTCTTTGGTTGACTTTTTGGCAACTCATAAAATGAACTTGTGCCAAAATCCCCTTTGTCCACCCAAGGAAAAGGGTCACAGAAGAGAAGGAATCAGAGGAGAGTCCGATCCAAGATGGCTTCCAGGACACATTTACCTCAAGGAGTGATGTGGCGGCTGAGTGAGAAATGCTTAAGCAAGCTGAAGAAGAGCCAATGAGGTGTCTGTGAAGAGGACTCATTTCAACTGTTGAAGAAACTAGGAACTCTGAGAGACGTCCCAAGCAAGCCATGAGGATCCCCTATCATATCACATCATAAAATTCACACAAGGTAGGGAAAATTGTCTTCACTTCTGAATTTCATGAGGTGGGGTGATAACATTTTGCTGAAAGAAGTCCCATGTCAAGCTTAGGAACAGATTAGGGTGAGTGAGTGAGTGAGCACAGGAAAACCAGAGGGATTACATGTCTTACCTGGAAAAAGGATATGTGTGTTTAGTCAAGACTTCTGGAAGACGGTTGTGAAGAGAATGATACAGACACAACCGAAGTCATGGAATCACTCAGGATAGGATTCTTTTTAGTCAACAGACAGAGAGGAAAAGAGATTCTGGGTAGGCTAGGCTGGGGGTAGGGGCTGAGAAACGCCCATTATCGGTCCCAATGAGTCACTTCCACAGGCCTGACCCCTCCCCCTCTTACATGTTCCTCTCCATCCATGAGGCCTGTACCTTGAGCTCTTCCAGAAAGCCTTTAGAAGAGTGGTACCAGGCAGGAGAACACTCCGCACTGATGTAGTCAGGTCACCTCACTCCACCCAGCTCTGGTGAAGGCTGAGATGGGCTGAGGGCGCGAGGATGAATGGAACCAGGACCAAGCCTGACCCACCTGCATCACCTTAGGCTAGTCAACCAGTGACCTGCAGAGGACTCGCTGCTCACATGGAAAGGAGACCCCGACCACTGCAGGGAAGGCTCAGGATTAACAACCTAGGATACTTTCGGAAAAGAGCAAGGGCAAGTTCCCCCAAAAAGCCAAGCAATGGACTCTCTTTTCCTTGCTGCAGTGGTCACCAGACATAGTGGAGAAGTGATGGAGCCAAACCCATCATTCCCAAGAGCTCACGAGGATACAACACACGTCAGTCTTCCACCTGGCAGCTTTTGCTGAGACAGGCTCGGGAGGTGGGGTGCGGCTGGTGGTCTGTGGTGGCTGGGACACAGGTGGGTTGCCGTTTGGCACACCTGTTGCTAACTACAGAGACAGTACAGGGAGACTTGGAATTTGTTGGGAGTCTCAAATGCCACACACCCCAAGGGTTCGTGATACTTGTTCATCAAAAACAAACTCATTGTTTGATTCCAACATAAGACGACTCAATAGGAAAACCTCAAACTGCCTGATAGGGTTGCAAGGCTGTCCCATTTACAGAAACAGCCTGCCTCATCTCTCCCGCAGAGTGGCTGATAGGGTCAAACCAGCAGTCCAGCAATTAGCCACTGCTCCATTCAGCTCTGGTAGCATAGTGGTTACGAATCGGGCTGCGAACCTTGAGGTCAGCGGTTCGAAACTACCAGCCGCTCCGCGGAAGAAAGATGAGGCTTTCTACTCCCGTAAAGATTTACACCCTCGGAAACCCTGTACAGGGTCGCTATGGGTCGGAACCGACTCGACGGCACTTAACAACAACAACAACAACCATTCCCCTATTAGACAGTTTCCAATTGAATTCATGGCAAATTAAATACACAAACAGGTCCAATGGATTACACGCACATTATTCTTCATCCTCCACAACCCTGAGACAAGAAGAATTCGAAGGTGCCCAGCTACCGCTATCAACTGCTCCAAGGATCACATGAGAAGAGAAGATCCTGGATAGAATGGGATAAAAATGTGGAACAAAACATCAAATCATAAAAATGACCATGTTTACTGGTCAGACAGTGACTGATGGAATTCTGAGACTATGGCCCTTGGTCATCCCTCAGGCCTGGAACTCAACTCATCCCCCATGTGGCTCAATTTTCAGACAAGCACTAAATAGGTACACAGAGGGGACAGCCCTTGTATGGTACATATACCACAGAATGGCCAACCATTCGAGATTAACAGGGCATTGCCCAAGGACAAAGTTCAGGAGGGCTGGGAAGAGGAGGAATGGAGACCAGAAACACAGGAAGAAGTGGCTGATGTGACGTCACACTTGGAAGAATGCCAGTGATGAGATGAAGTGTCAGATGTACTAAATGTAAAACTGATGCTCTGACCATCAAGGGAGAAGAGTGGAGAGTGGGACCCTACCCAGAGAAGGAGTGATGCCTGAGATGGAGGCAGAGATGATGACGTGGAGAGATGGAGACACAGAGAGGGAGAGGGGCTGTGTGCTGACGACCGGGGAGCAGGTTTGTATGGTATACCCTCTGGTTGGTTGATGATGCATGGAGGGGATTGTAACCACGTCAATGAAACGATATACGACAGGATGAATGTAAAGCTAATGTTCTACTATGTAAACTATCACACAATTCACAATAAAACGTTTAAAAAGAACTACAAAAATTTTTTAAAAACTGATGCTCTGGCTCTGTAGACCATCACTCAAATCACAATAACTAGTCAAAACGAAAAGACAGCCACTGAGATTGGCTTTGGGGGGGAAAAAAGGTTGTGTTTCTTTGATCAAGAAAATCTATAACAATCAGTTGCCACGGGGTTAACTCATGACAACTCCACGTGTGTCCGAGCAGAACTGTGCTCCAGGGGGTTAATGGCTGGTGTTTTAGAAGCAGATCACCAGGCATTTCTTCTGAGGTACCTCTGGGTGGACTCGAACCTCTAAACTATCTGTTAGCAGCTGGCACACTTACCAGAGCACTTAAAACAGTGACAACTAAGGAGGAGTCTGGGACAAGGGTGGGCATACGCAAGGTCACAGCATTTCAAACTTTAGAGCCAAAAATCAACAAAGAATATCTAAAGATAATAAGCCAAGAAATCAAGGTCTTGGGAAATAGCACAAGAACCAAAAAAGCAGAGACTGGAATTAGGAATTGTTTTTGTTTACTGTACAACTGATCAGCACGTCAGCAGTTCAAACCAACCAGCCGCTCCTCAGAAACCCTATAGAGGGTCGAGATGAGTCAGAACTGACTTGACAGCTCATAACAACAACATATGCATGTAGTGCTCTAATTACAACTTAAACACGAAAAAGCTTGTGAGAGAGAGACCCACAGCCACATACCAAGGAAGCTATGAGAACTGCTGCCTTCACCATTCTGGTCCCAGATGCTTATAAATAACTCAGAAACCTGAATGTTTTTTAACGTTCACACCTTCCTCTTGTGTATTTCATCTGCATTGCTACCAAAAAGTTAAGAGCTAGCAGAAATCAAGTAATGCATGAATGAACTGGAAAGAGTTTGAAATAAGCATGTCTTTACTGCTTTGACACAGCCATCAGCAGGATATCGTTTTGGTGGGAAAATAAGGGGAAATTAGCAAGTTTGGACATTTTTAATTTGAAACGTTGTTTTGCACCCTGTCTCACTGACAAGACCAGGATGGGAAGAATTAGAAGTTCTGTGTCAGAAAGGACTTTCTTGATAAGTCTTGAGTAAACAAAGGCGTGAGCCCCCGAGTGACACTAAACATATGTCCACTACATTAGTATAAGACTTGCAAAAAGGCCAGACAAAAAGCCTGTCAAGAACGGGAGAGGTTAGTGGAACCTCACTGCTGAAACTGAAGGGAAAAGACCAGTGCTCAGCAGTATGTGTGTGTGAGCAAGAGAATCAAGCTAGAAGCTTGTACAAGTCTACAGCCCATAGGACAAATACAGTCCAATGCCAGTTTTATAAATAAAGTTTTACTGGCACCCTTCATTTACATATATCCTTACACACACACACCAGCTGCTTTGGAACTAAAGGACAGAGCTGAGTAAGAGGGACAGAGTGGCCTATAAAACTTAAATTAACTATCAAGTAGTCTGCAGGAACGATGAGTTGACTGAGCCCTGGTCCTTCATCTCAGATTAGATGAGATGAATTCATCCCAAGACCTTCCTGTATGCTGCTGTTGTTGGGCATCAACAATCGAATCAATTACCATCCATAGTGACCCCAGATGACAGACTAGAACTGTCCCATACGGTTTCTTAGGCTGTAATCCTGACACAAACAGAATGGCCAGGTCTTTTCTCCCACGGAGTTGCTTGAACCACTGACCAAACTCCATGGAGTCCTGTTAAGCTAGCTTCTGAAATCACAGGTGAATTGTTTCATTTTAGTGTTTTCCCCAACTTGCACCTTTCTCATACCACCTTTATAATTTGACACATTCACAATCGTCCTAAATATTACAACGAAATCTGTGAGCACCACAATCAGCAGGCCTGCACCTTGCTTTTTGATGAAACAACCATCGTTCTATTGCTTGTTTTAAAGGAAAATTATTCTGAGATTTCCTTTCTCCCCCATTATGCAAGTTCCAGTTTTCACAGGTTTTACTGTACTTAATTTATACTTTTTATTTTAAGCTCATTTTAAATTTAAATTTTTTAACTATACCACTACCCAAAAACTGAATTATCAATAATGTCTGCCATAAATAAAAGGAACTCTATATATAAACATAATAAAAAGCAAACGAAGTGTTAAAAGTCCTACCTAGGTACTTCTGAAGGCAAACGCCAACTCTGTCATTATTTCCAAAGGAAATGAGACAAATATACAATGCACTAAAAACATATTGACACCACACAGTGCTTCTCCAAAGATTTAATCAGTGGACAGAAACTGAAGTGAAAAGATTTGTTTTTGCTTTTTCAATAGCAGCTCAATGGGATTTAATGCCAAGTTGACATTCTCCCAAAAATCATGCATGCCCCCTCTTACCCTACTCCCCATCAGAATCCCACCCACACACTGGTCAAAGCCTATTCCATTCAAGAAACCTTCTCCAGCTACACTATCTGGAGCTACACTCAATGGTAGAAATCCAATAAACTTCTGGTTTATTGGCAGAATTGTCTGGCTGACAGAAAGACACTGGAGCCAAGTCACCCGGTAAGAATTTTGAATTAGTGCAGACTTTGCAATGGAAGGGACAGCACCTTCAATCATTTGGAATGACCCAAAATGGTTTAGAGGGTACAGAAAAGCAGACACTTGGTTCAAGAAAATTAGAACTCCACAGAAGAGAACTCCAGAAGCGAGACTTAGAAAATCCCCCCAAACAGCTTACCAGGTTATTTCCTGAGACAAATTGTTTCCCACCCCCAACCCCTACAACAAATGTATTTCTCGAGAAGCTCAAGTGCTCTTATCCACCACACCTCAAGAACCAAGTGTGATCTGGTTTCATTGACTGGGTCATTTCCTGCCTGACCCAAATGGACATCTTCTACCCCAACCCAACAAATAAAGATAAATATGGATCTAGCTGAAAAAGTCCTGAAAGGCGTTACTCCCTCAGCCCTCACTGACCAACCCAAAGCACCTTCAAGGATCCCTAAAAAGTCACACCAAACCCACTGCCATCATGTCGATTCCAACCCACAGCGACTCTCTAGGACAGAGTAAAAATGTCCCATAGGGTCTTCAAGGCTATATCTTTACAGGAGAGCAGACTCTGCAGGTCTTTCTTTCTCTCACAGAGTGGCTGGTGGATTTGAACCGCCAAACATTCCGTCAGCAGCAAAGTGTTTAACCATTGTGCCACCAGGGCTCCACTAAGGATCCCTGGTAGCTTGAAAACAAGAGTTCTCCTTGGCAAAATGGCGTCCCACCTGCCCATGTGCAAAGTGAAAGTATCATTCGCCCACAAGGGGGCAACATACCAGATCCTTGGTTGGAGCCTAAGAGAATGGAGGAGGGTGTCTCCCTGGAGCCAGAAAGGTCGAGAGTCTAGAAATACAAAGAGAGAGGAAGAGATGGACTCAAAGCACTGGGGCCAACGTAGCCTCCCAGAGAAACCGCAGGACTCATGGAGCACTTATCAGAGCCCCCCAAAACATCTCAGTATCTTCCACCTGGCAGGGTCAGGCAGGGCTGGTTCAGTCAGCTAGAATGTGCTCAATATCCAAGAACATGGCACTATGGTGGCCCCTTAATCCAATCCCAATGTCTTAGCTTCTAGAACATTCTCTGTTTCCTGAACTTCATCCACTGGTCTACCAACTCTTTAGATTTTCACCATATCCAAGAATGAAGTAAACCAAACCAAACCAGTTGCCATTAAGTCAATTCTGACACAGAGCAACTCACTCTATAAGGACAGAGTTGAACTGCCCTGTAGGCTGTAATCCCTATGAGGCCTGATGTGGCAATGTAGAATAAACACTAGACTGCTAACCACAAGGTAGGTGATTAGAACCCACCGGCTCCCTGGAAACTCTACACAGGTTCTCTATGAGTCAGAACTGACTCAAAAGCACTTACCACCCCCAACAAATCTTTATGAAAGCAAACTGCCACATCTGTCCCTAGCAGAGTGGCTGGTGGGTTTGAACCACTCACCTTTCAGTTAGCAGCTAAGTGTTTAACCACTGTTCCACCAAGGTTCCTTAGAATGACATACTACTTTAAATTCATACCAACTAAATTTTATTCCATGTTATCTTGTTTCTAGACTATGGTAACAGTGAATTTCAAAGGTTAGATGAGTTAATGATTTATTTTTTTCCTAAAACACTGAAATACATATACACTGGTTAAAAACCACACAAGATTATCAATGTACCTCCTAAAATAATTAACACCTACAAACAACGTTACATATACACTATGGGATACATAGTGGGAATTAGGAGGTGCAGTTTTTCATGTTTCTACCTTTGCAGTTCAGAAAGGCAGCCATACTTAATCATATTTTAATTAAAATCTTTTTAAGTGAAAAAATGTCATTTTTCGGTCGCATTAGCCACAAGTGTAGCTCGTGGACCGGACAGAGCAGATTGCAAACATTCCCAGCATCAGAAAATCCTACTGGACAAGAGGCCTCACGAAGGGTACCAGGGAGCAAATGCCAACGCGGGCTTCCTGCTGCTCTGTTCCTGTCCACACCCCCATTGGAACTAATGGCAAGAGGAGGGGCCTAGACAGCCCCGGGGTCCCATCTTCAGTCTTATTGCCCCACCTTAATCTCACACAAAGCTCTAAAACATGGGATTTTCGGGGATGGGGGCAGTACAGAGGAGGTTTCTGAGGCTACTGGGCACAAAGGGATGATGGTCACCAATCCAAAGCATGAGAACACTTACAGAGCCACTGTCTTTGCCCTTCTCAGCTGATGTCTCCTTTTCTTTCGAGGCGCTGGCTGCTTCCGGAGGGGCTGACTGTGTGCTAGAGGCGCTTCCCTGGGATGGTTTGTTTAGTGTTTCCGTGTTGACTTCCGTGTCTGCTTCCTGCTGAGGGGCAGTAGCTGTGGACGAACAGGGACGAGAAGCCACAGGTAAGTCGAGCCTGCTGGTTTGTGGTTCTGCATGGAGGCCCTCTCCCCACCAACTCTGGCCCAACCAAGATGGGTAAAGGAGAGCTGCAGCTCACACCCAGGGCCCGTTGTAGGCCCAACAAGGACAGATTGCTCGAGTTTTCCAGAGCTGGAATTCCAGACAGAACATGAAAAGATGCTAATATGCTTAAGAAACTGTCGATTTTTATTAAGTCCCTCTTATAGACACCAAAGCATGTTTGTGGAACAAATGAAGTCCACCGGCAAAAGGCAGCCCATAATCACAGGTAAGAATGACTTTCTCTTGCTTCTTCTGAGGGGGGGCCGGCAGGAAAAGCCCTATGATGTCCAAGGCATGGAGCCTGAAGACAGTGGACATATGACAAACTGGAAGAAAGAGATCTGTGAGGAAATTTCTGGATGAATGTAATTGTGCCCCAAACAAAGAGAAGCTGAGAAATGCTGTGACCATTTGGAATGTCAGCAAAAGTGTCAGACACATTCTAGAACTTAGGGGGACACAGGGACTTGAATGGCACAGAGGGAGATGATTGAAAGGTACTACCCAGGAAAGGTCACCCCAGAGAAAGTTACAGAACACGCACACGCACACACACACGCACATTTTAATGGCAGCAGTGGTGTGGTTTTGTGCTATGGAGTGGTTCGAACTCACACTGACCCTGTATAGCTTTCCAAGGCTGGAAGAAGCCTCATTTTTCTCCAGCAGAGTGGAGTGGCTAGTAGATTCGAACTGCTGACTTTATGGGTTTGTAGCCCAACTCATAAGCCACGACCATAAAATCACAACTGATCTGTCTAGAGCAGGGATCAGAATATCACCGAAGTTCGGTTTTGGAAATAAAGTTTTATGGGAACACATGTATATAGTATGTCATACGAGGGGGCTTCTGTGAACTTTTTGAAGCCCCCTCATACAACAGCAGAGCCTCATGAGGAGGCATGAGAGAGACCACATGGTGCTCACAAACTTCTAGCTCACCCTTTAAAGAAAAGCTGGGTCGATCCCTGATGTAGACAGAGCAGTGTCTCTCACACTTGTATTCCTCATTTGTCACCTCTCCAAATTTTGTTGATCCAGGCACAAACTACATATGTTGTTGTATTTAAATAAAATCAGTACTTAAATAACACATCAGTTAAGTGGAACTTCTAAGCTAGCACCATTTGCTGTAGGAGCCCTGATAGCGCAATGGTTAAATTCTCAACCACTAACTGAAAAGGTTGGTAGTTCAAACCTGTCTAGTACCACCATGGACAGAGCCCTGGTGATCTGCTCCCAAAATGATTACAGCCTAGGAAGCCCTATGAGGCCCTTTCTTGTCTATTACATGGCTCACTCTGAGTTGAGATCAACTCAACAGCATCTGGCAACATTATCTGCTATGAAGAGATGCTACCTGTAGAATTTTATTACAAGGGGGAATGAGTACCTTGTAATTCTGTTAGCTCCAGGAGACTCCAGGACTAAGGCTTGCTGCCACTGTGTTGGAGAGGGAGCTTGCAAATAAATACTATGTTCTTGTTGTTAAGTGCTATCGAGTTGATTCTGACCCATAGCAGCCCTGTATAGGGTTTCCAAGGAGTAGCTGGTGAGCTTGAACCACTGACATTGCAGTTCAAATGACTTTGCAGTCTGATGCACTAGCCCACAGTGCCACACCAGGACTCCAAGTACTATAGACGTATCCAAAATGTCTTAACTTAGAAAACAAGACATTCTCCTTAACGTTAAGAATTGGAAATCCAAATATTTAAGGCCACAAGTCCTCTATTACCCATACAGCAGGCTTTCCCAGCCTCGGCACTATTGATATCTGGGGTCAGATCACCCTCAGTTGTGGGGAGCTGTCTTGTTCACTGGAAGCTGTGTGGGAGCATCACTGATCTCTAACCATTAGAGGCTAGTTGCAGCTTCACCCCTCCAGATGTGACAACCACAATGTCCAACAAAGACCCCTTGCCAAGGCAATTCCAATTCCACAGGGCAGAGCAGAACTGTTCCCTAGGTTTTTTGACACTTTACAGCTTTGTGGAAGTTGACTAGATCTTTCTCCAGAGGAAGAGCTGGTGGGTGTGAGCTGTCGACCTCGCAGTTAGTGGCAGAACTTTAAACCACACAGGAATTCTCAAGATATAAAATAACCCAAACCCACTTGCCCTGAAAGTGGATTCTGACTCATAACAAGCCTCTCTAGATGGTTTCTGAGACCATAAATCTTCATGGGGGGAGACAGCCTCATCTTTCTCTCACAGAGCAGCTAGTGTTTGAACTGCTGACCTTACAGTTTGCAGCCCAGCACTTAACCTACACCACCACCAGGAAAGACACTGTAAGTATCCTCCGGACCACAAAAACATGCCAAGTGTGAACCCCTGCCTAAGATCAGCTCCCATGATCCCAAACACCCAAGCTGCCAAAGAGGCTGTTCACAGTGCCCACGTCCCGAGTCTTTAGCTGTGTCTGCACACTGCTCTCACTGCACACGACGCAAGCAGGATGGACACACCACTGCCGGGTTACCTGACTGGGTGCAGGACTTCATATGCTCGGGCCAGTGGGCCTGCTGGCACGGGTAGTCACAGTAACTGGTATTCCAGCAGCAGTAGAAGATGGCTTCCTTCTTGCAGTTGGCACACCACTGCTTCTTCTTGGTCTCGTCTACAGCCTGTTGTTTTTCTAGTTCCAACTGCTTCTTCACCTCAGCGATGAGCCGGTCCCGCTCTTGCTCCAGGCTCTGCCGCATCTCAGCCATGGTCAGCTCTGCCAGGGGGAGAGGGGGACACTGGGTGTGGGATATTCACACCAGATCAGACAAAGCACATTCAGATGGACGGGAACATAGATCCCAACAGGAAGACACCACAGTTGTGGCACCTGGGTGAGCAGACATGAGATGAATCTCCTAGTCCCAGCATCTTTATGTATAAAACGGGTGTGCACAACCAGCTCCCCAAGCTGCTCATGACAATACACACGAGGAGCTGGTATGGTTAGAGCTGGTGATTCTGAATGCCAAAACTACATTGTGGAATTCCTCATACCCTCAGAACGATTGTCACTAAAGTTTGATTTTTATCACCAATCTTCCCTGTCAACCAAAGACTCTTGGCACCCACTATATGATTATGAATTGAGCTGCTAATCTCACGGTCAACGGTTCGAAACTACCAGCAGATCGGCAGTAGAAAGACAAGGCTTTCTGTTCCCGTACAGATTTACAGCCTTGGAATCCCTGCACAGGGTCGCTATGAGTCGGAACCGACTCCACAGCACACTACCACCACCATCATCACTGTATGTAAAAGGCACTTCTAAGTACTTGATAAATATTAACTCATCTAATCCTTCTACAATTTTATGAGGTGCTATTAGACCCTTTTCACAGGTGAAGAAAGGTCAGAACTGGTGTTAGAACTCAGACCTGCTTTCTCCGTTAGGACCTTGTGGCTAGTGTTTATGCTAACAAGACAATTGCCACACTATGGAGATTTCTCTAAATTTAATTTGAACTCTTTAAGCCCACAGTGAATTAAAAGAAAAACAAATGGTCCCTTAAAAACCCTTTCCTAAAATTGAAGATTCCTAACCCACATCCCCAAATCAGAGAGGGCAGGACTTAACTCTAATGTTGTTGTTGTTGTTGTTAAGTGCCATCGAGTCGGGTCCGACCCATTAGCGACCCTGTACAGGGTTTCCGAGGGTGTAAATCTTTACGGGAGTAGAAAGCCTCATCTTTCTCCCGCGGAGCGGCTGGTAGTTTCGAACTGCTGACCTTAAGGTTCGCAGCCCGATCCATAACCACTACGCTACCTCTAATACCAAAAAAAAAAAAAACCCAGAACAACCCCAACCACAAAAATCCATTTTGGCAATATGGAACACTTCGTCACTCAACCCAAACACCCCAAACCCAATGCCACTGAATCCCTTCTGACTCAGTGTCCTTAGAGGATAGAATAGAACCACTCCTTAGGAATTCAGAGACTGCAAATGTTTACCATCTGCCTCGCCATTTGGCTTTGTGGTGAGCTGGTACGTTTGAACTGCCAAATTTGCAGTTAGCGGCCAAATACTTAATCCTCAGTGCCACCAGGGCCCCATTAAATCAACTCACTCACAATAGGCTTTCACTTGGAGCCTGCGCACCAAGCTCAGTTCCGACTGGCCTACATGTGTGTTGTTTTTTAAAAGCATGCAGCCAGTGATCAAGGATGGCATGAATCTGCAGCCAGTGGGAGTCCCTGACTTACCAGAGTCCACATTCTCTTCGTGGTGCTCTGGTAGTGCTGAGGCTGGTATTTTGGAGAGTAAATGAGGGCTCCCACCAACACCAGCTTTTACACTCTTCAGGGGTCTATGTCTCCCCAATAAGTTGAATACCCCTTAACCTCATTGTGACTCCATTCACATCTGGGCCTGATCCCAGAGGATGCAAAGTCTACACACACCCAAGCCTTGATGGTTCTATCTAAGTGGATCATCCCCCAGGACTGTCTATCCAGATGGGCTTTAATTACCCAGGTGGGCCTTCCCCAGAATGGTCTATACAGGTAGACTTTATTTACCCAGGATGGTCTATCCAGATGGGTTTTGTTTAACCCAGGTGGGCCGTCCCCAGGATGGTCCATCCAGGTAGACTTTATTTACCCAGGATGGTCTATCCAGGTGGGCCTTACCCAGGTTGTGTTTCATCTCGGAGAGCTCCTGCTGGTGTAACCACTGAAGTTTCTCTATCTCGATCCTCAGCCTTCTGATCTGAAACGAGAGGCAGTAAGATCCGCATAATACAGAGCACTTCATCAGCGGACTCAGCAATTCAACATCCCAAGGGCTCAAAGTTGTCACCCTAGTCAAGGACACACTCTCGTCATGAGTGTGGGCCCATCCACCCACAGTTAAGTTGAAAGAAATGGGGGTGTGTTCTGTGGTTTGTATCCCAAATTTGTGGCAAACACTGTCTCAGAAAACTGTGAACAAATGGTCCATATTCTCCAAGAAGTACCAGGAAAAGCCATTTACAGAGAAGACCAAAGACCAAAATTACATAATGAATAGGACAAGTGATTAGAACTTTGGTTTGAAAACCAAAGCAGAAGCACATTGGCTGCTCTTCTCTCTCCCTAACACATGGGTGGGCTCTCGGGCACCCACCCAACGTCTGAACTCCCAATGCCTCTGAAAACCAAAGGGTATTTTGGGAGCAGGAATAAAACTGGGGCCAAACTCATATGATGGGAAAGAAAATAAACTCAACCTGAACTACTGTGAGACTGTTCCCCATCATTTATCACAGGTGTCTCAACTGGAGGCAACGTTCACCCTCTCCCCAGGGATGGCGGTACACCCAGAGACATTCTGGTTGTCATACTGGGGGGGAGGGGTGTTTGTTACTGATATGTAGTGGGTAGAGAGAGACCCATGATGTTACTAATATTCTACAATGCACAGGACAGCTCCCCTCTCAAGACATAGTCACCTGATCTAAAATGCCCAGTTCCAGGTGGAGAAACTTCTGACTAATATGGAGCAATAGTATGTTTGACTGAGGTTTATTATCCAACTGGAAAACTGACTACATATTGCTGTTGCTAAGTGCCTTCAAGTCGGTTCCAATCCATAGCGACCCTGTACAGGGTTTCCGAGGAGCAGCTGGTGAACTTGAACCGCCGACCTTGCTGTTCAAACCAACTTTGCAGTCCAGCGCATTAACCCACAGCACCACACCAGGACTCCTCGACTACGATAATCTCTCAAAAATAAATAAATTCTGGACTCAAGGGTTTGAGATGTAACATTATAGGCTATTCGGCAACCCCACACCAACTCTTACAATGAGTAAAAGGAAAAGAAGCACAGTGAGAGAGGCAGCGATTTCTCTAATAGCAACATTTCTCACTCCTTGTCTGACGTCCCCATTATAATCACAAAAACTGTTAATTGCAAACATTTGAGGTGTGTTGAACTCCTGAAGTCCAGATGTGGTGCTGTAAGATACACACTCAGCTGCAAGGTAGGTTTGAACCGCTAGGGTGACGGTCAAACCCACCAGCCGTTCCTCAGAAACCCTATACCACTCGGGTCGCTGTGAGTCGGAACTGACGCAACCTCAATTAACAGCAGTTACCTAGTGCTTCTTGTCATTGATGTTAGTGCCAGAGTCGGTTCTGACTCACAGCGACCCTGTATAGCATGTCTGTATAGCTGGTTAAGTCCAGTGCTTATCCTACAATGCCATACCAGGACACCTATCTACTGCTGCTATAACAGAAAATCCTTAAGTGGGTGACTTTAACCGTTCAGGCTCACTCAGTTGGCTCCTCTGTGACCTCCACATACTATGGTACCATCTTCCCTTCTAGTCTACTTGCTTAATTGGCTCCTGTTGCATCTCTAAAGAGACCCACACAAAAAGCTGTCCAGGCTAACACTGTCTCATTAACAACACAAAGAGCAGCCCATTCCCAAAAGGGATTACTAACCACTGCTTGGCTGCGGCTGCTGCTGCTGCTGCTTTGAGCCTTCTATTCAGTTCTGGCTCTTCGGGACCCTGCATTGGATTTCCTACACACATTTTTGAAGGATACAATTCAATCTACAACAGAAGAGTCATCAATTTCTCCCAGAGACTCTCTGAATTCCTCGTAGATGTCCTCTTAGAATATAAAACAATTTTCTTTTAGGTTCTCTTCCTGATCCATGAAAGTCTCTGTACTGATTCATCCATTATGCATACATAAGTACGTAAGAATCACCTGGGGACTCTGCTAAACTATAGATTCTGATTCATTCGGGGCGAAAGGGCAAATTTTCAGCAGGGAATATGACCACATGAACCGTTTGAAAACCTAGAATGTATCTCCGAGAACCAGATGCAGTCCCTGGTTTGCCTGCCCTCCTCTTCCCACCACCATCTTGCAAAATGAAGAAATATCTTCCCCAGCAACTGGAATCAACAGAGCCAGCCTGGGGACTGGAGCCCAGAAGGATTTCCAGAGCCCCTTGTGCATGGCACCATCTTTGCACAAGAAGGAAAGACTGCATGAACTCTGACCTCGGCTATTGTGCTTCCAGCGGTAGTCTTGGAGAGATCGTTGTATATTTCTGTCATCGTTCCTTTTATCGCATCCATCATCTGAAAGATAAAAATAGACAATTCAGGCAATCATGTTCCCAAGGCTTTTCTAGGTGGCAGGTACCATGATCGTGCTCCCTTTGGGACACAGCAGTGTCTAGACATTCCTGGTCATCACAAATGGGGAGCAGAGAACATTCTGCTGCTAAACGCCATGTGCTAGGCAGGACGTACCCATAACAAAGAAGGATATGGTCAGAAATGTCAATGGGGCCAAGACTGAGAAGCCCTGGTATGATGCAGGGTAGGAATCACCCACAGTTATCCCGTCATAAAGGAGGAGACGGGGGTAGCTTATATCCCTGAAGCTGGTTCTTTCGTCACAAGCTCGAACTACAGAATTGGAATTTGGCCCCATGTGTTGGTGACTCAAGGGAGGGATTATTCTGTTTTTTTAATTTATTTTTTTCTTTCCCATAAACCACACACACAAAGCTGTATTGAGATATAAACTTTCATACCATACAACTCACCCATTGCAGGGTACAATTCAGTGGGTGGTTTTGGTATATTCAGTGTTATGCATTCATCACAATTCCCACTCCTCATAAGCTGTCACTCCTCAGTTTCTGCATGCCAACCACTAACCGAGTTTCTTATTCTATAAAGGTGTATATTTTAAACATCTTTATAAATAGAACCATACAGATGTCGCTCTGACTGGATTCCTTCTCAAGGCACATTGGTGTATCAGAAAGCTCATTCCTTTAATTGCTGAGTATTATTTTCCATGTATGCAGAGAACTCGATTATTTTTATGCCTTTTTCCTACTTGGTTCTCCACCTTCCTTTCCTTTTTTTAATCTATCTGGCCCTGGAAGGATGATGGTTTGTGAAATCAGCTCAAGTCCACTCAAAAAGAACTCTAATTATTCTTTTCCTCAGTGTACTTCTTGGATGCATTTCCCCATCCTCTCTGCTCTATCACAGGAAAACAGATAACAAGACACCAAACCAAGTCTCAATATAAATCAACTTTCCTCAGTTTTGCTCCAATTCAGTAGGAAGACAGGATGCAGAATGGCCCTTGTTGGAAGCCCGAGATTTCTTCCTACCAAGTCATGGATCATCGGACCCACAGGCTGCAAGTCTGTTGCCCCATTTAGAAACTGAGGATTGTAATCATCCCCCTCCTAAGGTATGAGAGTAAGGATTAAAGGAGAAGGTCATGAGAAGATTTTGGTTCAAACCTGCCATGGATTAGGTGCTCATAAAGAAGCCCGTGCTAACATTTTTCAGGGGGGAAAAAATTCACATGAGCATGTAATTACCTCACTGATGACAAACCCCTTTTTAAAACAAACCCCAAATTTTGCTCAAAAGGAGAGTAAAGTGGGTAAAACATCTGCTGCAATTTTGGCGTCCAGTTTACTGCCAGGGCAACACACGACACAGCCAAGGACTTCACCGCTGATCTTTGTTCTTGGGCCTACTAATCCAATCACATCACCATGCCAATTAAAAAACTTAAAAGTGCTTTACAAGAAACCTTTAGAAAGTGGATGAAATTCAATAGATGACTAATGCAATGGCTATAGTCCACTTTAAAGAAACCATCAATTTGCAGGCGGACTTTTGTATCTATTTATAGCAAAAAACTGAATCAGGAGCAGCCTTCTGCCAAAACACAAATTTGGGTCTTTTGAGTACAGGTCACCTCAGGAGACAGGAGTCTCATCAGCTCCAAAAAATGTCAACCACGTGTCTTTTCTTAACTACAGAGAATTCCACTAAATAGGTCTTTCCCCAATTTTGCTGCAAGAGAGGTGTCTCAGCAGGAAGAGAGGACTCAAGAGCCAAGAAGAGTGGTGGGTTCAGTGCAAACCACATGCCAACCCCACTGAGCTGACCTCAGTGTCCCATCTGCACATAAGAGCTTGGGGTCTGGTCACAAGGTGGTACAACAGATGATTTCAAGTAGTAAGAGATGATTTAAGGCAATGCTAGACACCTCCTTAAATCAATCATGAAAAAATTACCCCCTTTCAATTCTCTTTTAATCCTGCATACAACCTTAGGAAGAAAGTCTCAGTTTGGTATTACTGTCATACAACCTTCATGCAATTTCCCTTTTTAACAAAAGGAAATAGGACTTCGGTCCCAAGCCTTGAGGAACAGCATCTGTTGCGGTTCAATAGAACTTTATTTTAGTTCTCAAACTAAGTCAATGCTAGTTCAGAAAGTCAATGAGAAGCAAGCCCAGAGGTGGACAAGACAGGTGGAAGGATGGGGTCCACTACTCCCCACAGTCCATCTGGCTCCTGGACAAACATGGGTGTGAGTCTCTTACGTTGCAAGTCTTTTATATGCAGAGGTGTCACTTTGGGTTTTCACATGGATCCTAAATGTAAACTAATCCCTTGGCCTGCCGTCAACTGAGAAAATGGTGATTTATTCCAATACAAGTACTTCTGATTACATGACATTTCAATTTACGTAGTGACTTTAGAATCTAAGCCCTCTCAGTCCAGTCTACATTTCTCCATGTTGCGCCCAAATGAACAAGATCCTCCTTTAATGAGGTATTGTTGTTAAGTGCTATAGCTTTGGTTCTGACTCAGAGCAGCCCTGTGTATTTTCTGAGCAGTGACTGGTGCATTTGAACTGCCACCCTTGCATTTAGTAGTCCAGTGCTTATCCTACAGCACCACACCAGGGCTCCTCATGAACTACCAGTCCCCAAAACCTGCCAGATCAATCGACTCCACGGCACTTAACAACAACAACAAACCCTATACAGGGAGTCCTGGTGTGACGCCGTAGCATAATGCACTGGAGTGCCAGGTCAGTTTGAACAGCAAGGCCGGCGGTTCAAGTTCACCAGCGACTCCTTAGAAACCCTACACAGGGTCGCTGTGAGTTAGAATTGACCCAATGGCTCTTAAAAACAGAAAGAACAACCCTGTATAGAGTTGTCATTGAATCAGAATCAACTCGTTGGCACTGAACAACAATGGTTCCCATCATGCCACCCCCAGGACCCCCCCCCCCCCCCCCACACACACACACTCACTTTACTAGTGTACTTGGCAATGTCAGCGGCAACATCGGCGGAGGCAGTGGCGATGGGCAGGTCAGCATTGACTGACGACGTAAGAGTGCTTGTGGACCCTGAGCTAGTGACCAGGGGAGATGACTGTGTGCTGGTCACTAGAGTAATGGTGGACGTGGATGGGCTCTGTGTGATCTCCTTCTGCTGGACAGCTGAAAAGCAAAGGATTCTGGTTACCTCGCTACTGTGATGGAGACTGGTCCCAGCACAGAGCTGTGGGGAGGACATGAAGCCTCTCACCACAGAACCTGCAAGCTTTTCATTAACATTCTAGAAAGTGAGAATTGTACCACTAATGACCTCCTTCTAGTTCATACCTGAATTTCACCAGGGACGCCTCAGAATGCTAACAGGAAATGGAGATCTAACCCTGGAATTGGCATTCCAATTTCAAATACCCAAGATTCAGCAATCTTTAAATGGAAAGATCAACCCAACTGTACTCCAAACTCCACCTATACTGTCTTTCCAAGAGTCTCCCCGCTCTCTCTCAATCTCTGAAGGGTCTCAATGGGCACACAGCTCAAGATCACACTATTTCTCATTCCCGTATCCTGCCTTTACTCTTAAGTGGCAATGAAGGAGCCCAACCGGTAAGGATCGAGAGGCAGCTTTCCTCACACAACGACCCAAATCAATGCTCAAAAAAGCCAGTCAAATTGGTTCCAACCAGTACTTGGTTTGGCTTTAAATCAGCTCCAGGTGGAACCTCCACAGAGGTTCCCTCATGTGTACAAGGAAGCTTCTACAAAGATTGCAGCTCAGTCTACAACTGGAAGAATCTAGAAGAAAACTCAGTGCCCATCAGTAGGGGAATGCTTTTAAAAACTCTGAAATACTTTGCAGCAGTTTAAAAGAAGGTAGAGCTGTGATGTACTGACACAGACAGACCTCCAAAATATGCCGATGAGTGAAAAAACAAGTATGGTACCATTTTTAAGCTTTTTAAAAAAGGGAAATATTGTATGGGGTCAAATACATAGACATAAACATGCATAGTAGAACTCTGAGGAATACACAACAAACGAATGAGTCCTTAACAAAGGGAGGAGGCGATGGATGTCTAGTAAGATAACAGGATTTTATGTACCTAGTGTGGTGTGCCCCCTCCTTTTAAAAAGGAAAATCTATGCATGTATTTTTATAAAATGAGGGGGTGGGGGGGTGGGTAGGGGAAAAGTAAAAATAAAAATAAAAAAAAGTTGCAAAATCATGTTTAAAAAGCCATGCCACATGGAATGTTTAAGGCTTTCAGGAAACAAATGGGAACTTAAAAGAAAAATGAAACAGCACTGCTTTTTCTCCTGTGGATGTGGCAAAAAGGGAGTGAAGGCCCCGGAGAATGGAAGGGGAGACGCGGTACCTTTCACAGCCTGTCTGGTCTGATATCTCGTCCCCTGGGAAGCCTGAGGCTGCTGCTGGCTTTGCTGCTGCTGCTGATGCTGCTGACGTTGCATCTTCTGCATGTGCCACTTTTGGGAGGACGTTTGAAACTTACTTGATGAGTTCCACACGACCCGCTGCACGGCCGGGGCAGTCTCCTTCGGTAAGAGCGGCCTCTGCTTTTTCACCGGGCTTCCCGTGGCGGCAGCGATGGCGGCCGGGGCCGTGACTGTGGATGTTGTGCTGGTGGTAGCTGTGACACCAGCCGTGGGAGTTTGGGAGGAAGAGCGGGTGAGGATCGGCGTCTCGGGGGGAGACTGGCTGCCGGCAGCCGTAGTGGATGGTGGAGTTTTACCTACAACTGAAGCCAACGTGTTAAGAGAAATTAACAGTGGATGTGACTCCGCTTTGACTGCACCGGAGTCCATACCAGCAAGTTCTGGGTGTAGCCAGCCAACCCCAGGAAGATGGAGCAAACACGGGCAGGGGGAACACCTGAGCCATTCAGCAGCATCATGGCCTCTCCCTTTACTAAGATTTGCTCACCTGAGGTCCACACAGGTCAAGACCTTTGGAGAAGGATCCAGGCAGACAAGGTGCAGCCCTGCCCCCACCTTCAAAGAGCCCACTAACTAGCAGACACGGCAGAGGAGAGGAACCACTGATACAAGTGCCTTGTGTTTTAACAAGTTAGAATTTGGGTAAGCATCTAGCCAAAGGTCTAGTAAAAGTCACCCAGAAATTAAGAGAACCCTTCTGACTAGGAACTGTGTAAACCCTGTATCACAAAGAACCTAACACCTTCCCAAGAGCTCAAGGAGAAAATGGCCAAAGGACACAGTAACACTATATCCACTCAGGAAAAAGGATCCTTTTCCCACCTCCTGACTCCCTGGAGGGCAAAGTCTCAGGGTGGTGTGGCACTGCTGGGGCCTTAGGGACCAAGGCTGTCAACATTGTGTTATAATAAAGGGAGTGTGCCCCGGGCCACACTGCTGCAACACAATGGCATTTATCTAGAATCTATTTACATACTTGATTTTTTCATTGTATTGATTACTGCCACTATTCATTATGAGCAGCACACAATCCTGTTATTCCTATTGTAGGATAATCAAGTGAGTTTAAGACTCACTTTAATATACTATATAATGCAATGATACAATATGCTTTTAATTTAATATACTTAAAAGTGTGATTTCATAAAACAAAAGGAAACAAATATTAAGTCAACAAGTACACAAAGCAGGGCTTGGGAATGACAAAACTAATGAATGAAAGTGAGACTCAGGCCTGAGACCCACTGCCATAAGGAATATGTCTTCTTGGAGGGTTGGGCTGTTGGGGGCAGGAAGGATTTCCACAGGCAGAAGTGAGAATCTGCAAGGGCACACAGCATCAGACAAGACTTGTTAGGGCAGGCAGTGCACAAGAGTGGCTGAAAGGCAGATTAGGGCCGGAAGCGCTCAGCGGCTTAGAGCGGAGGGCTATGTGAGGGCTGGTGTCTAAAACAGGGGGTCCTGTTATCTCTGAGAGGACCTGGCCACCAGTTAGGTGAGCTTCCCCCAGAGAGGGTGCCCAGAACACACACGACACGCCAGTGGAGGTCAGCACCTCCAGTTTGAGAGGTAGTGCCCTGACACTGTCATCTGCCCAGTAAAGACTGAGATCCTCATCACCCAGAAAAGACGAGCTTGATTTTAGGAGGAGCATTTTCGGAGGTTACCAGGCCTGAGAAGTCAGAGGGGAGGAGCCCACAGGTGTGTGTCTGGGATTTAACAAGCTTTCTCAGAGGTTCTGACTGGCCCGCATGTTCCTCCAGGGTGGAGACTGCAGCCAAGGTTGTAGGCAAGAGTTTGAGAGACACCCTACAGTGAGGAGTCCTGATCATTCCCGGGGGCTGTGCCTGACACAAGGCAACAGTTGCTGCCCTTTCTGGGTGCAGAAAGCCTTGAACTCGCGTCTTTGAAGAATCTGGCAGAGGGAAATCCCCAAGCAGGGTTTCTAAGTCTCAGAAGCTCCCTTTTCTGCCATTTGGCAAAAGTATACATATACCACTAATAATGTGAGGTTGTGCTTGTTAATAGCCTAGGTTAGCTAAATGGAGTCCTGGTGGTACGGTGGATTAAGCATTGACTTGCTAATTGCAAGATCTGTAGTTCAAACCCACCAGTTGCTCCATGGGAGGAAGATGAGGCTGTCTGCTACTGTGAAGAGATGTAACGTCAGAGACCCTATAGAGCCTTCTCTAGAACAGCAGACTGCTCCATGGGGTCTCTCAGCACTGGTGTGGTGCTGTAGATCTGCACTAGACTGCTAATCCCAAACCTACGGCTGTTCCTCAGAAACCCTATACAGGATGTCTCATGATTCAACAGCACTTTAACAACAACAACCGACCCATAAGGTTGCTCTGAGTTGGAACTGACATTTCGGCAACAGGTTTATGTTTTGATTGTTGTTAAGTGCCATCAAGTCGATTCTGACCCATAGCGACCCTGTATGTGGTTTCTGAGGGGCAGCTGGTGAGTTTGAACCACCAATCTTGCAGTTTAAATGGTTTTGCAGTCTGGTGCATTAACCCACAGCACCACACCAGGTTAAATACTTGGCTGCTAACCAAAGATCAGTGGTTCAAACCCACCAGCTGCTCCGAGGCAGAAAGACTTGCAATTTACTTTCATTTGAATTAGAGTCTTGGAAACGCTGTGTATGTGGTAGTTCTACTGTTTTATCAGCTATGACTAGGAATAGACTTGAGGGCAATGCGTTTGGGGAAAAGGCAACCTCAAGGTCTTATCCTTTTCCCATGAAACCCTGGGCTGTGCAACTGGAAAGATTTCAGTACTTGTTAAGGATATTATTTTATTTGGGGGGAGGGAATATTATTTAGACATGACAAGATTTTCGTTTCTAGGGTATTCTGATGGTTTCTGGAGCAAAAACAGGCTATCAAAAAATCTAATTGTCCTAGAGATTTGGAGTATATAATAAACCACCTCTAACAGTAAAAGTCCTGGGGTGGCATTGTGGGCTAATGTGTCAGACTGCAAAGTTGTTTGAACTGCAAGGTCAGCGGTTCAAGCTCACCAGCTGCTCCTTGGAAACCCTATATAGGGTGGCTATGGGTCAGAATCAACTCGATAGCACTTAACAACAACAATCATGTCCCAACTCCCCCAGGGAAAGCTGTTGTCAGCATCTTCTGTTGGATAATCAGATTAATTGTCCACCTATACTCAATCTCTTCCATAGGAGCGTCGTTAAGAAATTTCCTTTAAACATCTACATGAGGAAGAACATTACTTCCTTCAACCAGTTGGAATTCTTTTTGATTTTTGGATGATCTGAGGTTATTTTTTTTTAAAGGACTATGTTTCCCTTTTTGCTTTGACTGCTAGGAAGCTCAGAGCCACATTGGAAGTCCAATTTTGCCAACTCTGAGGCCCTAGCAGGCCCATACACTTATGAACAGCAACGTTATTCAGGCCTCTCCCTATTTATTCTTCCTTCATTCTCCTTTTACACTGATTTACTTATTTACATCTAGTTTCATGGTTATGTATTCGTGTTAATCAGCTGCAAATCCTTCCTGGAAGAGGCATAAAAATCACTCAATTAATCAAAAGATCTGTTCCAGATAAAAGGAGCAGCACTAATTTATCATTCACAGAAAGCTCTGTTACCTGTACCCCCTAATTCCCACACCAAAAGAAAGAGGAAAAGAAAAAAAAAAAAATCCACTGCCAGCAAGTCACTTCCTACTCCTAGTGACAGATTAGCACAAGGTTCCCAGATTAGCCCCACAAGGTTTCCAGGGCTGTAAGGAGCTCTGGTGGCGTAGTGGTTACGAATCGGGCTGCGAACCTTAAGGTCAGCGGTTCGAAACTACCAGCCGCTCCGCGGGAGAAAGATGAGGCTTTCTACTCCCGTAAAGATTTACACCCTTGGGAACCCTGTACAGGGTCGCTATGGGTCGGACCCGACTCGATGGCACTTAACAACAACAACAACAAGTCTTGACAGGAGCAGGTGGCCACATGTTGCTGCCTCTGAGTGGTGAGTGGGTTCACACCACTGACCTTTTGGTTCTTAGCAGCCCAGTGCTTTAACCATTAAGCTCCTCAAATTCCCACAATACTAGTCATATTATTCTTTGCACCATCAGAGGTATCTATCCCCTCAAGCCCCAACCCACAGCATAACCTACGTTTCCCAGAAACCTTCGAGATGGGTACCACCTTCCCTGTCCCGCTGCACTGATCTCTCTGTCTCCTCTTCCTCCACTCCCCCCACCCAGGGAGGCTCCTTGAGCTTCTCCCACCCTCCCATACAAGTCAGCTTCCAGAGCTGTCCAGGTGGAAAGAACCACAGCTGGAAGAATTCTCAGAGTTTATCCCTGACCTGTCACTGCTGGGTTAGCGAAACCCCAAAGGATGTAGAGCCGCATCTAACTCAAGGGTTTGGTTGAGAAGTTAAGGACCTGTCAGAAGTTAGGCAAAGTCAAAAACTCAATGTGGTAATCCCTTTCGTTGATCATAAGAGTATAATGTTTTATGACTACAACCTCTAATTTGTCCTTTGGCAATGTTTCTCTTGGGCCTTCAATTAATTTTTCAATAACTTTCTTGGGCATGTTGGAATCCCTCACTGCCCACTTGCTTAGCCAACTGAAAAATGTGCTTATTGCTTGGGTCAATGAGAAAGATGTCCTTCCAATCATTCACACATTCTAAGGGGTTCTGCCAACATGCCAGGACTGCCTCAGGCTGAGAGCCAATCCTACTGGCTCAATATATAAGCAGTAATAGAAGTCAGTCCTGGTGTGGCGCTGTGGGCTAATGCGCCGGACCGCAAGATGTTTGAACTGCAAGGTTGGCGGTTCAAGTTCACCAGCTGCTCCTTGGAAAGCCTATACAGGGTCACTATGGGTTGGAATCGACTCGACTGCACTTAACAACAACAATGGATGCTTTGAATTGGAACTCAGTTGAGGGCACTTAACAACAAAACAAAATGGGGGAATACTGAGACTCGGACTTCAGGTCTCAACTGGGGGAGGTTTTGTCTACTAGGGAGCATTTGGCAGCGTCGAGCCATTGGTGATGATCACGATAAGGTGAGTATTACTGGACTATATGGAGTCCTGGTATGGCGCTGCAGGATAATGAGCTGGACTGCAAGGTCAGTTTGAACCACAAGGTTGGCAGTTCAAACCCACCAGTTGCTCCTCAGAAACCCTAAACAGGGTCACAGCAGGTTGGAACGGACTCAACAGCACTTAACAACCATAACTGGCATGCATGTATGGGGTAAATGCCAGAATGATACGAAACATCAACTAATGGATCATCTGCTGTAAAATGTCTGTAGTGTCAGAGTTAAGAAACCCTGGTCTCAGGTGAGTCTCTATGGCAGAATTCAACTCTAGGTACCTACCATGCAGTATGGTCCTCAGAGCCAACCACTCAGCACCCAATTCTTGCAGCAACTACCCAAATGATTTCATGCTCTAGTAAGAACACGCACTTTGAGATGTCTGGGCAGCACAGGAGGTGGAGAGGGAACTCATAACGCTTATAATGATAATTTGTTGTTGTTTTTGTTTTTAAGTACCGTGGAGTCGGTTCCGACTCATAGTGACCCTGCACAGGGCTTCCAAGACTCCTAATGACCCTGTGCAGGGTCACTATGAGTTGGAACCGACTCCATGGTACTTAACAATAATGATAAATTGAGCCTCATCAAATTAAGAGAATTTTTTGAGTATATTGCAAAAGAAGTTGCTTGGACCAAACACAAATGCCTTGACCATTAGGGGCAACTAGCATTTTCTAAAAGCCTTTTTTTCTGCATTCAAAAGCAATCATGTTGGGTGGAGATCGAGCAGGTAGAAGGCTTGTTAGGCCCGTTTAAATTCTGGTCCTGTTCAAGAATTAGCTAGTTGACCTTAATCCAATTGCAGCCAAAGAGTTTAAAGGGCCCCGTAACTTCCGAGAACACAAATGCAAGGTGGGATTCTGAACCAAATTAAGAAAACTGGAAACTGATACAGAAACTTACCATCCTGCTTGGGAGATGGTTCTTTGGGTTCCTTCTTATTCTTTCGACCCTCCCGCCCAGAATGGTCTTCTCCTAAATCTATGACAAGTTCACTCTCTGAATCCGAGTCCAGGCCCAAATGCACTGTAGGAGAATCCGTCTCATCCTTCCCTTTGAGTTTATCCTTCGTGGGGTGGGGTGAAGGTTTTGCTTTCTCTGTAATATCCTTCTCAGGCTCAGGGCTGGTCTTCTCCTTGACCGTGACTGGGTCCACCTTTTCAGTAGTTGGCGACACGCTTTTCTGCTCCTCTTTAACCTCCACTGGGTTGGTGGGCTTGGATTTCTTTTTGACAGCAGAGGGCTCTTTGTCCATCCGACTGCCCTCTTTATCTTCTGCATCTTCTGGCTCATTCTTGGACTTCTGGTCATCATCACTGATATACTCACTATCGCTACTATCTGATTTCTCAGAATCCTCCGAATCGCTGTGCTCTACGGCCGTATATACATCTTCCGAGATTTCATTGATGCCTAAATTCAAAAAGAAAACCCAGCATGTGGCGTAGTCGCAAAATAAAGAGCAGGACCTATACATATATATGTGTGTGGTACATATATATATGGATACATATGTATAAAACACAGACATTTTCTGTGCCAAATGCCAAAGTGAAAAAATATTTCACATCAGATGATACTGGCCTGGCAGGGTTACCAGTGAATTCAAATTGTTACCAACTATAAGTGACAAATGGAACTTGTGTTTGGAGAGGGTTTCTGTCATTAAACATTCAAAGGAGACATGGACACTGACAACACAAAATATACAATTATACAGTGCTAAATCTCTGCAACGTTGGCAATAACTGGGATCTAGAGATCGGGAGGGGTCTAGGAGAGACCACCAGAGAGGAAGTTGTTAAAACCAATCCATTTTACAGACTAGGAAACGGAGACCCAAAGAAATCACTTGTCCTAGGACTTAAAAAGAGGCAAAAGACCGGTAATCCAGAACTCCTTCCCCGTAGTCCCAAAGTGGTGAAGTCTTTTGCCCAAGTGATTTGGGCCTTAAAGAAATAAGACAAAGTCTTAAAGCAGAGGTTACAAATTCAGTCCACAAGCCACCATCTGACCTGCAGATACATTCTATTTGGGGAAGAACTGGTTTGGCTCACAGAATATAATATTTTTTTGTTTGTTAGTTTTGCTTTTTTAAATTTTGAATCTGAATCCACATTCAAAACTCAGGACCTCTCACATGAATATCAAGATGGCGGCTTCTCTCAAAAGATCAGGAGATCTGGCCAGCCGGGTCACATTCCTGTTAACAGTCAGCTAGAGCTGAGAGGTTGCAGGCAGGTGCTCAGGTGACCTGGCTGCCCCGCCCACCCTCTGGTTCCCAGCCTATCTGCACCCTTCTTCAACTTAGAATGGAGTCAACTTAGAATGGAGTCTCTGTGTCCGCTCTCCAAAGGGGGGAAATACAAAAGGCAGATGTTTCACACCCACACACAAATGGGTAAAAGTACAGTTCTAACAATAACTCTATGGTACCCATTTATGTTTCCTGACCCCAGTAGTATGTAGACAAGTGCATCCTAAAATGCTCAAATCCACTCTTTGTCCTAGGGCAGCCACCACTACCGTGACCAGAAAAGTAGGGTCACTATCCCAACCCAGATTCACTGAAGAGAAACTCCAATAGCCTGGGGGTGGGGTTGGGTTGGGGTGGTGTGGGGCGTTGATCAGCCCATTGTATTCACCTCTACCAGGCCTCAAAAGCATGAGACATCAAAATGCAAAAATAATTTCTGGATGCAAAGGCTTGTGCTACTGTTAGTAAGAGGTCAGGCACACGAACAAAACAAACATGGCCAACCGTGTGTTTAAGAAAGCATGGAGCCCAAACTGTATTGAGTTCAAATCCCAGCTCCTTAGCTTTCATTAGTCATTTGATCCTAAATGAGTGGCCAACCTCCGAGTCTCAGTTTCCTCATCTGCAAAATGGACAATATATAAGAAGCAGCGCTTAGCATAGTGCAAGGTGCATCAAAAGAACTCAGTAAATGACAATTATTAAAATCCTCATTCACAATGGTAAATCAAGAAGTTAGTTAGCAGCATGGAATGATCCAAGAGGTGTATTTACACATTCTGCCGAATTTCAACAAGAACATTCCATGGTCTCATCAAACAGGCCATCTGATAAGAAATATGCTCCTCTGGACCCTTAGCTCCTTTCTCATTGGACAGAGCACCCTCTGAACACAGTAACACCACCTCAGAGTGACAATCTCAATCCTGAAGCCCAGCTGTCGCCCACATCTTAATAAATACCCTCTTTGCTTTAACAAACATTCCAGAGCATGTACGATGGACACAAGACCTAATGCCATGGAGAAGGCGAATCCTTATAAAACAAAGACCCTGCCCTCAAGGAGCTTCCAGTCTAGAGTGGGACCCCAGGTGCTTCTGAGCAATCAGAGGAGGCGGGCAGGTGGGAAGGGCAGTAGTAGCAACTTCCTGGAGGAAACACCAGAGAAGGGACAGGACTTGGGGGGTAGTGTGGAGGCAGGCAGCAGAGGAAAGAGGAAGGGAAGCACCAAGAATAGATGCAGGAAGAGCTGCCTGGGGGGAAGTTGCCCAGTCTAGAGAGGGCAGGGTTTTGTGTTGGGCCCCTGTGGGTCATACCTATAGAAACTGTTGTTCAGACACTGACCTATACCAAGTATACCAAGAGGGACAACAAGGCAATCTCGGGAGGCTGGAATCCTTTGAAGCCCTCTGTTAACACCTGCCCTTCTAAGTCCTCAGACCACTTCTACTACAGAATACCCTCCAGTGAATTCAAAGGGCCTTTCTGAATCATTTAACTAGCACACAGGAAACCATTTGCCAAGGGGGAAATACATTTTAATCAAACCACTTCGATCAGGTTAAAGCCCATGGTAAGGGCACACAACCTTGACCCCTTATAACATCAGGTGGTTATAACAAAGCACACAGCGACATTGGAAGTATACCAAAGAACATACCTAATTGTGCTTTGCAACTTTCTATAGTCTTGTCGAGATTGAGCTGGAACCTGCTGCGGATCTGGCGTTTGGGGGAGATGAGCGGGACTGGGGTGGACTGCTGCTGGACAGACTCGCTCAGCTCCTTCAGATCCATCTCAGCTTTGCTGCGATCTGGAAGACACCACGTCACTCATGAGAACAGGCCCTCACTCAAGAGATTAACAGAACACTCTCAGCACCTGGCTTCTTCCTCGAAAAGCCAGAGCCAAACACATTAAAAACACAGCAATGAAAAGAAAACATTTCTTGTCATTTGTCCCAGTGTGGGGTGACCTGAAGACCATGAACTAAAGACACGTATCTGGCAGATGGACTAGGTCCACCCAATACTTATCAGGCTTGCTTTCAATATGAAAAACGTACAATCCCAGCTAGATGGTTCCATGTGTCAACCTCAGCATCATGGGCAATCCTTGAAAGCCAAAGATTACAGTGACATGTTGAAGCTCAGTATCAGCAGATAAAGTCACAAAGTGTGCCTTTAATTCCAGGCCCAGATACAGAGGGCCTGCAACTGAGAGACAGTGAGCTGCTCCCTGGTAGGTGAGGATGTCAGCTCCTCATTTACCTTGGAGACTCAGAGCCTTGGAGTTCAGAGTAGAATGCATCAGATAGAACCCACCTCACTGGAGTGTGCTATGCTATACTTTCCTTTAGTTGGCAGCATCTGTTTAATGAAAAGTGAGTAGATTAACCCTGAATATTAAACTTGTGTCTAACAGGGCATGTCCCCCAGGTAAAAGTCTTAGCCCTTCACCACCATCCCCAAGGCAAAGGCCTGTGACTGATGAGTGAGCCCCAAGATCCCGCCCCAACAATTCTGTTGAGGGCTCTCTTTGTATTACTATGGGACCAGACTCCAAAAGAGACAATGAGCTTGTATAAGGCGGGGCTTCAAAAAGTTCCTGGAAAAATCCCACTACCTGTTCCCATTAGCTATGAACTAATTCCCCAGCCTCTTTGTTCATCTCCCTGTGACCCTTCCCCAAACATCCCAGAACTGAACTGGAAGAGCCATTCTCTGACAGATAAATGGAATGAAAAGGCAGTGGGATTTTTCCATGAACTTTTTAAAGCCCCCTTGTATTTCTTGCCATCGAGTCAATTCCAACTCACAAAGCCCGTCTGTACAGGGTTTCCCGAGACAACCTGTAAGGGAGTAGACAGCCTCATTGTTCTCTTGAGGAGTGGCTAGTGGATTTGAACCACCAACCTTACGGTTAGCAGTCCAATGCCTAACCTACAGCATCACAAAGGGGGCTGCAGACACACCAAAAGCAATGAGACTTTCCAGGTAGGGAGTGCCATCTTCTACCTTGCCCACCGCCCTGTGCCATCCCCTCAAACTGACCCAGAATCAAGAATGTGGGGCTTCTACCCTAACTAACCAATCCCAGAAAATAGGTTAGAAAGCATGCGACATCCAGACAACATGAGAAGTCACCCCACACCTGTTCCCATTAGCTGTGACTGATTCCCCAGCCTCCGTTCATCTCCCTGCGACCCTTCCCCAAACATCCTAGAACTGAACTGGAAGAGCTATTCTCCGATCTTTCCTGTTTTGTTCTGCTTCCCAACATACCACCACACACATCTCCTCTTCATCCAGTGAGGGCACACTTTTCCATCAGGCACCCAACACATCAGCTCCTTTAAAGTGACCAGAAGCAGGCCCTAAAAGCCCCACCCATACCAGCCACAGGCCATCAGCAGCAAGAAAACTGGTCCGACTTGATTTTAGCACTCTAACATGCCCACCAAGGTAAGATTAAGTCTACAAACCACAATCAGTAATCATCCCCCAGGAAGATTCCAGAACTGAGAGCGCAGAGCAGATACACTCCTCCTGTAATCCAGGAAGTGTGCCAAAAAACCTCATTCGTGTGTAGCTCAGAGATGAGAGAGAAAGCGAGCTTAGAGACAGGGCCGCAGACCCTCCTAAAGACAGCGCAAACACAATACCACCTCTATGAGTGAGAAGAATGTAGAAGGAACTACAAACCCATCTGTACTTGCTTCCAAAGGCAAGTACCTAGAAGCACCTTACCAAGAGCAAAATAGTGAAGACACAGCAAAGGGGAAACATAAAAAGAAACAAAGACCAAACTGAAAAACCTTACAAATGAACTGCAAGTCTAACATCAAAAGACAAAGGATAAGAGTTCTGTCTTAGAATTTCCACTTTCTGAAATGTGGAAGCATCCTAGATTCCAGAAAGAAAAAGCAGCCTTCTCAAGCATGAATGAAATCGGAGAATTAACTCACACAAAAACACATTTTCTACAATATAGGCAGACCGACTATTACTACAAGAACAAGCAAGTTGTTTGCCCAGGAGACATCAAGGCAAGTAAGTGGTCAGGTCCCCTCAGTGCAAACCCCCTTCCAAGACTAAGACTCAATGGGAACACACACTCCGATTGGTGACCACATTCATCACCGATAAGGGGAAATGAGGGAAAAACAGCAATGAAGCTGCAAGCTAAGCACTACAACGTTCAATAAACTCCTGTGAACCCGGGTGGAGCCCTGGTTGGCCAGCAGTGTGGCAAGACCTGGGAACTCTTGGGCCCAGAGTCAGTGACACAGCTACAGAGGACTAGAGTGGAGAGTGAAGCATCCAGCTGATAGGAAGAGAGGGCATATGCACAAGAACACCCTCACGTGCAGATAACATCCATTTGACCTGGCTTCAA
>NW_006408541.1:15990037-16057865 GCF_000296735.1 Chrysochloris asiatica | reverse complement strand
GAACACACACTCCGATTGGTGACCACATTCATCACCGATAAGGGGAAATGAGGGAAAAACAGCAATGAAGCTGCAAGCTAAGCACTACAACGTTCCTGGTTGGCCAGCAGTGTGGCAAGACCTGGGAACTCTTGGGCCCAGAGTCAGTGACACAGCCACAGAGGACTAGAGTGGAGAGTGAAGCATCCAGCTGATAGGAAGAGAGGGCATATGCACAAGAACACCCTCACTTGCAGATAACATCCATTTGACCTGGCTTCAACGACTAGATGACCAGAGCCAACTAGAAAGAGAAAAAGGGAAAAAAAAGAGTAATTTGATACAATTTGATGAACTCGACCTACACCTATGGATGCTCAAAAGAGGGAACAAATCCTTAAAGCAAGGATCATTCCCACCCCCTCCATACACAAAGCAGACAGGGATGGGCAACTTGGACATTGGCTACCTAAAATGGGAGGGGGGTGAAGCTACAAAGGCAAGAAGTGACTGGCTTACAAGCTTTCAAGAGGGAACCTAGATCCAGAGGGCCTGGAGGAAGGTAGAATCTCCACTGAGTAGTATCCAATTTGTCTAGGTGGGGCTGATAAAAGGAAATGCGGATGGGTCTCCTGTGATACAATAGTGAATAATTGTTATCAAGACTGATTGTGAGGATTGGAAATGTAAAGGTGGACGATTCGTAGCAAGAAGGGGAGTGATTAACTTTGCAATCTAGGAGTGGAGGTCCCTGAGACCATCAAGGGATAAGAGCAGAAAGCGGGACCCTACCAAAAAAAAAAAAAGCATTTTCTGAGGGGAGGCGGCCAAGTACTATGTCCATCAATGTCCTCACTAACATGGTTAAGAGATCCCACACAGTAGCTAGTAAAAAACTCAATATACTAGACCGGCAGTCAGCAAACTTTTTCTGTAAAGTGCCCGAGAGTTTTAGGCTTTGTGGGCCACAGAGGTTCTATTGCAAAAGTAGTTATAAAGGATATGTAAACAAATGGATGTAACTATGTTCCAATAAAACTTTATTTAAAAAAAAAACAACCACATCTAAGGGGCCAGAATTGGTGTACAGGTTACAGATGGATAACCCAAGTAATTCCTAACCTTGGCTGGACACTGAAATCACGTGTATCAAACAAAATCGATGGCCATCGAGTGGATTCAGATTCTGACAGAATGGAATTGACTCATAAGGTTTCCAAGGCGGAAATCTTTATGGAAGCAGACCGCCACATCTTTCTTCTGTGGGGCAGCAGCAGCTGGATTCCAACTGAAGACCATTTGGCCAGATTGTTGTTGTTAAGTGCCACTGAGTAGATTCCGACCTATAGCGACCCTGTATAGGGTTTCTGAGAAGCAGCTGGTGAGCTTGAACCGCCGACCTTGCAGTTCAAGCGGCTTTGCAGTCTGGCGCATTAACCCACAGCGCCATCCCAGGACTTACTACTTAATCACTGCACCATCAAAACTCCCATCTGTAGAGCTTTAAAAGTGCTGATGCGTGGGGCCCATCCCCAGAGATTCTGATTTAATTGGCCTGGAGACAGACTTGAACATCAGGTCTTTTAAATCTCCCCTCAAGGTGATTCTAACTGGCAGTGAAGGTTGAAAATTCCTATATTAAACCCATCTTCTATATGAGTAAAGAAAATCCACCATTTCCCTCCCTAAACTCTGTAATTGTTTTATTGTGGGTTGAGTGAGGGTTTACAAAGCAGATTATCAGTTCTATATAAAACACATCATAGACTTCAGTTTGTTAAAATGATTGCAATCCCTTCCTTGTACCATCAAAACTCTTGGCTATCCGTGTTAATAACCACTCTTCTAAATTTTATTGTTCATAAAAAAAGAGACTCTACATCTTGCCAAAATAATCTAGTTACCTGTATGTATCTATGTATGTCCAGAGTAAACGCAGACACTTAACTTCAGCCCCAAAATACTAAAGTCAGTATGATCCATGAGCAGGAGGAAGGAGAAGGTAAAGCATCTCACTGTACAAAGTTAAGGTCTCTGTGGTCAATAAGATCCCGTTATGCTTATTCTAACAGGAAACAGACAAAAGGCTTGGGCTGGGATCAGGTCCCAGGGAGCAGACCTTGGGGAGTTCTGCCAAATGTAATCAGTGCATTTTGACTGGCCTCTCATGTGTGGGGAGAAAAGAATGCTCCTTGGAGCTTACCAGACCTTTCGCCACTCCTGCCCTTTATATAGGGACTATCTTCAGAATCCACCCTTCCTGCCAACATTTTGAACTTTTCAGCTGATATGAAGACAGCTTAGGCTATAAATGGAAAACTGGGGATTAAAAAAAATACCCACACCAGAGGAAGCAGCACAATCTGACATCTCTGCTGGGAGCATAAATCAGAAGAACCTCTTTAGAGGGCAATTTGGCAATCTCTCTCAAAATGTCAACCGCGTGCAGCCTCTGACCCAGCGATTCCACTTCGAGGAACTGATCCTACAGATGTACTCCCACGCGTGTAAAAGGGTCTGTGTACAAAGCCACTTCCCAGCAGCTATATTTTCAGTAACAAGAAATGGGTATCAACTAAGAGTTGATAAATTGCAATTTATTGTTAAATAGAATAGACAGCAGCTGCTAAGAAAATGGGTAGATCTCAATGTGCAAAGAAAAGCTGGCCTTTCAAATGAGACATAAAATAATGGATAAATTAGCGTACTAGTGTTGGCATGGGGAGAAAAAAAGGGTGCAGGGTATAGATGCCTGTACAAGACAGCTTCAAAGAGTTCATGGAAACATCTCAGCCTTTCCTTCTATTTCTCCACAAATGTTTAAAAGCCCCCTCGTTCATTGTGGTGCGGGAAGATAAGCATTGGACTGCAAGGTTGGAGGTTCAAACTCACCAGCCGCTCCCCAGAAACCCTACGCAAGGTTACTATGAGTTGGAACTGACTCAATGGCATTTTAACAACAATTAACGTATATGTATGCTCTCTCAGGAGGTTCTCTATGACGGTGTTATTGACATTCAGACAAGCAATTCTCTGATGTGCAGAACTGGCCTATGTTTTGGAGGACAGTAAGCAGTATCCCTGCCTGAAAAACCATGGTCAGAGCTTTAGGGAAGTGATATTACATAAATAGCCTTTGTACTTTAGCATAGGAGCTCTGGTAGCATAGTGGTTACAAGTCAGGCTGCTAAGCTCAAGATCCACAGTTCGAAACCACCAGCTGTTCTGTAGAAGCAAGATGAGGCTTTCTGCTCCTGTAAAGATGTGCAGCTTCGGAAACTCTATGCAGGGTCACTATGAGTTGGAACCGACCAACAACAACTTTAGAATTGGTGATGTGTATTCATTACCTATAAAACCCAAAATAAACCTTTAAAAAGAAAAATATAAGCACTTTATTTTCAGTTAAAAATAGGAGAGAGCGATCTCGTTTGTTCTGAAGTTGTAGGCAAAATTGCAATGCACAGAATGACTTTTAACAACCACAAAACGATGGTCCTTCAAGGGAGAATCATGTAGACAGGAGGCAGGCAGATGCTATCTTATCAAAACCAAACCGGTCTTCCCACCTCACTCACTTGCTCTCTCTCTAAAGAACACACAACATCTGAGAAACCTGGGCCCCCAGCTGCACATCTGAAGTTTTCAAAGAACGCACCTGCCACGGCAGAGCTTTATGTAGAAAAAGGAGGCCGCTTGTCAGCGACGACGGAGAAATACGCAAAAAAGCTCCGGGTCTGACAATTTTCCGTTGCTCTGTCGGCATCTTCAATAGAGCATCAAGGAACATTTTTTGCCACTAATAGGACTATTGAACTGCTGAGTTTGTTCAGCCCAAGTAAACACCTCCCAAGAGATAAGAGGAGATGGGATTACCAGAGAAAGTAAACAGGCATCTTGAGAAAGAAGAATTTGGTCCTCTTCTCTCCTCTCACAAATTCATTCTTATTTATGACTTATTTAGAATGAGTCACAGAGGAAGCTCCCATAATAAATACTGGGGCTTAGCTCCCTGTTGTGGGAGGAAGACACCAACAAGGGAATGGGGGGCTGGTCAGTCAGCCTGCAGAAGAATCAGGTCTCTTAATAAACCTTCCGTCCACCCCGTGGCTGCTGCCATTCCAACTCATGACAACAGCATGTCATTGAGCTAAGTCACCCACTGACCGACCACTCAGGGGCTTTTTATATTTTTTTCGTTGAGGGCCCAAGTAGGGTTATTTTTTGTGTCTGTTTTTTATGTACTTACTTTTAAATGAATCAAACTGCTAATTTTGAAAAATCAGATTTCATAATCAAAATCTAGATTTTACTTTCTTGTAAATTCAACGTTTGTGAAAACAAATTAGGAGGGAGCAGCTTCCTTTAAAAAGCCCACTCTGTCCTCCCTAATGTCACCCATTCCGAATCCACACTCATCTCACCCACCTAGCCCCCTGTAGCTGGGCCAATTTATTATCCATCAAGAACAGGAGGCTCAGGGCTTCAAAAGTCTTAATGAGGTCCTGGCAAGAAGCATTTCAAGTCTTTTCTCCTGGGTCAAGAGGCCAAGCTTCCAAGTCAGACACATCTGAGTTTTAGGAAAGTCAATTTGCTTCTCTGGGCCTCAGTTCTGTAAACGGGGCTATTATCTACCTTGAAGATTGCTGAATTTTGTTTTAATGTTGTAGACAGTAAGACTCACTTTGATGGGTGTGCAGTTCGAGCTTTAACACGTGCACAGACCCACAGCTTCCTCCAACAGGAAACAGAACAATCCCATCCCCTAAAAAATCCTCCTGGTGCTTGGTTATCAAGCGCCCCCCTCACTCCAACCCATAATATGCACTGATCTGCTTCCTCTCTCTCTAATTTGCTGTTTCAATGTTCTGGGGTTTTGTTTTGTTTCTTAAATGAGAAAGTGTTTTGTCGGTGAGAATAATTCCATCATTACCCCAGGCAATCTGGTCTTTCTGCAACTAGTTCCATGAACCACAGACCAGATCCCATCTTGCAGCTGCGCAGTTTTACCATTTCCCTCCACTTTCCAGGCTTTTCTATCCACCAAGGATCCTTCCATCCATCATTAGCTGATCCTTCATTGTTGTTGTTGTTGTTAAGTGCCGTGGAGTCGGTTCCGACTCATAGCGACCCTGCACAGGGTTTCCGAGGCTGTAAATCTTTACGGGAGCAGAACGCCTCATCTTTCTCCTGCGGAACCGCTGGTAGTTTCGAACTGCTGACCTTACAGTTCACAGCCCGATTCATAACCACTACGCTACCAGAGCTCCTTCATTAGGTAATGAAATTCCATACTACAAGGCTTTCATTCCTGTTGACTGAAATGAGGAGTGTGTGCAGGGAAATCAAAGTGCTACCAAGGAACTCAGACTCCATGGCCCCCCGCCCACACACTGAGGACACATGGCAGGAAGAACTCTTCATGCCTGCAATGTGCCAAGCTGACCCAAGCAACCCACGGTGTCCTAAGGGTGCTCAAACGCCATGAAAACGCCGCCACGGTGAAAATGCCGCCACCGAGCAGTTCTTCAGGGGAAAGCAGGTGTGAGAACAGTGAGTGTTCCCAGGAATCCAAAGAGGGGGATTCCTGCCAGGTCAATCAAGTCCAATCCACCTCAACTGCCCAGCTGGGCAGCTAACAGGTGAGAGTCCTTGATCCATTAGCCCACAGTCCTGCCACCTTAACCCTCTTCCCTCCGGATCACGTTTCTCCAGCTAAAAATGGCGCTGCATACGAGATGACCTCTGGGGGTCCACACAGGTGGCCACACCTCCCTTCCGGAACACTTTATATTGCCTTCTTTTTCTCTTCCTGATCTCCACAGGGTCCCAAAGCAGTTCTGCTGGGGTGCTATAGGATAAAGCACTGTGTCAGTTTGAGCTGCAAGGTCGGAGGTTCAAACCCACCAGTCCCTCCTCGGAAACCCTATACAGGGTGGCTGAGTGGGAACTGACTTGATGGCACTTAACAACATTAAAGGTCCCTGGTAACGTAGCAGATTATGAGCTGGGCTGCTAAATGCAAGGTGTGCAGTTGGCATCTATCATTCGCTCCTTGGGAGAAAGATGAAGCTTTTTGCTCCCATAAAGACTTACAGCTTCAGAAACCCTAATAGGAAGGTTGTAAGTTGAAACCATCTCCATGGAACATCACCACCACCATCACCACAGATCTCAAAGCCCTAACATTTTTCATGATGCTCTAGGCCAGGGACAAGACAAAACCTCATGGACACTACTATTTTCACTACTATTTTCACACACAGTAATTGTTTTATAAGGCTGTTGCAGTCCTATGCTCTGTAACTTCTACTCACCATTTACTATGGTGCTGATGGTGGTGATGTACCGTGGAGTCCGATCCGACTCATAGTGACCCTGCACAGGGTTTCCAAAGCTGTAAATCTTTACGGGAGCAGAAAGCCTCATCTTTCTCCCACAAAACAGCTGGTAGTTTCAAACTGCTGACCCTGGAGTTAGCTGCTACCAGGGACGCTTGTTGAACTGCCGCCCTTGCAGCTCAAACTGACAACGATGCTTTATCCTAGAGCACCACAGAACTGCTTGGGGTTAGCAGCCCAACTTGAAACCACTGTGCGACCAAAGCTCCTTTTATTTACTAATGTTGTTGTTGTTAAGTGCCATCAGTTCTGATCCACAGCAACCCTGTATAGGATTTCTGAGGAGCAGCCGGTGAGCTTGAACTGCAGTTCAAACAGCTTTGCAGTCTGGCGCATGAACCCACAGCGCCACACCAGGACTCTTTATTTACTAAGAGAACTCCAAAAAATGTCTTCAGGCACTGTCCAGAGTACCCTGGAGTTGACAGTCACCTCCCTAAACCAATCCCACGTATGATCAATAGTCTCCAAACTACACCTCCTGCCGCCATCTGCCCAGGCTCCCTGGTTCACACCTCCACCTGCTCACCAGATGGGTCCTACATTGGAGTCTCCCAGCAACTCAAACTTGTAGATTCTAAAACTGATCTCTTGACACCCACTCTACCACCACACACATATTCTATCTAGCCCACTCCCAGCTCAATCATCAGTGCTTTCCTCTGTCTCCTTACCATACCAAGTTAGTTCTGACCTTAGGGCCTTTTTCAACCTCTTGGTCCTTCCTTCTAGGATGGTCTTCCTACAAATACTGGCATGGTCGGTTTCTTAGTATCATGCAAATCTCTGTTCAAATATCTTCAAAGAGGCCCTCCCAGACCCCTCCATACAACTGAATCACAGGTTCCACCTCCAGCCTGCCTTTCATTCTCCATGTGTCAAATACCTTTTACCATAGCAGCAGCATCACCATGGTAACTACCTAGTTCATTTCCTGTGATCATGGTCTCTTCCAGTCTAGAACCTAAGTTCAAGAAAAGCACAGTCCTTAGATGAGTTTCTCACCACGTTTACACAACCCCCTATTCCCCCCACACACCCCTAAACCAAGAGCACAAAAACAGCTGCTCAATAAAAGTGGGGGTCATGGAATATATCTTCAGATAACACCTGTAGTTAGTACTTAATATTTCCAGTACCAATTTATAATGGAGTCTTTGGCGTAAAGCAGTATTTTTAAAGCTACCAACTAAAGCTCAACAAGTTAAAAAAATACTAATTCAGGGTTTGAAGTCCAGCATTTAAATAAAGAAGAGACTCAAGAAAATAGTCTGAGTAACAGGACACAGAAAGATACAGAATGACACATGAAACTTGTTTCCACTGTTCATATGCATTATGCGTCAGATATGGTGGGTTTGGTCCCTGACCCATGCAGTGAAGAAACTACTGAAATACAGTCAGACACGTTTGTGTGATTCCTGTTGTTGTTAAATGCTTTCAAGTCGGTTTCAACCCATAGCGACCCTGTATGGGGTTTCCAAGCGGCAGCTGGTGAGCTTGACCCTTGTAGTTCACACCAACTTTGCAGTCCAGCGCGTGAACCCACAGCGCCACGCCAGGACTCCACTAAGGACTCCTAGCACACAAAGTTACGTTTATACTGTATTTCAGTCTACTGTCATTAACTACCATCGAGTCAGCTCTGACTCATAGGCACTTGAGTAAAGTGTCTCAGAGATGCTGCTGGTGGATTTCAACTGTCGACCCTTCAGTTCAAACGGAACTTATGGTCTGGTCTTTATCCTGTAGTCTACTCCTCAGTGTGTTATTGTTGTTGTTGTGAAGTGCCATCGAGTCGATTCCAACGCATACTGACCCTGTATAGGGTTTCAAAGGAGCAGCTGGTAAGCTTGAACCACCGACCTTGCAGTTCAAATGCTCTGGCGCATTAACCCACAGCGCCACACCAGGCCTCCACTCAGTGTGTAGTAACAGCATTATTAAAAGTCTGCAGTACTGTGATACTGACCCAACTGTGGCTGTCAAGGAGTGACAGACTTGTATGATACAATGGTACTGCAACCTTCAGTTTAGGGAAGGGGGAAAAAAAAAGGCAATATCTGGGAAGCGCAATAAAGCTAAACACAGTAAAACAAGATGTATACGTACATATGCATATGTGAGAACTGGGTTCACTCCTCAAGGGCAATTCAGTTTGCAGTGGCCTAGGGTGCTTCAAGAGAAAGCAACTTTGGATATGGACTAGCCCCAGAAAATTGCTTGTTGTTGTGAAGTGCCGTTGTTGTGAAGTGCCGTGGAGTCAGTTCCAACCCATTGTAACCCTGTATGGGGTTTCCGAGGAGCAGCTGGTGCGCTTGAATCACCAACCTTGCAGTTCAAACTGCTTTGCATTCTGGCGCATTAACCCACAGCACTACACCAGGACTCCAGAGAAAATTGCTTACTTGAAACCCTATACAGGGTCGCTATGGGTTGGAATCGACTCGATGCCACTTAACAACAACAACCTGATAGTCATCTCTCTTCACCTCCATCCACTGCACTTCTACCATTTTTTGCTGAGTAAAAGAGCTCAAAGGTGAAGAACCACGCCACCAAAAGAGGACATCGCAACTTGCAAAAATATTCGTAGTTAGCACAAAGACACACTTCTAAAAATTCTGACTGACCAAGGTTAAGATTCAGGATACTTCCAGTGGTGGGTGTCTTGTCTGCTTTCGTTGTGATTGGCGTTGACGCTTGGGGAGAAAACGGCTTTGGGCTGCCAGATAAACTCCCTGCTTGGCCTGTCTTCATGGAGGCTGGTGAAGCTGGGGAAACAAACACATACTGTTAAAAGCCAGATTCACAAATAAACACAATTTTTAGGTGTAGGAGAAGGGAAGAAGGGAGAAGTTGGAAAATTGCATTTGATTTCTCCAAGCCAACGTGGCGTTACAGATTGAGGTAGGGAGGGCAGAGTTAACCCTTTATTTTAAACAAAGCGCTTTAATCCCATATTAAACCATTAAAGCCACAGAGGAAGAAGAACTCCCCAGTTATTCTAGTCAACACAAAGCTCTACGGCAAATCAGTTAAGCTGCCTTTGAAATTGGTTTGGCCTTTTCACCGTGTAAATCTCAAATGGCAATGTAGCCAGACCCTCACCACTACGTCCAGATGCCCAAACGGGCACCAGACTTACAAATGGCATTTCATCTGTTTGTGGGAAGAGGCAGGGGCCAACTCACACCCAGCCACTTGCACCTGCTTGCCACTAGGGAAATTCCCAGCTTCTGATTTCAAAGGTCCTTCATTTCTTGCTCGCTCCAGTGCTGAATGAAGCCAAACATAGTAGCAGACGGGCACGGGAGAAGCTGGTAATCTCCCTACTACTGGGTTCCAAACGTTTATGAAAAGGAGTTGTACCTATTATGCCTGAGGTTTTAAAAAAAATAATCTCTTAAAACTCACCTACATACAGCTCCTCCTGAGCCTTGGTGGTTATGTGTTGTGGAGTCAGTTCCAACTCACAGCAACCCTGTACGGAGTTTCCGAGGCTGTAAATCTTTACAGAAGCTGAAAGCCTCATCTTTCTCCAGCAGAACTGGTAGTTTCGAACTACTAACCTAAAGGTTCACAGCCTGATTTGTAACCACTACGCTACCAGAGCTCTCCCTACATACAGCTCCTCCTGAGCCTTATGGAGCCCTAATGACAAAGAGGTTAAAACGCGTGGCTGCTAATCAGAAGGTCAGCGATTCAAGCACACCAGCCGCTGGATGCTACCAGTCTCCTTCTATTGAGGTGAAAGCCTTGGGAACCCTCTGAGGTGATTCTGCCCTATCCTATAGGGCCGCTGAGACTCAAAACTCAACTCACCAAGTTTCTGTTTCCCTCACACTCATTTCACTGGAGGGTTTGGAGAGAGAGCAAAAAGCCAAACCATGTTTTTAACAAGTTGCTGCTGTTGTAATGTGTCGTCAAGTCGGTTCCGACCCACAGCCATCCTGCATAGGGTTTCCATGGAGCGGCTCTTGAACCTGAATCTCAGACCTTGCGGCTCAAGCTGACGTTATAGTCAACGCCTTACCCACAGCGCCACGCCAGGAGTCCATATTTAACAAGATGCAGTATTAAGATGAGCCCAGGAAGCCCTCCTAAAGAGGCTGATATGATACACCTAAATACTAAATTAAAGCACAGCTACTCTTAGGAGTCCTGGTGTGGCGCTGTGGATTAATGTGATAGAATACAAAGTCGGTTTTAACCACAAGGTCGGCAGTTCAAGCTCACCAGCTGCTTCTTGGAAACTCAATGCAGGGTTGTTAATGGGTTGGAATAGACTTGCCAGCACTTAGCAACACCAACAACTATTAGGACTAACAGAATGCCTGAGCCACAGCGGACATACAACATACTCTCCTCAAACTGGGTTGCTTTTATGGGTACTCTACCTGCTGTCAGTTGGTACAAGAGTAAGAGCTTGCATACTGCTGTGATACTAGTGTTTCAAGTACCAATTGGGTCACCAACAGTGGACAGGTTTCAGCAGAACTTCTGGACTAAGAGTCTAGGAAGAAAGTTAGCCAATGGAATCCTTTCAGACAACAATTTGATTGGTTTGGATGGGCTATCACTGGCCCTCCAGCTTTACCAGGCATGATGTCCTTCTCCAGGGACTGGTCCTTCTAGACATATCCAAAGTATGTGAGATGAATTCTCACCATATTGTGTCTAAGGTGCATTATGGTTGTAATTCTTCCAGGACAGATTTGTTTGTTCTTCCGGCAGTCCGTGGTACTTTCAACATCCTTCACTAACATCATAATTCAAATGCATCAATTCTCCTCTCGTGTTTCTTATTCATGTACAACTACTACAGGAATAAAAATACCATGGTTTGGGTCAGGTGCACTTTAGTGTCCTCAGAGTGACATCTTTGCTATTGAACACTTCAACAAGGCACATTCGCCTAATACAATACATTATTTAATTTCTTGACTGCTGCTTCATGAGAATTATGGTGGATCCAAGCAAAACGAGGTCTCTGATAACTTCAATCTTTTCTCCATCCATTATGATGCTATTTATTAGTCCAGTGGGTTTTGTTGTCTTTACATTGAGGTGTTTGTAACCCATACTGAAAGCTGTGGTCTTTTACATCAGTAAGTATTTTAATGCCTCTTCATTTTCAGCAAACAAGGTTGTATCATCTGCACATCAAAGATTGTTAATGAGTCTTCCTCCAACCCAAATGTCACTTTCTTCTTCATATAATCCAGCTTCTTGGATTATTTGTCAGCACACAGATTGAATAAATATAGTGAAAGAATACAACCCTGGCACACATCTTTCCTAATTTTAAACCACTCGGTGTTCCCTTGTTATATTCAAACAACTGCCTCTTGGTCTATGTGCAAGTTTCCTCAAGAGCACAATTAAGTGTTATGGAATACTCCTTCTCCATAATGTTGTCCATAGCTTATCATGATCCACACAATCTAAAGGTTTTGCACAGTCAATAAAGAATGATAAACATCTTTGTGGTGTTCTATGCTTTCAACAAAGATCCATCTGACACCAGCAATGATATCTACTTCCATGTTCTCTTCTGAATCCAGCTTGAATTTCTGGCAGCTCCCTGTTGATAAACTGCTTGAGTTATCTTCAGCAAAATTTTATTTACATGTGATATTAATGCTATTGTTTGATGATTTCCATATTCCATTGTGTCATCTCTCTTTGGAGCGGACACAAATATGAGTATCTTCCAATTGGCTGACCAGGTATCTGTCTTACAAATTTCTTGGTTTAGAAGACTGAGTGGTTTCAAGGTTGTATCAGTTTTCAATTTGAAAGATTTCAATTTGTCTTCCATCAATTCCTCGAGTCTTGGTTTTCACCACTGCCTAGAGCGCAGCTTATACTTCTTCCTTCAACAGCAATGGTTTTCGATTATATGCCACCTCTCAAATAGTTGAGCATCCACCGATGCTCTTTGGTACAATGAGGCTGTTTATTTCCTCCATTCCATCTTCTTCTGGACTGCAGGTGTAGTGCTGCAGGATAAGCACTCAACTGCTACCCACAAGCTCAGTGGTTCAGACCCACCAGTTAGTTGATCCTTGGAAACCCTAAAGAGGGTCACTATGAGTCAGAATCAATTTGATGACACGAACAACGACATCTTCTTTTGATGTTTCCTATGTCGTTCAATTATTTTGTCCCATAACTCAATACTGCAACTTGGGACTTGAAATTTTTCTCCAGAAATGCTGTATATAGTCTTCCCTTGATTTCCTAACACCAGGATCCACAAGCATTTAATGTATGGGTTGCAGGCCACACCCTACAGGAAATGTTCTTTCAATCGATTGAAAAGTGATTATATTATATTAGATCTCAGAATGGGAGACTGGTGTATCTCAACTGCTAAACCACTGGAGAATCATACTGGCCCAGTCAAGCTGACACAAAACCTTGACTCTCACAGAAGCAGACATGCGATCTTAGTTAGGTACAGCAAATGAAAGCAGATCAGGGACCATTTCATTCTACTGTACAACTGATTGCCATGAGTCATAGTCAGCTCAGCTGAAGTCAACAACATAAGTATTAGTACCACTAGTATTAAACAGCAAGCAGAATTAAAGTGCTTCTTAGACAAGATTAAAGATGATTGGCTGGTTGGTTGCCTGCCACTGAGCCGACTCATAGTGACCCTGTACAGGGTTTCCGAGGCTGAAACTCTTTATAGGAGCAGAAAAACTCCTATTTCTCCCTTGGAGTGACCGGTAGATTTGAACTGCTGACCTTGAGATTAGAAGCCCAGCTCTCAATCCACTACACTACCAAGGCTTCTTGCATAAAGGCAGTTAAAAAGATTTTAATACTACAAATAGAAACCTTTACCATTAAGCATTCGTAAACATTCATTTATTAATGTTATTAATACTTTCAAAAGGAATTTCCGGTGGCTCAAAATAGCCCTGTAATGGATTCCCCATAAAGATTAAAAATCAAGATATTTTACATTATCTTCTCTTAAAGAAATTAGCATGTTAAGTCTAGCATAAAAGACCTTATCATATTATCTTTTCAAAAGCACTTCTTGAGACTTGCAAGGAATTTTAACAGGAATGCCTAACTCTAAGTGGCAAGAGGAATGAAAATCCACCAAAGATACTGCACACAGAACTCAATCAGGGGAATCCACTTTCCCTCCCTAACAGGTCAAGTTGCAAAAGCAAAAAACAGGAGAGGCTGGAGAGCAGTTTAGCACAGACTTGCCCACTCATGATATAACTTTTAACAGGAACACAGACAAAGTCAAAAAATTAGTGGAAATTTTCTATTCTCTTTTAATTCCATTCTGAAGAACTTTCTGAAGCTCCCTCTTCTGTATACTGGAGCACTGTGGGATAGGCACCGGACTGCTAACCACAAGGTCATCAGTTCAAATCCCCCCACCCCAACTGCTCCTCAGTAGAAAGATGAGGCTTTCCACAAAAATTTAAAGCCTCAGAAACACTCACAAGGTCACTATGAGTTGGAACCCAGGCAACATCACTTAACACCAACAACATACATACACACATTCTGATTACATGCCATTGAGTCTGTTCTGACTCATGGTGGTGGCTAGTGGTTATGTCCCAAGGAGTCGGTTCCAATTCATAGTGACCCTACACAGGGTTTCCAAGGCTATAAATCTTTACAGTAGCAGAAAGCCTCACCTTTCCACTGCTGAGCATCTGGCAGCCCTGTTCCCAACCACTATGCTACCAGAGCACAGTGACCCTGATGGTGTTTCGGAGGCTTTGAAGTCTTTGAGGGAGCAGATGACTTCATCTTTTTCCCACAGTGTGCTCCTCACTACAAATTGTTGTTAAGTGCTGCTGAGTCAGTTCCAACTCACAGTGACTTTCAAGTAGCAGCTGGTGAGTTTGAACAACCAACCTTGTGGTTCAGTGCTTTATCCCACGCGCCACACCAGGCCTCCCACTACTAATTGGTGGTTATGTGCCATGGAGTCCATTCCGACTCATAGCGACCCTGTACAGGGTTTCTGAGGCTGTAAATCTTTACGGGAGCAGAAAGCCTCATCTTTCTCCCACAGAACAGCTGGTAGTTTCGAACTGCTGACTTTGAGGTTAACAGCCCAATTCGTAACCACTACATGGGAAAAATCCTCTTTCACCCCCACATATCCCAGCACTCTGGGAAGAGGAGTGAGGAATTATGATTCTTACTCAGTTTCTTCTACTTTCCTGGTGTGGGTCAGACTGCAAGGTCAGTTTGAACGGCAAGGTCAGCGGTTCAAGCTCACCAGCCACTCCTCGGAAACCCTATACAGAGCTGCTATGGGTCAGAACAGACTCTACGGTACTTAACAACAACAATAAAACTTTGGAAACAACGTGACTGTTCAAAGGGCTGACCTCCTTGCTCAACTGCTGGTGGCACCAAGCGGACAGGAGCTCGGCAGCCGGAGTATACCGCATGGCCCATGATGGAAAGTGAACATTCGATTCATATGGTAGGGGGCCTCCAGATAAATGATAAGTCAGAGGGTTATTTCGAGGGTTATTTACAAACCTCGAAAAATAGTCACAACATAAACACCCAACCCGCTGCTGAATATTTGATTCCACTTCATAGCAACTATATAGGACATCACAGAACTGCCCTATAGGGTTTCCAAGGCTGTAAATCTTTCACCCGAGAAGCGGCTTGGGGTTTAAACTGCCAAGTTTGAGGTTAGCAACCTAGAGCTTAACCCGCTGGTATCTATAATACAAGGTCAAGTTAAAAAAAGAAATCTAACCCATCTGTGACAAATGAGAGATTCATAAGCGAAGCACCTCGCAGATGCATGTTACGCTTCATAGAAACGATTCTGTTTTCATTTCGGCCACTATGTACAAGTTGGAGTTGGTCTCCACTAAAGGGATCTAGACTTCATAAACCTGGCCACACTGAGCACACCATCCTACTTGGCAAGAACCAGGAGGAGAAAAGACAAGCAGTCAGTACCATTTAGAATGTTCTAAATGCCACTGGGCTGTATGCTTTAAATGGGTTCCGTTTCTGTTACCTGGCTTTTAACCTCAATGACCGAGTCCAACATCTTTACCAGCGGTTTTCAACCAGTGGTGATCCATTCCCCAGGAAATATTTGGTGGTACTGCAGGCAGAACCACACAGTTGGCAGTTCAAACCCACCAGCCATTCCTCAGAAGCCCTACACAGGGTCACCATGAGTAGGAATCAACTTGAGAGCATTTAACAACACCAGCCATACTTGAGTAAAGCCAGATTCAGCCTATGAATCACAGGGCAGACCCCGAGCAGAGAGAATGAACTTGTCCACAGGATCATTAGTAGGGGCGTAACCTCAGTGGCAGAGCATTTGACTGCACAGTATCAACAGTGACAATGCTGGAAAACTTTAAACACTGAGATGTAGGCATGTTTGTACTATAGCAACAGTAATAGCTTATATGTTGTTATTGCTAAGTGTCTTCAGGTCAGTTCGAACTCGGAGCGACCCCATATAGGGTTTCTAAGGAGAGACTGATGGGTTTAAACTGCCGAGCTTGTGGTTAGCAGTCCGGTGCTTATTCTACAGAGCCACACCAGGCCTGGATTACGCTGGAAATGCCTCTGAGTCGGTACCGACCCATAACAACCCTATATAAGGTTTCCGAGGAGCGGCTGGTTGAGCTAGAACCACCAACCTTGCAGTTCAAAGCAACCTTGCACTCCAGCACATTAACCCACAGCGCCACATCAGGACTCCAGGACTGGATTATGGTGGTGGTGGTTATGTGCCGTGGAGTTGGTTCCGACTCACAGTGACCCTGTACAGGATTTCCGAGGCTGTAAATCTTTATGGGAGCAGAAAGCCTCATTTTTCTCCCACGGAACAGTTGGTAGTTTTGAACTGCTGACCTTACAGTTCACAGCCCGATTCATAACCACTACGCTACCAGAGCTCCTTAGGACTGGATTATAGTTAGCACCTTTTGCAATGAAATATAAAAACAAAACACACAGCCTCTGACGCATGGGTTCAGAGGAGAACTGTGCTCCGTAGGGTTTCCAAGGGCTGGTTTTGATTTTAAACAGGCTGCCAAGCCTCTTTCAAGGGATCTCTGGGTGAACTTGAACCACCAACCACACAGTTAGCAGCTAAGCATGTTAACCATTCAAAATGGAATGCAAAGGTGGAGGGAGGGACTTCATCCGCCCTATGGGTTAATGCACTGGACTGCAAGGTCACTTTGAACAGCAAGGTTGGAGGTTTAAGCTCATCAGCCGCTCCTCGGAAACCCTATGCTGGATGGCCGTCAGTCAGAAACGACTCGATGGCACTTAACAACAAAAACCCGTTATCAGAAGGGCCCGATCCTGCAGAAGGGCATCACATCGTTTGGGAAAGTTTTACACACACACACACAGGCACACATATGTGTGTGGTGGGTCATAAGGAGATACTTGCGTATTTCTGCTGTACTTAATCTCAGTCCCAACGATACACACCAAACATCTCATCTCATTTCTGGAAAGTGAGTTTTCTTAAACTGGCCTACTTCCCAACTCATTTCCATACCTACCTGATGCCTACAAGCATGAGTTATAACTTAATTATATGATTTATAAACCAAACTAGGAAGAGATGCTAGAACCACTGTCTAAGGGTTACCATGGTTACCCAAAGTAGGTGGGATTATCTTGGACTTTAGTTTCTGTAGTTGACACTGTTTATGACATATACATATTGATTTACAATAACAAAGAGGTATATGAAAAAGATTTCATCCCTCTAAACAGTCATTCATATGGAGACAGAAGGTCAAAAGAACATTAACTTGGAGCTGGTGAATGCCTCTCAGTTAATACGTATCCATGACTTAAATCAGGACCCCAAAGCAAATAAATATTGGCCAAGATATCAATACCAATTGGGAGGCTACAGGCACGAGGACACCTGGTATGAGCTCTGGAAGACAAGCATAATGGGTGGGTTACAAGTTGGGATACTAAACCACAAGGTCTGCAGTCTGAAACTACTAGCTGCTTTGAGGGAGAAAGATAAAGCTTTCTGCTCCCATAAGCATGGTAGGATGAGTACTGGATTGTTCACCACAAAGTTGGCAGTTCAAACCCACAGTTGCTCCTCAGAAACCCTATCCAGGATCACTATGAGTCAGAACTGACTCCATGGCACATAACAAGTCACTTTGGCCACTAAGACAGCGGGGTTCCACGATGCCAAGATAACAGGCTTCTGGGGAAGAGAAACAAAAGCTAAATCAAGTTCTAAGGTTATGAGCTCTTCTACCTCTGAGACAAAAGGAAGGTTTCTAAACACTCATAAAGGTTTTATTTTCATAGCTTACAAATCCCAATCGGCTGCTGTACACTGCCGGTTACAAAATCGTTCAGTGTTTTAATGACTTACATGATTTTTCCATCAAATGAGATTTTCTGGACAGAACAGTAGCAAAATTAAATCTCATCTCTAGTAGATGAGGGGGCTTCCAAAAGTTCATTAGCAAATGGAACTAAGAGATCATGGAAATTTTCCACAAACTTTTGAAGCCCCCTGTCTTAGCCCTGATTATGAGTCATTTCAACATACACAGAATTTTTACACATAACACATGGCTGCTACATTTGCTTTCCAGGCTCTCTTACCATTTATGTAAACATGCTATGCTAATTTTCTACAATAAAAAGTAACACAAAAAAACTGGCAAAGTGGTGCTAATAAAAACCTCCTGGGGGCAGGGAAAGGCTGGCAAACAAATTTAGGCAACATGTTTGCATAAATAGTACAGTATTCCACCACTCCTCATAGTAAATGTTATTATCTGTGCGACCAGCAGAGGGCAGAATGGTGTAGTGAAAAGCAAACAGACCTGCATACAGAGTCACCTCCCTTATAAACTGCAGACCTCAGTTTCCCTTCTGGAAAATGGAGAGGCTGACTCTAGTTTCTTCCATTCGTATTCAGCTTGGAGGTGTTGGCAGCAATGGCAGTGATAGGCTGTCAGGTTACTTGTGACTCACAGCAATCCTGTATAGGGTTTTGTTGGTGTTCTTCTGTGCCATCCCCGTGTAGGGTTTCCAAGGAATGGCTGTGGGTTTGAACCACCAACCTTGCAATTAGCAAACCAGAGCTTATCCTACAGAGTTTATGGGAACAGAAAGCTTCATTTTTATCCCACAAAGCAGCTGATGGTTTCCAACTGCTGACTTCGCGGTTAGCAGCCAGGCTCCTAACTCGTTAAGCTACCAGGCCTCTGCAGGAACCTCAACGGGCCTTCTGTAAAATGGGCAGTTTGGCTCTGAGTTTCTTATATTCTTACATGGCTTACAAGTTAACCATGGTTAATGACTGGAAAGAAAATCAAAGGAAGAAGTAATGTTGTTGAAATGTGCAAATAATATGAATTGTCATTTCAGTGTCTACCGATAAAGTTTTATTAGAACATAGCTAGGTCATTTGTTTACATATTGCATATAACTGCTTTTGAGCTGCAAGAGCAGCAGTGAATAATTGAACAGAGAGAGACTCACAAAGCCTAAAATATTCACTATCTGATCCCTTATAGAAAAAGGAGCAATTCACAAGATTAAATTGATTTTGAATTTCACCTCTCCCTTCTCGAAGTCAACTGCTGTCGTTCTAACTCGTGGTTAACAACATGACCCCAACACATACTTGCAAAAGATAATTATGCTTTGGGAAAGGGTCTTTTTAAATCTAGTGAAATCAGGAGTCCACTATCGTATTATATAAAAATCCATAGAAGTGAAAAGGACTGTTCTGGTTCTCTGTACCTCCAAGGGGAAGAGAGACGCTAAATTATACACACTAGTCATAGTCATGTTCTCATATTCCTATAGGACACTATTTTATGAAATGTGGCATACGAGACCCAATGGGGTTCACAGAGCCTGTTTTACTTTACTACTTAGATCAATTTCATACTGCTGTTGTTAAGTGCCATCTAGTTAATTACAACTCGAGTCGGTTAGGGTTCCGACTCTTTATTGGGTTTCCTAGGGGAGGATGGTGAATTTGAATCACCGACTTTGTGGTTCAAGCCAACCTTCCAATCGAGTGCTTACCCTACAGTGCCACACCAGGACTCAGTTTCAGTATATTATAAAAAAGCCCAATAAGCAATCTTAATGTTTGAAATGAAGCTAAATTGCAGATTTAATATGTAAGTATGTGATAAAATACCACAAACTCATCACCACCTTGAGTGGATTCCACCTCAGAGCAATCCGAAAGAACAGATTAAAAATGCTCTGTAGCGTTCCCGATACAGCAGCAGACAATCTCATCTTTCTCCCAAGGAGCAGACAGTGGGTTTGAACCACCGACCGACCACACACTTAGCAGCCAAATGTTCCACCCCCTGTACCACCAGACCTCATTAACTGGTACTAGAATATGGTGATGAAAATTCCGATAGCAGTTAAGGTACAAGACTGCTGTCATGTTTAAGTAAAACACTCGTAAACATCATGCTCTATATGGGAACCAAAAGGCTGGGGTCCAGGAGGAAGGAGTCTGTGTGATTATGTTCCATGACAAAAAAAAAAAAAGAGAGAGAGAAAGATTTGGGGGAGGGACCTACTACCACCAATAAGTAAGAGCCAGGAGTGGAGTCTTAGAGCTGGGGTCCTTGTACTGTGAAGCCCCCAGAGCCAGAAAAAGACTAATACCAAGACACATGGAGAACTCCAAAGGAAGGCTAGGCCTACAGATGATGAAAGGAATTAGAATTCCTCGACTCCTAAACTACGAGAGAATAAATTTCTATTTGTTAAAGTTAAAGCAACAAAAAAAGAACTTATAGAACTCTGGTCAGAAAACAAGGGAATAAAAGGAAAGTATTTTCCGAAACTACATAAGTATAAAACACATCAATCTTAGAACAACGTGTCAAAGCTAAAACGTTACGTATCTAGAACCAACCCTATGGCACTGAACCAGAACCAGAGAAACAGACTGCAGCCTGTATGTCAGAAGATAAAAGCCATCTTATATGGAAGCAACACGCAGAGCTATCCTGGGAACTGCCAGAAGCAGTGTTTGAAAGTAACCCAACCAAAATGGATGGGATTCTCTGAGGCAACAACTAACGAAAGTCCCCCAGTATACTTCCCTGAAACATTGTGGTCCCTTGAGAATGAACGTTTGTTCTCAAAGAACTGAAAAGAAGGAAAGAAGGGAGGAGGAAGGGAAGAGAGGTGGAAAGGAGGAGGAAATGAATGGAGACAGTATAAGAGTAGGACGAAGGAAGAAGAGACCTGAAACTGAAACGGCTATTTAAAGCTCTGTCTAAAGAAATCTAAAATGAGCACTTCAACCAGGAGATGTGCATTGCCCATCCTGCAAACTATCCTCAAGTTCTAAGATGACATTCAATAACTGAAGACTTTATGTAAAAATCCAGATTCCCTATTGCTCTGGAATAATGTTAAGATCTGAAAGGTTCCCACTCAGCAATCAGGGGCTGAAATCCTTGCTTTACAGAGCATGTACCCCTGGTTCCCCGGATCACCAGTCCCCTCCTTTCTCAGGGGTTTTCCCAGCCCAAAGCCTGGCTGCCACTTTCCTCACGCTTGCCTGCTCTTAGTGTGGAAGCTTCTCTTGTGCCCATGTCTCTCAAATGTCAAAGAACAAACTGTGAAGGGCGAATGTTCCAAGAAAAAGGAGAGTAAGTAAGCCTGTGTCCTTCTAACTCACTGCCACTAACAGGCTTTTCTCACTCAGAGATCTTCAGGCAGAGTAGAACTGTGTGGAGGACTAGCATCCTCTGAGAGGCAGATTGTGAGGGCTTTCTCCTGTGGAGCCATCCGGTGGCTTCACACTGCAGGCGGTTTTTTGTTTGTTTTGCAACGCAAGCAAGCTTAACCACTGTGCCACCAGGGTGCCTTTGTTTCCTTGTTGAAGCAAAAATAAATCTTTTATTTAACATGCAACCAAATGATGTGTGAGTTACACAAAACAATCTTTTTTCCAGGGTAGGAGTCACCATTGCCCTCTCCTCGATCCACGTTGTTGTTGCTGAGTGCCACTGAGTTGGTTACCACTCAAAGCGACCCTATATAGGGATACCAAGGAGCAGTTGGTGAGTTTGAACTGCCAACCCTGTGGGTTCAAACCGATCTTACAGTCCTTTACTAATCCTACAGCGCCACACTAGAACTCCTTGATCCACAGAGCCATGTAATTAGTACCTGCCGTGAGAAATAAGAAAGACAAAGACACAGGGAGGTATGCATGGGATGAGGGGCTAGAGGTAAACAGCGATATACACACAACCTTACAACAGAACAGTGCTCTGTGCGTAGCTACGTGAATTAAGCCAGAGATACAATGAGTGCAGGAGGAACAGTGGGATATATATATTTGTATATCCCACAAATATATGAGTTTGAAAGAGGATATTTGCACCTGAGTAGTTACATTTCCTGCAAACACAACTAGGAATCTGGTGGAGCACACGGTAGGCAAAATGATGACAAATTCCTAGATGTTATCAAACATCTTAAGGCAGTGAGTTGCTGAGCCTGGGGACACCATGGTCAACTGGCATAATATAGGCCACAAAAACTTTGGTCTGTGTCCTACTTTGGTGAGTATGTCTAGGATGGTGAAAGCCCATGAGTGACCATCTAAAGTGCAGCTATTGGTCTCTTCATGTGGGGAAGAAAGAAGAGAGATGAAAATTGAAGAGGCTTGGAATCAATTAGTCCAGTGGACTCATGGAACATGGGAACATCAGTCTCCATGACTCTGAGACCAGAAGAACTACATGGTGCCTGAAAGAGTCCTGGAACAGAACACAGAATTATTTTAAAAACTAGACTGGGTTTACTGGTCAGAAAGACACTGGAGAAACTTGAGACTATGGCCCTCAACCACCTTCAGGTCTGGAGAACTCACCCTCATGGTCCACTTTTTTTGGTCAAGCAGTAGATACATTTGGCGGGGGAGCAGAGAGCGGGGAAGGAGAACAACTCTAGTAAGGTATATTCACCATCAATCATTCAAAATCAAAATGTCAACATATGCCTGAGGACAAAGTTGAGAAGGGATGGGAAGGTGGCTGGAATGCAAACAGGCACCTCAGGGAAGAAATGGGTAACTGGTGTTGCACAGAGGGACTTGTAATCATTGAGATGAAACAAAGTGTAGGATTTGTTGAACGCAAAGCTGATGATCTGTCTGGTTGGAGAAGAATATTGAATTTACCAAAGACTGCCAAAAGAACAAACACATCTGCATTGGAAGAAAGAAGTACAACCGCAAAACTCCTCGGAAGCCAAGATGGCGAGACTGTCTCTCATACTTTGGACATGTTACCAATAGGAACCAGTCCCTAGAGAAGGGCATCACCCTTGGTAAAGTAGGAAGGTCAATGAAAATGAGGAAGACACACACACCCCAACAACATGGGGGGAGCGGATGGAGGGGTAGTTATGTTGTGCATTGGGCCATTATGAGTCAGAACCAAACTCAATGGCACCCAACAACAGCAACAGTAACTCATTTAAAATGTGCCCCACTGGAGGCTTAACCCCAGGAAGCTGACTGCCCAAGCGGGCTCATCAGGTCTGGCACTGATGTCCAAGCCTGTGTCTGAGCACCGTGCAATACCCTCCCACACCCAGGGCTGACCTGTGCTCTTATCGAGGAAGTCCATGGACTCCTCACTTGCGCTGAAATGGCTGGACGTTGCCTTCTTATCAGCATCCTGCTCCACATCAGAGCCCGTGTGCACGGAAGAGTTTGTGCTCATGGGGGAACGAGGCATATCCGACAAGGAAATTCTGCGGCCCGTGCCTCCACTCAGCATGGACTTGCCGATCATGATCTTGGGAGACGCTGTCATGTCAAAGTTCAGCTTGACCTTTTCCTGCTTGTCTATCTTGGCGGTGCCTGCACTGGGATTGGTGGGATCAAGGAGCATTTGGTACTGGCTGTTGGGTGTATAGGGTGTCCGGAACGGAGAATAATTAAAAACTCCAAACTTCCTGCGTATGTTTTCCACGTAAACCTCCATCTCCTGCATTGCACTGTTGAAGATGCTTTTAGTCTTTTTCACAGAAAAAGGAATTTCTTTAGACATGAGGTAGCAATTATTTATTGGAACCCAGGCCCTAGGAGTGCAAAAGGAAAGAGTTTAAGTCAACTTTGGTCATTTCCAAGATGGTTTTCTCTTCATGCAAAGCAAATTAGTTGCATATTTTTGCCAAGATCTTTAAATACTTCAATTTTTTTTTCTTAATGACTAAGTTTGAATGGTTACTAAATAATCCACTTGACAGACATGCTTTTATGACAAAACAACAAAACTAAGTTAAAACTTTAAAGGGCTCAATGAACTTAGTCGTTTTAATCCATTCAACAAAACACAACCGCTCTCTTTGGCTTTCACTTGGTCCCATACTACGATTCCAGCTCCCTGAGTCGGCACAGACACAAGGAGCTTTATCTTCTCACTGGGATTCTAGAGGGGACTAGCAGCAGCAAGCTGGAATGCCTTAAACTTAAAACACAGGTCGGTCTTCCTTTTTTTTTATTGAAGTGCAATTATTCCTGTAGAAAATAAATGTAGCTAGCCCAATTTTATCTATCTAATAAACATATAAAAATGTTTCTTGATGCAAAATAGCTGTAAGTAGTGGCTCTATGGTAGAATTCTCGCCTTCTGGGTGAGGGATTGGGGGTTCAATTCCCAGCCAAGGCACCTCATGTGCAGGGCTACCACCATCAGCAGAGGCTTACGTGCTGATAACAAATGGAAAGGGAGAAAGGGCTGGTGCTCTACTTCCAATGAAAATTCTGGGGCTCACACCCAGTCATGCAGCTAGACAGGACCAGGAAGCATTTTGTTCCGTGGCATATGGGATCACCATGAGTCAGGAGCCAACTCTATGACAGCTCACAACAACAACAACAAAGCTGGAAAAGACTACACGATGAAATTCTCAGGCATCAAGCCAGGTGTGGCAGCAGGGCACAGTCCTAGGTGCACACCATCTACCTCCCGTTCTTGGTCAGTTCAATCTTCCTACCTTCAATCCCTCAGATCCCAAACAGGTTCTGCAGAGAGACTTTGGGGGAAGAGACAGTAGCTCAGGGCCAGCAAAGCCCTTACGGCAGCGTACCCCCAGCATACAACTATGTCACCACACACGTTTCCTTAGTCACAACCCAGTTTGGAACTGGGAATTAGGGTACCATGGATTCAATTGTGTCTCCCCAAAGTGTGTGTCCACTTGGCTAGGTCCTGAGTCTCAGTGATTTGGCAGTGACATGTGACAGCTATGAAATGAGGGCATCCTCCCCCACCCCGTGACCTGACATAATTATCCTCGATCTGGGATGTGCTCTAAGTCCTAACCTGTGTATTGATGAGGGTTAGGTTATGTTCGTTATGTTAACAAGGCAGGATATGGTGGTAGGCATGGGGGCTGCGGATCTACACCCTGGGGTGTGGAAGCCAGCAAAGAGGGAGGGACCTCAGTACCACCAGAAAAGAACCAGGGGCAGAGGACATCCTTGGGAACCAGGGTCCCTAGGGTGAGAACCTCCAAGACCTAGAGGAAGACCACTGTCATGATGCATGGAGCTCTCCCAGAACACTCGGCCCACAGATGCTGAAATAAGAAAAGACTTTCCTCCAGAACGAAAAGAGAGAGAAGTCTTCCCCCAAAGCTGGTGAATTCAGACTTCTTCCCCCAAAGTCTGAATTCAGACTTCTAGCCTCCTAAATGGTAAAAAATAACGTCATCCACTCGTGGTATTTCTGGTATAACAACACTGGAGAACCAAGATTAGGGAGGAGGCGTCTTGGATTTTACTAAGATCATAAACTCAAGACAGTATGAAGCAGTGGGAGCAAATCACCTGTGGTCGTGTAAACGTCACGTACAGTGGAAAGGATGTATCAAAAGCAGCCAAAGAGCCCAGCATTGCCACGCCTGCCCAGGTTTCCAAATGGAAAAAAAAGATCTCTGTATATTTTGCCCACATTTTTTATACTGTGATAAATACAGATGTAATAAAACATTTGCCAATAACATTTTTTTTTTCACATAAACAAGAGAACTTCAAAAAGTTCATAGAAAGTTAGAATGGAAAGATAATGGAATCTTCTACAAACTCTTTGAAGTCCCATGGTACAATTAAAGGATATTAATCATGTTCATCTTGTTCAGCTACCACCGCTAAAATTTCCAAAGTTTCCCAGGTCCTCTAAGCACTAAATCCTCCTCTTCCTCCTTCCTCTCACCCAGTCCTAGGGATCATTAACACACTTAGGTCTCCATATACATCCCAACTCTAGATGTTCCATATATGTGGGATCACACACAGTATTTGTCCTTTTGTGAAATTTCACCCAGGTTTTTAACAGCTGGCATCTAATTCATATTTTTAAAAGCAAATTATCCAAGAGAAAGCGTGTCCATGGGACAGAATTCAGAACACAGGCGGATTCTTGGCAGCCCTCAGTGATGCTGGATTACGGCACAAACTAACAATGTTCTTGTCAAACCCATTTTGAGTCCTGAAACCCCATGCAGCAGAGTAAAGCTGGCCAGTACGGTTTCTCTAGGCTGTCATCTTTACAGGAACAGAATGCCAGATCTTTTCTCCCATGGAGCCACTGAATGGATTCGAACTGCTAACCATTCAGTTAGCCTCCAAGGTAATTTGCTGGGCCACCACTCCTTCAGCTAAAACCACTCCCAAAATATCTACCTCTTGTTGTTGTTGTTGTTGTTGTTGTTGTGATGTGCCGTGGAGTCAGTTCCGACTCATAGCAACCCTGTACAGGGTTTCTGAGGCTGTAAGTCTTAACGGGAGCAGAAAGCCTCATCTTTCTCCTGCAGAACAGCTGGTAGTTTCGAACTGCTGACCCTGAGGTTCGCAGCCCGATTCATAACCATTCAGTTTCTTGTGCGTTCGGATTTGCTGCTGAGACATGAAAACCCACCTTCCCAGCCAGGCAGAACATGGGTTGGACATAGTCCACATACATCTAAGGTTAAGAGTCTGCACACAACAAGACAGGTGTGGTTAGCACCAGATCCCCAGGGCTGCCCTTGGAAGAACGACTCCAGTAACAATGGATGATAAGCCTCTACCCTATGGAGATGGCAGGAGGTGGGCATCCAGAGACTCATCATCACTGTGACTATCTCCCTCCACACCTGTGTCTGTATCAGGGCCTTAACAGTTTCATGCCAGATCTCAGAGGCCATCAGTGGAATTGCTTGGTAAGTGATTTCCGAAAAGCAAAACGTTCCTTTCCCTTTAAAACAGGTCCAGGAAATACTGAAATGGAAATTCACTAGGCTTCACTAGGCTTCTGGAAGGCAATGTCATGAGACTATCAAAGCAGCCCCACCGCCCATAAAAGTCTGACCTCTGGACTCTAATCTTAGCCTGGATATGTCCTAGCTGTGTGGCCCTAGGTTAGGGAAGAGCCTCTCTGTGCCTCAGTAAAATAGGAGTAAAAGTAGTTTCTCTTGTAAGTGGTTGTTTTAGGAAATAAACAAGTCAAGGCACACACATACACACACAAAAAAAAAAACTTAAAATAGAGCCTGGTGAGTAATAAACATTTAATATCTGCTGTTTTTGAAAAATCTGCAGGCACTTAATAAAACATTTTCTATATGTGCAAAGCAAGAGATGCAGAACCTTGTAAAGGACAAACAGCAAGCCAAGAGATGACTCCACACATGTGCTGACTTGTGGCAGAGCTTCCCTTGCTAGGGAGCCACGCAGTGGGGTGGTCTGTGGTCTGTGGGGGTCTCTTGGTTGGCTGTCCTGGCTTCATTTACACTTACAGTCTCTAAAACCCTGACCTGTGCTTACTACGCTCTGGCAGCTTACTCCACTCTGGCAGCTCCTTTTAGGCCCCACTTTGCTCCCAGGCCTTAACCAGAGCAGAAGTTGAAAGGCCTTCCCCATTCTGCTTTAAGACCAGCTGAGGGAAACCTGAAATCCTCTGTTGATGAACAGACCCCCATCTTCTCCTCCATCCCAAGAGGAGCTCCCTTCAGGAGTGGCTTTGCCCCAGGCTGTCAGTAATTCCCTACACAAAGCTTAGGAAAACATTCCTTGGATTCCAGCATGTAGTACTTCCCAGCTGCAGATCCCTCCCAACTCCCTCCATGTGGTCCCCTCACCCACAACACACCCAACAACTTGGAGCTTTCATGCAGGGGGCAGGAGGCATCAGAAGCTCAAAGATCTTCCAATTCCCTTTCCACAAATACACAGAAGGCACCCGGCTTCCATGATCGCTAGACCCAAACCTGAAGGGCCCCAGGAACAGCACTGTTCTTCAGGTCCCCTAAGCCACCTCCTGTGCAGGGAAGCAGAGCTGTGAGGGCCCATCAGTGACTCCAAAGGCCAGGGAATATTTGATGAAGGGTACCAAGCACCCAACTTCCACACCCTTCTATTCCCTAAGTATCTGTGCCCTGTGCTGTACTAAAGTGATGATGATCCCACATCATGGAGGTCACTATCACATGCCACACTGCAATGAAGACATGACAACAACAACAACAACAACAACATGTACACCCCCCAACATCCCCAACATAATCACTCTCTCCTGCTCTCTTCTAGTCCCAAGTGGGCTCCCAACCACAGCCTGTGTGGTATGGCCCCTGCTCACCTCTCTAATTCTACCTTTCTACCACCTTTCCCTCCCCTCATCCCTTCTGACCCAAACTGTGCTCCCTGCCTTTCCTGAGCACACACAGCCTTTCACTGCTGCTGTTGGTCCCTCATCCCAGATCCTCACACCTGACCGGGTCATTCTCTCCCTGTCTGAAAGCATCTGCTTATTCACTTAAGGTCTTCTCTAGGCTATAGCCTTGGAGCAAGCAGGGACTGCATGTGCCTAGCTCCCGCCTGTATCTTCAGTATTTAGTACACAGCCTGACACATAGCAGGCACCTGTTACATGTTTCTTTGTATGAAGGAATAATATATGAGTTTCAGAAAGCTTTCCAGCAAACCTGATTAAAATCAAATCAAGAGCAGTACTTCCTACCAGACCCATTCCCATCTCAACTACTTTCTCATTTTGTCTCCTGACTCGGGATTGCTCTGATTCCTAGTATGTGAGTTTGCAGATTACTTTGGAAGTCTTGCTTTTCTTTGCTTTGTAAGATGACAAGCAAGACTTTAACAAAGAGAGCAGATTCTGGTGTGTGGCTTAAAACTAAAAAGGACTGCATTTTTTTCCATGTGTCTGTCATTTTTAGCATACTTATTTTAAATATCCTCCCTTACACATTCACAGGCTTTCTTAAAGCAGCTTGGCAGGACTTTGAAAGGGTTGTTGCCTCATTTAATCATAACTTACTAAAAGAGAACTCGGATATTATCCGTGGCTCATCTCTGTCTACCTGTTGTTCTTGAGCACGCAGGGAGTTCCGTTCTAAAGGAGCTGGGATAATTCACTCTGCCTTGTACAGAGAGGAAAGGGAGGGCAGAGACACTGGGAGGGAGGGTTGGCGCCTGTCAAAACAGCATGCCCTGATGACTTCCCGTTTTAGCTTCAGGGAGAAGGGAATGGGAGGGAACTATGCAGCACAATGACAACAGATTCATTTACTGGCAAGCTGGGGACGTCCCTCTAATCCCTGAAAGCATTATTTTGAAAAGCAATTTGCGTGGTGGTTTAATTTACTCCAGAAGATCCAAAATAAGGAACATCAGCACTTCTCACAGCCATCGAACTCATTCTGATGCCAGCTTCATCAACGGAACCAGAGAAGCAAGGCTGTTTTCTAAACCCACCTGAACACACCAAAGCACACAGATTATCAAGGCTGAACACAGCACAAGAAAGTATTTTTTAAACGGCAAGATTAATGGTGGGTAACATGACAATGAACAAAATTACAGTCGTACCCTCCGCTTCTTCCCCTTAACAGTTTAACAGGTTCCCAATAAAGCTGCCCGTTCAAAGCCTGTTTCTAATTCCTACCTGTCGTGTTGTCCAAAGAAACGAGCATCGACCTGCCCATCTTTATCCCGCAGAGCTTTTGCAGGCCAGAATGGGAAGCCCTTCAGTTTTGCCCAGACTAAAGGATGTGGATTGCTCTAGGGAAAGAAAAACAAAATCCAGGGTTTATATATATTTGACAGCAAGAAAAATGCATAAAGCCCCGTAGGTGAGCACAACACCACAGAGACAGGCAGACGTGGTGGAGACCACAGGTGCAAAGACAAGAGTTTCAGGCAGGCTCTCACACGACGATATTCCCTAGAAGGTATGGGAGCCAATCAGCCTGGGATTAGACAGTGAGATTCAAGGAGAAATGAGCTGGGACAAAGCCCAGCTCAAATCCTGGCTCTGCTCAGCCACTATGTACAGCCTGGGTGAACAGAAGCGAGTGAGTCCACCTTTCTCTACAGCATGGATACAATTATGCCTACACTCCCTTGTCAAGTCTGAGGATTCGCTATGGTATTGTGCCAACCATATCCCAAGGACCAGAATTAGCTACCCTGATTCTGCATCAAGAGTCCTGGTATGGTGCTGAGTACTAACAAGCTGGACTACAAAGTCAGTGGTTCAACCCACCAGCCACTCCTCGGAAACCCTATACAGGGTCACTTTGAGTCGGAACTGACTCAACACACGGAAAAACAACAACAATTCTGCATCAGGAAGCTATACTGGTGTCACAGGAGAATAAGCCCCAGACTGCTAACTGCAAGGTCAGCAGATCAAGACCAGCAGCTGCTCCGTGGAAGAAACATGAGGCTCTCCCCACCTGTAATGGCTGATAGCACTGGAAGCCGACACAAGTTCACTATGAGGAGAAATTGACTTGATGGCAGTGGGTTTGGGTTTTTTCATTTTAATCTTTATCAGGAATCCCTGGATGATTCAAGCAATTAATGTACTCAGCTGCAAACCAAAAGGTTAAAGGTTACAGATTCTTGGTTACCTAGCAATCTATTTTTTAAAAAAATAGCTACTAAAAACCCTGTGGAGCATAGTTACTCTGATACATGGGGGGGAGGGAGAGTCACCATGAGGCAGAATCAATTCAATGGCAACTGGTTTTTGTTCAATATCAAAGCTATTCTGAGCCTTTGCTACTGAAGAGTTAATCTCCAAAGGCATGAAAATTATCTTCTGATTCTCAACTTTATTTGCTTGATTTTCTCTTCCACTTCCTAGCCACCATACACACATACACACCAGCCTACCCCAGAAACACATCTCTCTCAACAGAACCCCAGTGTGGAAAATGCAGATCCTTGGGGGAAAACGAAAGTGTGACTTTGGGGCTCCCAAGAATCAGCTTGGAGAAACCCCAGTGTTAATCCAGGGAGGCTTTTCCAAACCTGCTAGAATATAGATCCAGCGCAATTTGAAATGGGCAAGCTCAGTATTTGTATTACTTGGTATTAGCCCATCCCACGCGTCCTGACAGGTTCCCTGTAACCGGACATCATCCTACAGGTTGCTCCGGTTAATAAACTCGGGAAATTATAGCACTGCTCTGGCCCAACAGGTGTATCCTACCTGGATCACTTTCATTTTCCATCATTTTATTGGAAAAAAATCATTTCTAAAACCTCACCCAAATTTTTGTCTCATCAGCTGCCCGGCCAAAGATGCCATGGGGTAGTTGTGGCAAAGCAAAGATTTCAGAAAGTGAAGGGGAACAAAGAAGTCCAACTTACACAAGGCTCACAAAACCAGTTATCTCGTTTTTGGCAAGCAGCTAGATAACATTCTGGACACACTTCAATTTCATTCATCTGTAAAAGCAGAAAGGCATGACAATGTGTCAGTCCTAGAGGCCTTATATGCTGAAGGTCCTCAACAAATGCATAATGATTCTGACAGATAAAATTAGCTAAACAAAGTTCCTTAGGTGGGAAAATGATCAAGAGATATTTTCAACTCTTATCATTCCCAATTTCCATCCTAATCCAAGTCATCCTCATTTCACTCCTGGACCAATGGTACAGCCAAGTCTCCAACATGGCGCTCGGGTTCTACTCTTACCTAAACAGTGGTTCCTGATCCACACATAAATCTGGTCTTGTCCCTCTCTAGGTTAAAAGCTTTCAGTAACTTCCCATTTTACCAGTGGTTCTCTACCGGGGAAGTTCTGCACCCCATACCTACCAAAGGGGACATCTGACAACTTCTGAAGACATTTGTGGTTGTAACAGCTGGGAAGGGGTATACTACTGGCACGTAATTCGTAGAGGCCAGAGACGTTGTTCAACCACAACAAAGAATACCAGTCCAAAATGGTTAGAGGGTAAGGTTGGGAAACCCTGTACTGTATTAACAATAGAATCTAAACACGTCATCAGAGTTTTCAAGGCTACACATGATGTGTTATCTGCCCCCTTGGTGGATCTCATCTTCCCTGAGCTCTATCCCTGAATCCATCGTATCCACTCCATCCTCAGCTTGCCACTTTCTTACAGCTCTAATCACACAGTCTAGAATAGTTCACTAATACCGAAGCTCTCCATTTGATTTCTACTGCCAACTCTGTAAATTCCATAGCCAATATATTTTCATGTAGGCTTTCTTCTCATCCTTTTTCCCTTCTTAAGAGAAGAACTTCCAACCAACGGCCCCAAAAGCCCCCTTCTTAGATCTGAATTCACACTGTACCGTATACTAGTGCTACAGGATAAGCACTCAACTGCTATGTCGGCTTGAACCACAAGGTCATTGGTTCAAATCCATCAACAGTTCCTCAAAAACACTCTACAGGATCGCTAAAAGTCAGAATTGACTCCACATCAGTTCACAACAAGTTTGAGCTCCTAAGCCCGCCTGTGTCAGCACTTCAGAACGTTGTCATTTTATTCCTATCATCAGTCTTTTTTTCCTGTCATCATGCAACGTGATAGAAGCATAGTTGTTGTTAAGTGCCGTCGACTCAGTACCGACCCATAGCGACCCTGTACAGGGTTTCTGAGAAGCAGCTGGTAAAGCTCTTCAGAAACCTGAGGAGCATAGTAGGCGTTCAATAGTATTTGTCTCAATCAATCAACGCACTTCCAGGATCAAAACAGGCAGAGACTCTGCCACATGCATCCACCCCGGCTGGCTGTGAGTAGGTCTTCTAGAAAACAAGCAAGCAGGTTCTTTCTACTTGAATCTACCTTCGATGTTCATAGCCTCTGGACAGCTAACAGTATTCTAAACATTGTATAAAGAATTATCAGCTATGCATGCTGAGATAGAGGTGTTATGTAAAATGTGGACAAACCTGGGGGGTAATTCAATAAATGGTCACGTACTGTACAGAGAAGTGCCATGCAGTCCTGAAAGATGGATATTCTTGTCTAATTCAAATAGACAAAACAAATGAAGTGAAACAAGCAAGTCGTAGGAAGATGTAGAGAGGGAAGGAGGAAAAGACAGCTCTCTCCCAATGATAACCAAACATGTCTTCTTCATGTTTCCATGAGTGAAATCAAAAAAGGAGAGGAAATGTGCCCCAAGAGGTTGAAGATTCTGACAGTGGGGGTCTATATAAAAGTCCTCCCTCATGCCATTTCTGCCTCCAGCCCTGTCCCTCATCATCAGCATCCCATGTCTAGGAAGTTCACTCAATCCACATCACCTACAGATACTTGTGACAGGGACAGACTGCCAGGGACAAAAACACCTTAAATTGCTGGCTCGCTGAAAAGCAGCAGAAGCCACTCCCTCAAAATGATGTCCAAATCCGAACCCCTTCTGCAAGAGACTTGGCTTAATCCACAGATTATGAGGGGGAAAGTCAGAAAGTAGGCACTCCCTCTCTCCAACCACCATGCCCCATACTTGACAGAGGAGGGCTAAACAATAAAAATCACCCTTCATTGTTTGTTTCCCTTTTAGCTCATGGACAAAGCACATGTGCTTTATAATACACTGGGGTCCCCTGTTTGATGTTTTAACTTAAAAAAGAGGGACTCCTGGTGTGGCACTGTAGAATAAGCACTGGACTGCCAACCACAAGGGTGGCGATTCAAACCCACCAGCCGTTCCTCAGAGACCCTATACAGGGTCACTGTGAGTCAGAACCGACTCGACAGCACTTAACAACAACAAAGAAGTGAGGGTGCTATTTACGCCATAGAGAATCCCACATCATCACAAGCTACCACGTGGCCATTGTTCATAAGGACACTTCAGCCATCCCAACTCACCATTCTGGGTGCATTCAACAGGACAGAGTTCAGTGAATCATACATACCTCATGTTCACAGATTTTGATGACAACTTTAGCTATTTGGGTCAATTTGTGATTTCCTGAGGAAACAAAAAAATAGGATTTGTTTAAATGGAAGCACTAAAACATCAGTCTAGGGATAGGCACTTCTACTAACGTTTTAACTTGCTTTCCCCCAGAATGAAATTTTTAAAGGCTAAAACAAGTTTCTGGCTTTTGTTATCAATCCAAATTGTATTAATCCTCCCATGAATGTGGACCAATCTTTGGCACCTCGATGATGTCTTCTCTGGAACCAAACAATCTGTGTGGGTTTCTATCATTTCCCAACAGCTCATAGATTGATATTTAAAAAATGCTTGTATGTCCTGAAGGAGCCCGACTCTACCCACAGTACAACCTACGACAGGCATGAGGGAAGAAGACATTAGCTAAGCACCTCTCATGCGCCTGGTCCTTCAAAATACATTCTCTTGTTAATGCCTCATGAAGTCCTATTAAGAAACCAGTCTGAATGTTCCCATTTAAGTCATGAATAAGCCAAGGCTGAAAGGAGCCACTGCTTCATGAGACCATTTAGTTCATGAGCCGAGGATCTTGTTCCAGATCAAACTAAGCCAAAAAACAAGTGGTTTTCTTTGAAGCTGATGGTATTTTCTAGAAATTGTAAGTTTATTGACAAAAAGATGTCATATCTAAAAGCAAATAAACAAATGAAAAACAGTATTTCTGGCTTGCTTTGAAAACTCAGAAGATCAGATGATTATATCCACAAAGTCCCTGAGCTATAGCAGTCTCTCCAAAGTTCCCAGCAGTCCGTACACCCAGGCCGGCAGCCATGCTTGTGGTGGGTTGCTATTTTCACTTCCTAATTCACTTGGCTTCTCTATACAAGGAGCCTTTCTTTACATCTTTATAATCCTACATAAATTCATAAGGGACCTTGGGGGCACAATAAACACTCACCTGTTAATGAAAAGGTCAAAGGTTAGACGCCACCAGCCTATGACCCACAGGAATAAATACCTAGTTTGCTGCCTCCGACAGTTGTTTCTCCCCTCTGCCCACCCCCAGTCCTGCTACTGAATACACTCTGCAAAAGGTACACTTCATAAACAGACATCTGTCTGCTATTCTTCTATGCTAAGTGCTAACGCTCACCACTGGTCGAATTCTGACATATAGGACCGTACAGAACAGAGCAGAACTGGCCCACAGGGTTTCCATGGCTGTAAATCTTTATCAAATCAACTTCCAGATCTTTCTCCCATGGAATTGAGGAGGGTTTGAACCAGTGACCATTCAAGTTAGCCCATGAGGCTTAATCACTATGTTACCAGGGCTCCTTCTGAGCTAGATCCTGGGAACATGTAAGCAAGGACATATAGAGTGCCTTCAAAGAGCTTACATCCCAGTAAATAATTCAAACAAATAAAAACAACACTTTCCAAAGAGTGTCACAAAGGGTCAGGGTAGGAGAGCCCTCTACACACACATACACATACACAGAAGAACACCATGTATGGTCTGGGGAGGTCAGGGAAGGCTTCTCAGACCACATAGGGACTAACACTATTGGATAAGGGGACATTATCCAGGCAGAGTGAGAAAGCATCTTCCAGGAAAGGGAGCTATATGAGAGGCTCTGGTCCAGAGAACTAGGATGGGGTAGGACCGCTAAGATATGGTCACGTTAGACAAAGCAGGAATGGAGGGGGGAATATACAAAAAAGAGATGAGATGTCAGCATGGAAAACCTCCTCCATGTCTATCTAGAAGGCTCAATTCTCTAAGCCCTTGAAAATAAAACTGATAAGCTTTTATTCAGAGTATAAAGAACTCTCCTCATAACTCTAACAATAGAAACAATACCATTTTTCCAATGGGCTTAAAATCGGAATAAACACGACACCAAAGAAGAAATATAAACAGTTAAACCCATGAAAAGACACTCAACACCATTAGTTATTGTTGGGAAGTGCCTTCAAATCCTTTCCAACTCATAGCAACCCTGTATAGGGTTTCTGAGGAGCAGCTGGTAAGTCTGAACCACTGACCTTGCCATTCAAACTGACCTTGCGGTCCAGTGCTTACCCTACAACGCCACATGTGGGAAATACAAATTAAAACCACTATGACATACTAGAGGGAGCCATGGGGACCTAGTGACTTCTATATTGGGGTGCTAATCAAAAGGTTGACAGTTGGAATTCATCCCCCCAGTCATTCTATGTGGCAAAGAGATTTTCCACTCCAGTAAAGATTTACAGTCTCAGAAACCCTACATAGTGACACTATGAGTCGGAATCCACTCAGTGGAGGTGGCTTATGACATATGAGAGAACTTTCGCAAAATTCGTGGGAGAGCTGAATTTTAATTTCCATTTTGCACAAACTTTTAGAAGGCCCCTCCTATTGCACATCATTAAGAATGGTTAAAATTTAAAAGACTGACAATACTAAGTGTTGGTAAGGATATAGGACAAATACAATGGTACTTTGGCAAAAAATTCTTATAAAGCTCATTATACACCCAGCTCTATTCTGCAGCAGGTTCCACTCCTAGGTATTTGGCATAAGAGAAATGAAAATATATGTCCACACAAAAGACTTGTACAAGAATGTTCATAGCAGCTTCATTTCATGATAGGCAAAAGCTGGAAATAACTCAAGTTTCCTTCAATAGATGAACAGATACACTTCATACCATGAACAACCATTCAGCAATAAAAGGGAAAAACACCCACTGATACATACAACACTGTGGATGACTCCCAAAAATAATACACTGAGTAAAAAGAGTCAGACAAGGAAAAGTATAGTCCCTACAATCCGATTTATTTACCACAATATATAAAACTTATCTACAGTGACAGAAAATAGAACAGGACTGTTTTTGATGGGATTTACTGAAAAGGAGCATGAAGAAATGTAACAAGGTAAAGGATATGTTCTAGATTCTATTGGGGGTGGTGATTACACATAGGCAGTTTACACATTTGTCAAATTCACTAACTATACACTCAAAATATATGTACTTTATTGTATGTAAATTATACCTCTCTTATGGATTGAACTGGGTCCCTAAAACTGAGTTATCTGCTTGCTAGGGTGGAGTCCTGCTGTGGCGCTGTGGGTTAATGCGCCAGAATGCCAAGCCATTTGAACTGCAAGGTTGGCAGTTCAAGCTCACCTTGGAAATGCTATACAGGGTCGCTATGGGTCAGAACTGATTCAATAGCACTTAACAACAACAATAACAACTTGCTAAGGCATGCTTCTCAGTATTATAGAATTAGCGCCATTTAGTGATTTGATGTAATTATCTTAATGCGCTGTAAATCCAAACCTCCAGAGGCAGGATTAGTGGCGGCTATGTTAATGAGGATGTACAATCTACAGGGTTAGGTTGTATTTTGAGTCAAATCGCTTTTGAGTTATAAAAGAGGTTAAATAAGAGAGAGATCAAACAATTGAGCAAAGATCAGAGGGTCCTGACCACCACCAAGAAAGAGGAGCTGGGAAGGGGTTGTGCCTTTTGAAGCTGGGGTCCCTTGCTGAGAACCTCCTACACCCATAGGAAGATTAATGCCAAGACAGGGAGCTTTCCAAGGAATGCTATGCTAGACCCACAGATCTAACACCAGCTCCACCTTAAAGTACATACGGGACAGCACCCCCATTCACACAACCAAGTATTCTCACGAAGATGAAAGGAGGAGGAATGGGTAACACACACAGCATCTCTCTTTCCGAGGCTTACGAGAGGACCACTCACCCCCATTATAAATGATACAGTTGTGCAAGATCCACTTGGCATCAGCCAGGAAGGCTTCTGTGCAGCCGTACATCTTCTTTTTAGCGTTCTGGGGAGAAAAACCATGGAGCACAATTACCGGTTAGTCCACCAAGCTGTGGCCAACAACATGTGTCCCCATGTGATTTTCTTAACAAGCATTTGCCACATTAATTAATATGCTTTCCCTCATTTCACAAGATGCTCTTGTTTTCGACATCCATAGCCTGACAAAACGGTGTTCATTGAATTTTTCGCACTAACTTGAATCTTCCCATCACAAAGCAGCTTATATTATGTTTGTGTATTACTTATTATGAAGTCACAGTGTGGCACTGTGGGTTAACGCACTGGACTGCAAGGTCCATCTGAACTACAAGATCGGTGGTTCAAACCCACTAGCCGCTCCTACAAAACCCTATATAGGGTGGCTATGAGTTAGAACCGACTTGACAGCACTTAATAACAAACATTACTTACTATTATCTGTATTGTCTGCCACAAGCCTTGGGAGAACTCAGTGAAGTCATTCCTATCATCCTCCTCATTTTACACACAGGGAGCCCAAGACACAATAACGTTAAAAGAACTCAGCACAAAATCCTCAAACTACCAAGATACAAAACTAGGATTCTGACCCTCTTATTTCAATGTCTCCTTCTTTTCATCCTACCAACAGAGTGCAGGTGATTTTCCAACGCATGTGGGAATTACTGTCCACAGAGTTATCAGTGCAGACGATATGAAACAATGTTTCCTGCTCACTGATGCTTTTCCATTACCCATATCTGGGAGCTTAACATTTTAGAAATCAGCACAATCTAAAGCATTACTAGTGTAACTTTAAGCATGGAAAAATTTGAGCAGACACTTTGGAGAATGCCTCAGAAGCCACATCTTTATTGCGATTCTGGAAGCTTCCCAGACATTTCATTTTCTCTTCTCCCTTCCTCATTAGCTTCTCTCATTAACACCTCCAAGACAGAGAGAAGAGAAAGTTCAAATCAAGTCACTGATTTCTTAGAAGCTATGAGGCAAAAAGGTGAAATCACTTGCAAAGGGAGCATTTGGAACGAATCAGTGGATTTCAACACTCCCTCACTCCCTTTCAATCCTTAGAAGAACGTTACAGAGGAAAGTGGTCAAGAGGTTGAGGGGAGCAAAACTCCATCCATCCAAATACAAATGGAGCATGAGAAAATGCAGAGAAATCATCTAGCTGAGGTTCTTTGATGAAGGCCAACCTTTTCCAATGTACAAAGGTCCATGGGATGAAAGATGTATTCTGCGTAGTCAGGATGCTGTTCCAACGGAACGGGCTTCTGGAATGCGTCTGTCTATAAGGGAAAAGATGCACACGCACAGACACAAAGCTGTCATTGAGGGGAAAGACCAAGTTCTAAACACCAACAGAGAGCCTTAAACATGGAGACAGCTTTGCAGACAACATGACTTTAAAAGGTTCCACAAGCAGCCTTGGTGACGCAGTAAAGTGCTAAGTTACTAACCAAAGAGTTGTTAATTCTACCCCACCAGCCAGCCACTCTCAGGGCGAAATACCTGGTGATCTGCTCCCATAAAGAGCCCAGCCTTGAAAGACCTAAGCGGCAGTTGTAACTCATTCTCATGGGGTGGCTAAGAGTCAAAAAAATCAACCTAAAGGTACCTAACGACAAAGGGTTCCAGGAAGGACCGTCTTGGAGAGCTCAAATTGGGCAACCTTCCAGTTCTTCCTGATCATGTATAATCATGGGCTTAGTTGTTTCATGACTTTGTTTCATTTTCAACATATACCAAACAGATCCTGTCCTCTCTTTTGTGTTAAGAATGACAAGAAGAGCACTCTGAACCACTTTAAACCTAAACTCTGAACAAGGCTGGTATCATGTGCTGCAACTACCCAGAATCAAGATTGCCTGTGGGTTAGGTGTGGCTACAGTTGGAGATGACAAAGCCCCAAGAGTGTCAATGAAAGGAGCTTTGGTGGCACGGTGATTAAGCATTCAACTGCTAAAAGGTTCAAACTCATCCAACCACTCTGTGGGAACAAAATGTGTCAATCTGCTTTGGTAAAGACGACAGCTTTGGAAACCCTGATGGGCAGTTCTAGTCTACCCTAAAAAGTCTCTGAGAGTCAAAATTGGGTTTCCTTGAGTGCCAACAGGTACTTTAAACGAGGAGAAGTAGGGGATGAATTTGGACAGTTAGATTTTACTGAGAAGCCAAATTGCACTCAAAACAGGAACTGTATGTAGGTTTTCATCATTTTCATAACACTTATTTGGCGGTGGTGTGCCATGGAGTTGGTTCCGACTCACAGCGACCTTATAAGTTTTCTGAGGTTGTAAATCTTTACGGGAGCAGAAAGCCTCATCTTTCTCCCATCCAACAGTTGACAGTTTCGAACTGCTAACCTTGAGATTAGCAGCCCGACTCATAACCACTACGCTACTTAAATCAGCTCAAAATGCAAGGTCTAGTTTATGGATGGGTGGTGTTAATTTATCAATGAAAAAATCTGTAAGATTCAATTAAACACCAAATTATACTCAAACTATCTGAATACAGGCTTGTCTGTCTGTACTCATTGAAGTTCTCTTTATGCAGAAGGAAAGTTTGGCCACTGTTAAGTTAAAAAAGATGCTTCAGCAAAATCAGCAACATTCTGCCCAATTTTACATGGAACGATTAATACAAGTGAATGCCTTATTGTAACTTTTCTCTTTTGGTTTTTAACTTCAACAGTGTTGCCACGTCTACATGAAATCTATTCTTTGTATAAAATATCTTAAATAGATCGAATTTCATCTGTGAAAAACAGTAAGTCAGTCTTTGGTCACTCAACATCAAAATCAAGTCATAGCAAAACAAACAAACAAACAAAAACAACTTACCAAACTGAGGTTACACACTTTGGCTTTCGTCGATTGTGATTGTTTTGTTAAAGAGACCCTCAAGTTCCCAACCTAGCAACAACCAATTGGCACGCTCTGAGATTTGTTTTCATCAGAATATCAAATTTCTGAACATCGTCTCAAAATAAAAGCTTAGTATTTACTAAAGGCCCCAACACTTTCTACATTTCTGCTTAATCCCTTGATTGAGCAAAACTCTCCAGTTTCACAAATGTTAACGTGTCTTTGTACATATTGGAAAAGTGCACCCACTCCACCCTTCAAGTTTCCTTACATCTTAGGAAACACATTATAATCTATTGGTTATATACAACATGGGTTTGAACTACATGGACCCCATCACACACTGATTTTTTTTTTTTTTTTTTTTCTTTTTCTTTCCCCTGCTGCTACTTTAGGGAACTCAAGTGTTTTGAATATCTGCTTCAAATGCTTTCTGGGGTAAATCATCTCCTCCTACCAGCAGTTCTAGAGATGTCCGGGAGATGAGCTGCCCCAGATGCCAAGATGGTTCGCATGACAGAACACATGAAGCTGATGCTCACAACATTTGAGATGTCACTACAGCAGAAACCGGGGGGAAATTACATGTATGTAAGCCTGCACAGTTCCCATGTTGTGCAAAGATCAACTATTTATTTTAAAACAAGTATTTTACTGCCGTCTTCCTGGAAACTGTCATATTAAATACATGAACCACAATGACTGTGATGTGGGTAGTGGCGTGCAACCTGCTGGCAGAATGTGACAGACGTCGTTCACACATGAGGACTTTACAGGGCAAAAGCTTAACTCAAGCTTGATTTGCAATATTAAAGGAACAAAGCAAATTCTCCCTCCTCTCTGGGAAATTCAGTGCTTGAATTTTACTTGTTAAGTTCTATCATCAGATGACGGTTATAAAGAAACTAGGTTTATGCTCAGCGTTCCTTGAAATGGAATTTCAGCTCCCATGGAAAGGAACACAAAGCTCCCTTTTACCCAATGGGGGATGAAGCTCCATCTTACAACCAGTCACAATTTTAAATCCCCACCAACTTTCTACTATATATCATTTCCCGATTCTGAATGGGTTTATCATTTGTAGACCTCAGCCCTTTGGGACACACAGATGGTTTGCTTTTAAAAATTAACTGGGGGTGGAAAAATGAGAAAGAAACAAAAAAGCTAACGGAACATATCACACCTTACGCTTCATTTTCAAATATTTGAATGTGGGTACACAAGAGGGCCAAAAGCGTGTGTGCACGTATCTGAAAATCTAAGTCTACAAAGAACAAGAAAGTAAACCGAACAGAAAAAAACAAAACAAAAAAATAACTATTTCCATAGACACTTGTACCGAGAGGAACTTGCTTCTTACCCCTGGCTGTTTCATTTTCTGAATGGCAAACTTGAGCAGGTATGATAGCTGTTCAGTGGTAAGCATGGTCATCGCTTTACTCTGGGTCTCGATGCATTCTGCTACTGTAATTTTCTACAAGTCAAAATCACACAAATGTCCAGTTAGAACAATACACCAATTTTACTCTCTGTGTACTGATATCCCTTTCCTTCTATGTTTCCAGTTAGCTCACAAATAAATAACAATTCCAACTGAAGTGAGATGAATTGTTTTCACTTGGCAGGGGCTACAATCTACTTAGCCAACGTATACTGAATCAGTGGGTGAAAGTCCAGAGGCTCATCGATCCTTTTACTACCTTATTAGATTTTAGCTCATGAAGAGGACATGCTGTGAAACTTGTAGGTAAGGAAACCTAAAAAGTCCTCATTTCCAACTTGGGTTTCAAGAATAGGATTTGCAAGGAGAGGTCACTCACTGATGGTTTCAATGTGACCACTGCACACTGAATTCTTAGTAACAACTTATCTTGACCCTCTTAAGGTTCTGGGCTATCTCTCAGGACACCAGTCTCTACTGTAGAAAGAATCCTAAGTATGGTGTTGTTGTTGTTGTTGTTAAGTGCCGTCGAGTCGGTTCCGACCCATAGCGACCCTGTACAGGGTTTCCGAGGGTGTAAATCTTTACGGGAGTAGAAAGCCTCATCTTTCTCCCGCAGAGCGGCTGGTAGTTTCGAACCACTGACCTTAAGGTTCGCAGCCCGATTCGTAACCACTACGCTACCAGAGCTCCTTGGTAGTCAACTAATAATAAACATGACTCCATTCCTCATCGCCAGTTAGCGGTCATTCGGGATATGCTGGCAAACTACACAAGAAGCGCTTAACGGTCTATCTCCATGAGAACAACTGTCATTTCATAAGGGAAATTTCCAGCAAAGAAGGATGTGAATGTCTGAAACTGATTCTGTTATGCAAATCTGGGACTGTATCTCCAGGCTTCCGATTCCTCATGGAGTAGCAACAACAACAGCAACAAAACTGAATTCCTGGCGAAGTGCAGACATCTGTGTAGAGAGCAATGAGAAAAGTTTTCTCCAGTTAATCTGGATCCAAATTTTTGTATCTCTTAGGTTTTCCAAAAGGAACTTTTCACATGTATCTGGTTGGTTGTTGAGGGAAAAGGCAGCACAGGAGTCAGGCAGAAGCTGAGAGCAAACCATGACATTCGTGTCTAATCACACAGCTCCCAAAGCCTTCAACATCTCATCTCCCCAATTCACACCTACAGGATTTTCAGAGCCCTGAATCACAGCTTGAGAACAGTAGCTCCTTTGAATTCCAGTTCGTTCCCAGGTAGCTATCCATAGCAAACACTCAGGTTGGCTGCTCAACCGTAGTTATTCAGGATCCCACCCCTCCTTCCTGGCTCACAGTGCCTGGCTCCCACTACAAAAATGAAAGTGCCAGATGCAAAACTTCCTTTCCTTTTTCCATGGAGACAGGTGACTCAATCTTGACCAAAGACAAGTCAGCCAGAGGCCTGATGGATAAAGTCCTTCCTCTTGTTTAACAGAGATGTGAGGACAGATGACTCCTTCTCTCTTGCTTTCTGCTCAGATGGGATGCCTGAGCTCACAGCAGCTATCTCACAACCATAAGCAAGGTATGCACAGGCTTACTTGTGCTTACTTACTAAATCTGTAGTGAATCATTTCACATGTGTTTACTACATCAAAGATTTTGCTTCGAGGTCTGGCTGGCATCTGTCTCTCTCCCAACCCCACAACCCCTTCCGACAGAGTCAAAGCGTCATTTAAAATATACACTCCCTGACAGATGGCGTACCCAGTAAGCAAAGCAAACCTGGGCTTACTTGCGCTTCCTTACTAATCTGTAGTGAACAATTTATCTTGCTTCTTGAATAATCCACTCCTGGAGAACCCATTAACCTAAATAGAACAATGGCATGAAAAGATGGGAGTAGGCTGGGCTTTGAACCGCGCCTTGCAGTGGTTCTTCTATACGTCATGATAATAAATCCCAAATTTTAAAAGCCTGCTCTCATCGAACTACTACTTGCAGAAAACATATTTATTCTATGTATCAACCACTGCTTGGTAAGAACCACCACGAGAGAGTAGTTCTATATATGTGAAGCTGTTGTTCTTAAGTGCCATCGAGTCGCTTCCGACCCATAGTGACCTTGTATAGGGTTTCCAAGGAGCAGCTGGTGAGCTTGAACTGCCACCTTGTAGTTCAAACCGACTTTGCAGTCCAGAACAGTAACCCACAGCGCCACATCAGGGCTCCTCTGCAATTTTAGAGGCAGAAAATTTCCAAGAACACCATTAAAACGCCGTGACCATAAAATTTCTTTTCCTGCATTTCTTATTTTTCTCCATTTCCTATACAAAAGCTGTACCAGACACTCTGTTTTAGAACTTGCCTTTATCCCACTAAACACACATCAGGGATATCTTTCCAACTGACATGTAGAAAGCTTTAGTTTTGAGATGTAGTCATCGTCGACTCAAAACCATGTTCCGTATTAAATGATTCTGTAGATAACGTTCCTGTTTTGAGCCTCTGAAAGAGCACCATGACTTGAAGTCACAAAGAACAGCAGACAACTCAGGAGAGAAGCTCAGAATAGTTGATTTAATAGTTCTCAGACTTTGCTACAAATGAGATGTGCATGTTCTCTAACTATGCCAGGTGTGTGGTTCCCTCAGGCTCTGCACCTACAGGTCCCCTCTGCTTCCCAAACTCTGCATGGCTCACACCTCACCTCCTTAGGTCTTTCTGAAGTCTTAGTGAGGCCTCCCTAGGACTCTCCGTCTAAAACAGATACACCCTACACCCTCTGCCTGACTCTCCTCCTGGAGTTATTTTCTCTAGAGCACTCATCTTCTAGATGATTTTATTTGGGTCTTTACTCATTTTTCTTCTTTCAAAGAATGTAACTCGTGCCTGTTTTTGTTTGCAGCAGAATCCCCAGCAACTATGACAACAGGCATCTGATAAATACTTGGTGCCTGAGAGATAGCAACCACTCGGAACAGCCATCAAATCGGTCTTTCCAGTGTGGCTACTACTGATGCAGCAAAGGCACATCCACAAGGAGGGTGAGTCACGAGAGCTCTCGCAAGATCCGTGAACCGTCCGAGCTGACTTCTGAAACATCCAATGAGAGTGAGTCGGTCAGGTGCAGATCCCAAAGCGATTCCAAGACCCACGCAGATCTGAAAACAACATTCAACGCAACTGTTTCTCCAACAGCTGCAGTGCTCTGACCACAGCTGATATTGGTTCACAAAAGGGGGTGCCAGGAATACAGCAGGTAGAAGGCAGAAGACTTCTCTTTTCCCTATCTATCTGGATTCTTTGGGAAGTTAAAAATAGAAGGAAGGAAGAGAAAGCAGAGGAAGCGCAGCAGGGAAGGCATTCGTTCATCAGGAACTAACCTCACATTCAGGACAAAACCAGTCCCCCTCTGGTTCCGATGTCAGTCTCAGACACTTAGCGTGATAAACCCGGGGACAGAGCTCACAGCAAAGGACTTGGCCTTCCCGGTGACAAACCCAGCAGTAGAAATCATTCCGTCCATCCTGCGGTACAACATCAACAGGGTCTGTGGTGAGTGGCTGCTTCATATAGTAAAACGGACCATGTCTTAGTTCTGACTGAAATGTAGGCAAGAAAGACAGGTTTGGTTTCAAAACAAATGTGCATTCTCAAAAGGAATTTGAACAAATACATCAATAACAACAAAAAAGAAAAGTATATCATTTCACAAGGTCATTAAAAAGCCAAGCTAGCTTGGGCTACTCAACTAAATATCAAATTTCCAGGTCTCTGATTAATAATAAAAAAAATTTTCTCCTATTTTAAGAGGCTATAGATCAGCTGGTATCTAAGATTAACCAGGCGGTCCTAGCAGCATAGCCCAATGGCTATGGCAGAAGACAACAGGGTTCAAACTTTAGCTCTACCATTAACCAGCTGCAGGACCTTGGACAAGTCTCTTAACCCCTCAGCTTCAGTTTTCTCATCTGTAAATGTGGGTATGAATCACCTAGGTTTACAATAAAATGATTAGGAATGAAGAGGATGATAAAACGTATGCATCGAACACGATGCCACCAGTACTAATATTGCTAATACGTATAGTTAAGAGTCCAATATATGGAAGTCCAAATTCACCAAGTCCACAAAATTATGACAATTTTTCCCTCGGAGGTGTCTTGTCTGGGGTATAGGTCAAATGGCTGAATCACAAAAACACAATTATTCACCTCCAATGAGCCGTCAGCATGATCACTAACATTGTAGGGCCCTCCCACATCTCTGATAAGGGGTCCACAGCTTCGAATTTAGAATATAACAACAGGAAAATGAGATGGATGGCCAATTCAGGGGAGCCAGACCTCATTCTGCCCCAAAATATCTGAAATGTTTCCCTAAGGATTTAATGTTGTTGTTAAGTGTTGCTGAATCAGTTTCGACTCACATCAACCCTGTAAATCTTTGGAGCAGAAAAAGCCTCATCTTTCTCCCGATGATTTACTGTAGAATCCACAAAGCCATACTCAGCTCATATGAAATCGTTCAAAAGAAAACTCACTTGGAAAATGTCTCATCTTAAACTACTAGAAATAGTCCACTGGTGAGTATGAAAAAGATCTGGTATGATCTTGAGAAGCAATCAACCCTCTCTGTGCCTTAGTTAGTTTCTCAGCAATAGCCATTTAACCACGGTCCCATTACCTACCTTTGATTAAACCTAATTGTGTAGCAAGTTTCTTTCTTGTCCTTCAGTAAAATACTAGTCTATCCATAAAGACCTAGTTTGATACTACACAAATTTGGCAATCCTGTAAGTGGGAATCGTTTCCCATTATATTTTCTAAATCATTATAGTTGGTACATGGAAGAGTTGTGTGGCATCATAGAATAAACACTTGAACTCAAGGTCTACTTGAACCGTAAGGTCAGAGGTTCAAATGAGTCGGAACCGACTCAACAGCACTACCAATACATAAACAGTCATAACATTTTATACTGATGAAAATCCTATCATCTCTGTTGTTGTTGTTAAGTGCCGTCAACTTGGTTCCGACCCATAGTGACCCTGTATAGAGTTTCCGAGGAGCCGCTGGTGAGCTTGAACTGCCAACCTTTCAGTTCAAATGGCTTTGCAGTCTGGCGCATTAACCCACAGAGCCACAGCAGGGCACCTATCATCTCTAAAGTAACATCAATACTGTCTCTTCATTTCCCAATTATTTTCTCCTGCCCCACCTCCCGCCCCAATGGCTGGGACCTCCAGAATAAGATGAAAAAGTTGCTCCGTTTGCCAATTCCCAGTATGGCACTGCAGGATAATGAGCTGGACTGCAAAGTTGGTTTGAACTGCAAGCAAGTTCACCAGCCCTTCTTCAGAAACCCTATACAGAGTCGGATGCTGTGAGTCGGAATTGAATCGTAGCACGTAACAACAACAGATCTTGTTTCTGGCTTTCAGTATAAAGTTTGAGTGTTCTAAAACGTCTGTTACTGGATGAAGAACCCCCTCATTCATGCTGATTTGACAGATCTCTGTTGGACAACCTTCTAAACTTTCCCTACTCTCACTTTTACTCAACTCCAAAGGGTGACTGTGTTCATTCTTCAGCCTTGTTACTTACTTCCCTGTTTAAGTTCAACTTTTTCAGATAGAGAAGTCTATCTGGTTTTTAGGAAATAGCATCATCGTTCTCAACCTCAACGCTAAGGACACTTTGGTTTTGGTACGTGCTGCTGAGTCAATTCCAACTCATAGCAACGCTGAATATAGGGTTTCCAAGGAGCAGCTGATGGGTTTGAACCACTGACTTTTTGATTCAAACTAATCTTGTGGTCTAGTGCTTTACATAATTCTTTGCGGTGGGGCCTGTCCTGTGCATTGTATGATGCTTAACAACACCCTTGACTCTAACCACCAGATGCCAGTAGTACCCTCTCCACGTTGTGATGACCAAAAATGTCTCCGGGCATCGTCAAATGTCCCCTGGATGAAGACCAGCTGCTGGCCTAGTTTGAGTTTCTTTGGGGAGGGAGCTTGAAGGTTAGCTTCTTGGTATTAAGTGCCACTAAGTAGGTTCTGACTTACAGCAACCCTGCATAGGGTTTTCCAAGGATAGGCTGGTAGGTCAGAACCTCCAACCTTGTGGTTAACAGTCCAGAAGTCCAACGGAAGCCTAGAAAAGAAACTCCTCCTCAAAGATAAACCGCACATATCAAGTCAGCAGAACTATTTCTAACCTGAATGAGGTCTTCTCGGATGCCTCTGAGGATTTTGCAAGATACCAGTAAGCCTCATTGTCAGAGCTCAACTCCATTCCAACAAGTTAATAAAAGAACAAGAATATTCAAGATCTAAATGAAACTGGAAGAATCTAATATAACGGCTAATCTTCCTAACCGACAACCCAAGTCCTTTATCTAATAGAAACCGGGGTTCTGATACATCAGAAATTAAAGTTTTCCTCCGATTCCCTCACTGCCAGTCCCCCACCAGGCTGCGGTGGGTGGTTCTTCCAAGGATCATCAGAGAGAGCCAGACTGTTCTGTACTCTGCAGACTACCTCAGCCTTCCCTTAAGTAGAAGATCTTGCTGAGAAGGAGCTGCCTGGTTAATCTTCTTGTCAATCAGATACCTTCCTTATCTGCTCCTTGTAAGTGTTTCGTGCTCCATAAAAATAATCTGATAAGGAATACGGAACATGGAAAAAAGGAAAAGAAATCATTTCAGGGAAAATGAGTTAGGATTTTACTTCTCCACATCTATAAATCTGTGTTCCCACCCTGATAACAAGGCGAACAGGTTGCAACCTGAGTAATTAGAGGGTAATTGCTGGTTATGAGAGCAAATGTTCTACTTTCTCTGTTCCTTCTGTGGGTTGGCTTAACAAGGAAAACAGAGAATGCCCGTTCATTAACTTCTGGAACACCTCAGTCCACACCAGGAGCCTTTTACACTTTTCCTGTAAAATGCCAGAGACTTAGCAGGCCATCTATCTCTGCTGCAAAAACTCAATGTTGCCGTAGCGGCACAAAAGCAGCCATAGACAATATATAAATGAATGAATGAATGTGGCAATAAAACTTTATTAACAAAAACCAGCCAATTTGCCAACACCTGGTTTACATAAACCAGAGACTGGGTGTTCTGTGTGAGGGTAGGACACATGTGGAAAAGAAACTCCCGTTCCTATCGGGTCTATGTACGTAACATCCATGCATGAAAAGCCATAGGTTTCATTCTCCTGCACTGGAGAGAACAGGGGTCCTGCAAAACACACCTTTCTACTCCAAAAATCCTGCCTGGCCAGCCTTCGGGTGTACACAACAGTCACCAGTGCTCCAGTTAAAAATGGGCGAGTCAGCAGGCAGTGGGGGGACACTGGGAGGGGTCATGGTTGTCTAAGGGGCAGAGGCAGCCCCCAGTCGGCTACAGTCTCTTCCGTCACTCAAATTTTCCCACTATGCCAGCCAGCCCAGCAAGGGGCTTTGTGAAATGCCCACAAAATAAGACCACCTAGACCACATGTGTATGATGTGTACATGTTTATGTATACAGAGAAACCTACGAGAGCCAGAACTCAAGTTTTCCGCCTTCAATAGGATGCATACCATCTCTCTGTTACCACAGAGACTCCAACCTCAAAAAGGCCCAGTGTGTTTTCCTTCTCTGAGAGATTTCTGCTCTAAACGCTTTTGCTGTTATTTGAATTTACCTTCTTCTGATAAGTTTCTGCCTTACAGAGTTTCCGGCTTTTGGTAAGTTTGACTGTACAGGATTTTCTAGGCTGCAATCTTTATAGAGAGGAACCGTGGTGATAAGTGGTTGAGTGTTCGGCTGCTAACCACAAGGTGGTGGTTCAAACCCACTCATCACCCTGTGGGAACAAAATGAGGCTGCCTACTTCTGTAAAGATTTTTGTTGTTGTTAAGTGTTGTCGAGTCAGTTCCAACCCATAGCGACCCTGTACAGGGTTTCCGAGGGTGTAAATCTTTACGGGAGTGGAAAGCCTCATCTTTCTCCCGCAGAGCGGCTGGTAGTTTCGAACCGCTGACCTTAAGGTTCGCAGCCCGATTCGTAACCATTACGCTACCAGAGCTCCTGTAAAGATTACAGCCTTGGAAATCCTATGGGAGCAATTTTACTCTGTCCTGTTAGGGTTGCTGTAAATCAGAATCAACTCAAGAGCAATGGGTTTAGTTTTCTTAATCTTTACAGGACCAGATTACCAGATCTTCTGTGGAGCCAGTGGAGTGAGCTCCAACCAGTGACCTGCCGGTTAGCAACTGAACACTTAACTAATGTCTGTCTGTCTGTCTGTCTGTCTGTCTATCTATCTATCTATCTATCTATCTATCTATCTATCTATCTATCTATCATCTATCTATCTATCTATCTATCTATCTATCTCTATAGACACTCTCATTTCTACAGATAGATATCATCTATCCTGTAACAAAGAAGGTGAGCGTGTTTGATTAAAGGTATACCTAGAGCTACTTTGCACAAATTGAACAGATGACTTCATAATCTTTTTATCAACATGAAAAAAAATTCTCCATAGGATTCTTTAAATTTAAATATCCTGGGACTAGAGATTGTTGCTATTGTTAAGTGCCATCGAGTCCGCTGCGACCCATAACAACCCTGTATAGGGTTTCCAAGGAGCAGCTGGTAAGCTTGAACCACCAACCTTGTGGTTCAAACTGACTTTGCAGTCCAGTGCATTAGCCCACAGCACCACCCCAGCACTAGAGATTAGAGTGATACTTATCAGGAATTGTTTTGTTGCAAGGGACATTCAGCAACCTGCTCCACATCCACAATGATGTTAGGGACACTCCCTGCCCAAGAAAAACACCCACAGGTTTTCAAATTCCTCTGAGGGGTGAAACCATCGGGTCAAAAGAGCTTCAAGAAATTAATTATGAACCCTCTCCCCATAAAAATAAAGTGCTTATTTTAAAGCTCTTCTTAAAACTCTCCTAAAACTATTACATACCCAATATATGAAAAATGAAGGAAACCAGGTACATATTTAAAATGCAACTGGTGTAGGATAAGCATTAGACCATAAGGTCAGAGGTTCAAACCCACCAGCTGCTTCTCTGAAACTCTATACAGGGTTGTTGTGAGTCAGAACCAACTTGATGGCACTTAACAATAAACACCACCACCACTTGGCAATAACAGATCTCCTTAACTAAAGATGGAAAAACTGTACTTTGTTGTATGGTAAACAGAGGCAAACTGGACTCCTTAGTAGAACTCTAGCATCTAGGAGAGAATTAAAGAAACGATGAAGCAGAAAAGCTTGAGAAACATCAAAAGTCAAGAAAACTCCATACTTTCAGGGACCTGATTGCCTAATGAGAACGCCGTAGGGTGGGCATGAGACAACTGGAAGGGCTGGGGAGTCTAGAAATCTAGAAATTGCTTTGCAGACCTCTTAAATATTGGAAGACTAACAAAATTATATATATTCACTATGGTTCGGAATCAACTCGACAGCACTTCACAACAACAACAATATATATGGAGTCCTGGTGTGGCACTATGGGTTAATGTGCCAGACTGCAAAGCCGTTTGAACTGCAAGGTCAGTGGTTCAAGCTCACCAGCTACTCCTCAGAAACCCTATATAGGGTAGCTATGGGTCGGAATTGACTCAACGGCACTTAACAACAACAACGTATATATGTCACACATGGCGTTTGTACTTCTACAATTTGTTAGCTTTAATTCCATCATTCTTTTTATAAAAGGCTGCCCAGAAACAAAACAAAACAGCCGTGACTCAATTTTCAGCCAAATAAAAGTCAGACAGGTCAATATGTGAACAAAAACACTAAGGATGCACACCCTCCGTAGAATAATCAGCCATTTGCCACCTTGGGTAGCATTTGCCCAAGGACAAAGTTCAGGAAGCAAGAAGGGTAGGAAAGGAGGAGAAATGAAATGGGAAACACAGGGAGGAAGTAGGATGAATGATGGTACATTGCAGGGATAGCAATCAATGAAATGAAACAAAATGGGTATGAATTGTTGAATGGAAAACTGATCTGCTCTGTAAAGCTTCACCCCATTCATAACAAAAAGTTCAAAAGGAAATGAAATTTAAATTTCCTGTAAGAAAAACAGATTCCACACAGGGGAGACTGCCGCTACTACACAGTTAAATGCTAGGATGAATTATAGGGTCAAGGGTCAGGCATTTTTTCTCTTTACATCTCAGGCAGTTTAGAGTATTCCCTCTTTGACAACAAAGGTCCCCTGGCCATTCAACCCAGGAGTGTTATATCAGCGAAAGAAAATCTACTATCAAACTTGCAATGTTCCTATTCTACACCCATTTTATAGATGCAACTGAAGCTCAGAGATGTGAAAGTAACAACAAGGCCACACAGGGAGTTTCACAGTCGCTGCAGAGGTATCTCGGGAACTTTCCCTTCTAGTACCACAGTTCAGAAACAGTTCTAGCCATACTGAGGAACACGGATTGTTCCGGTGCATAACCCTGCCCTGTGTCCATTTTCCCAGGCTCTGCTACTGCCCACATTCTGGGTGCTTTCTGTATTCATGCAGGAAGATTTGCCTGAGTTTCAACCTGTGGCAAACTGAGTGGGACCCATGTTTTTTTCCAACTTGCAAAACGCTCCCCCAAATATTTATTTACAACCCACCACCAGCTTCTTCTCCTACAATGGAATTCCCAACTCCTTGGGCCTGCACTGTCCAAAATGGTACCCAAATTACATGTGACTATTCAAATTCAAATGAAAGAAAATGTGAAAAACACGGGTCCCATTCAGAGTTTGCCACAGCTCTAAACTCAGGGTCACCTTTGTCCGTCTCAGGTGTTGGATGCTCACATGAGGTTTGTGGCCACCATACTGAACAGTGCAGATGTAGACTATGTCCACACCTGCGATTCAATATTTACGTTAACTACTCCACTTGTACCTATTCCACTTAGCACAGAGCCCGGCTTATTTTGTTAATTTCTTTATGATTATATTCACTTAATTATCTTCATAACAGCACTATGAAGTTAGCAATAGACGTATCATCATCCCTCTTCTGAAATATGAGTACAGTAGGCACACAGAGGTTAACTTACTCACAGTCACAAAGCAGAACTGATTATTTTACTATGTAATTTTGAGAATGAAAATAGATTACTGCTCAGAAAAAGTACATCTCTCACAATTCTGGGCATTTAACTATTGCCTGGTTTCTCTCCGTGAAAGCAACAATTAGTTTTTATTCAACCTTAAATCTCCAGGGCCCACTCCACTCCTCAATAATACACAAAATGGATGGATAGATGGATTCCCAGGAATTTCTAATCAAGCGCTAAGACAGTTACTGTTCTTCAAAGGGTAGGAGAACGAACTCTCCTGGTATATTGCAGGCGGGGTGGAGAGAAATAAATCCCACCAATATCATGAACACTACACTGTGGGGAGGACCGATCAATTCCACCAGCATGTCCACTACAGGGCACCCTCTCTCTTTCTAATCAGAAAAATACCTAGAATTTGAAAGTTACATGACTCATTCAGCAAGTTCCAAAATGGCAAATAGATTCCCATATCTGGTAGAAGACCTGCCCTAACAGCAGAGGGAGGTCAGTACTCAATGAGAAATGAGAAGGAAACCCATCAATCACCGATGTCTACCACAGGTGTTACAATCACAAGTGTTACATGAAGATTGAACCCCTCTTTTTACAGATGAGAAAACCAAGACCGGGACAGACAAGACTTGACCTTAATCAAGTAATCACCCCTTAGCAGAACCTAGCAGAGAAAAATATCCCCAGACACACAGGGGACACTAAGTGCTACAAGTGTGAAAACATAAATCCCCGGAGAAAGCCCCAAACCTTTAGGCCTATGCTGTTCCCAAAACAGATCTGCAAATTGGCTGGAAATGAACCCTTAAAACAGCCACAATGTGAGCTGCCCTTTTTGTTGGACAAAAATGACAGGCAAGGCAGCTAGCTGTCTGTCAAGAAGCCCAGCTCTAGAAAATCCCACCCGAGCACACGCCCCTCCCAGGGAGCCCCTTTACCTGCTCTTTGTTGCTATTATTGAGTAAGCCAGGTTTCTTTTTCTTTTTAATGGGGCTTGCTGAGGTGTCCTGTGGTGAGTGGCCATTGGAGGAATGTGGTGGGCTGGGGAACTTTCTTTTCTGGGCTGTTCGCTCTGTAGAGCCGGGATCTGTAAGAGACACACAGGACCACACATTTTAAAGCAGTCGGGGAGGCCAGGCCCTTCGGGACACTGCACATTTTGGTCTGCAAACTCTCAAGGCCATTTTAGCATCCCTCTTACTAGAATATACTTACCCCTAACTTTCATCGTCTATCTCAGAGATCAGACCGTTTGTTCTTCAGAGCGTGTAATATTTTGGTAAAAGTGTAATTAACTGCCAAAATGTAAAATAGACTTCAAATAATAACCTGGATTTCCAACTTCTCTTTTTTAAAAGAAAAAAAAAAAAAAAAAATCCAGTCCTACATTACATGCCCTTGTGGCACCCACAGAGATGACTAACAGCTACCTAAGTTCTGAGGGTGCTATGGGCTAATGAGTCAGACTGCAAAGTCCTTTGAACTGCAAGGTCAGTGCTTCAAGCTCACTAGCTGCTCCTTGGAAACCCTCTACAGTCGCTATGGATCCGTGGCACTTCCCAACAACAAGTTCTGATGGGAATGGGATCTCTGCCTTTCTTTACTGCCTCTATTGTCTCTGCCAATTAGGCCATGATCCTACTAGCACCTGTTTTCACACTGTTGTTGAGTATTCTCGAGTCAGTTCCGACCCAGAACAACCCTGTATCCCTAGGGTTTCCGAGGAGCAGCTGATGAGCTTGAACCGCCAACCTTGCAGGTCAAACCGACTTTGCAGTCCAGCGCATTAACCCACAGAGCCACCAGCAGGACTCCAGTTGTCACATAAGCACCAGTGTTTTCCAATCCCAAAGAAATCTGTATCAGAGAGCAAAAGAAAATCATAAGGGGCAGAGAGAGACAGAGTTCAAGAAAATGAAGGCAAATACACCTCTTTCTTTGTGGATGAGAACAATTTTGATTCATCTTTTATAGGTTAACAAAGTATACTGTTGATGCTGTTAAGTGTGGTGTGGCACTGTGGGCTAATGTGTCAGATTGCAAAGTTGTTTGAACTGCAAGGTCTGTGGTTCAAGCTCACTAGCGAACTCCTATACAGGGTCGCTATGGGTTGGAACTGACTCAGTGGCACTTAACAACAACAACATACATGGAAACAATACACCCCACCCACCTGAAAGTCCTCCTGGTCCAATCACCAGCAGACATGGTATTGTATCTGAGACTCTCCTCAAGTAGACCAACACTAATTAACACTCTCAAAATTTCTCCTCTGAAAATGCTAATAACCTCATCTCTCTCTGTTATTCTCTTTCACTTTCTTATTTTCCAATCTCCCAGCATTTCATTTAAACATAGAAAGACTCCCATAACCATCCAATCTTCACCTGCAAACAAATGAGTCTATTCCATACCAAACAACAACTTAGTTAGCTGGTGTGCCTTGCATCCTGAAGAAGAGACCAGAGTTCCCAAAGGAGGGGAAAACTACCCCAGGAGTTACAAAGATAGCAGGACGGGATATCAAATCAAAAAGATGATTATCCCCACAGATGGCCTGATGAAGCTCCCCCTCCATGGAACACTCCAGGCAAGTCCCAGCTCGCAGACTAGATAAAACATCCCAGCCCTTCATGTCTGGAGGGAGTCACAGACAACAGACTGACAGGCTCCATTCGGCCACACCAGGCTGACTGTAACAAGCCTACTGACCAAAAACTAAACCTGTTGTCAAGTCGATTCCAACTCAAGGAGACTCCATGTGCTAGGGAACAGAATTTCTCCATAGGATTTTCTCAGCTGTAGTCTCTAGAGAAACAGATCACCAGGACATACTCCAACAAGTTTAGGTTAGCAATTCAGCAGAGCGAACCGAACCATTTATACTGCCCAGGAAAACTAAAAGGCCTCCTAGTGATTTACTTTGGGCTTCAAAGACAAACATCTTCCAGCAGCCTCATAAAGCAAGACAAAGCCCACTATTTCATCCTCACCTAATCCACACAATGGAACTTTCCAGATTCACAGGCAGGCTTCAGAATAACCCTGGATAAGCTTCAGAGTTCTATTAGACCGAGACCCTGGTACTCTGGTATCCCGACTGTTAAGCGCTTACCTCCTCCTACACATAAGGTCTGCGGTTCGAATCTACCCACTACTTTGTGCGAGAAAAAACATGTCAATCTGCTCCCATAAAGATTACAGCCTTGAAATCTCTCTGCGTCTGAGCCAGAATCAACTCACAAGAAGACAACTAGTTGAGACACAGCCCCAGGAGGAAATAAGCCACAGACATTTTGAGGGTGAACAGACTCCCAGAGTTCTGGAGATGATCCCAAATACATCAAAATGGAGGGCCCAGATGGTTGGCCCAAAGGCATTCAACAGCTAGCTTACTGATAAAACTCACTAAAAAGATGATACCTAGGATTGGTGCACCTTCCCCTAACCCCCTCCAGAGAAGGTCTATAAGGGTCTTCACCCCACTTCAACATCATATATGGAAACTCCTATTTTCTCCACGTAGCCTGTGACACAAGAGTTGCCTCTCAGAATCACGTTCTATAGATAGTTACGGTAGGCAAAGCTGTGCCTTTAAGAGTATCCAATGGCGACACTGTGTGGCGGTGCCTAGGCTGGAAAACCACAGAATCATTAGTTATTGAGGCGATTCCAACTCATGCCCCGCCCAGAGTAGAACTATACTTGCTTCCGACATTTTCTCAAAATTGGATCACTCGGCCTTGCTGAGGTAGGTACCTGTGTATTGACTTGATCCTTCAGTATCAAATAGTAGCCAAGCATGTTAATGACCTTGGACAACACACAGGGGTTCCAGAAACAACTAAAGGCCCATAATACAGGACTAGCCTAATGGTTTTACATTACAACCAACAATGGAATATTCTGGAGCCATGAGAATAATGAGACACGCCTACACAAGCTCATATATGACCATGTCTATTACATCAGGCAAGAGAAGTAATGTGGTTAAGTATCATGAATGGATGCCCTGACCACAAATTTAAAATAAAATTTTAAAAAGATGCAATATGTACAGAAGTGTTTGCATAAATCAAAAACACTCCAGGAAAAATACAAGATTATGATGCAATCTAAAACAGGAGATACTCTAGGATGGAGAAGCTACAAAGACTGTGGAAGTGAGATCATTTCTCACTGTGTACCTTGGTGTGCTGGATTTATTTATCAGGTACCTGGAGTACACTTTACCATATTAAAGAAAAGAAAATATTTATGTAAGAGTCAATTTCATGGGGGACTACAAAGGCAAGAAGTGACTGGCTTACAAGTTTTCAAGAGGGAACCTAGATCTAGAGGGTGCAGAGGAAGGTAGAATCTCCACTGAGTAGTATCCAATCTGTCTGGGCAGGGCTGATGAGATGCGGACAGGTCTTTTGTGATACAACAGTGAATAACTGTTATCAGGACTGCTTGTGAAGGTTGGAAATGTAAAGGTAGACGTTTTGTAGCAAGGAGGGGAGTGACTAACTTTTCATTCAGTCTAGGAGCAGAGGTCCCTAGGACCAATCAAGGGAGAAGAGCGGAGAGCGGGACCCTATCCAGAGAAGCAGTGATACCTGAGATGGAAGCAGAGAAGACAATGTGGAGAGATGGAGGAGCTGGGGACTTCAGACACAAAGAGGGACGGGGCTGTGTGCTGACGACAGGGGGCAGGCTTGTAGTGTATACCCTTTGGTTGGTTGATGATGCGATGCAAGGAGGGGATTGTAACCATGGCAATGAAACAATACAGGATAGGGTGAACTTAAAACTAATGTTCTCCCATGTTAACTATCACATAATTCACAATAAAACATTTTTTTTTAAAAAAAGAGTCAATTTCACAGAAATTTTTTTAAAAATCAAGGTGTGCAAACTAAAGCCAGTAACGAGGGACTGAGAGACTTGCCTCAGGATGAAAAATGGCATCAGGTGGGCAAAGGAAGGCGGGTCAAGGGCATTGGTTCTACATGGATCTGATGAACCCAAAAAAAGTCTACTAAGTGTTACAGCAGAAGTGTTTAAGAGAAGAGTTTAGGGGCTTTAAAGGTGACATGTCCTAGGAAAAATGGCAACCCTACCAGGCAAAAATGGAAACAAATCCAGCAGAAGGTTTGGTTTTGTCTGTTTTCTTTTCTTAGTGGGTAGATTTTCAAAGAAGTACAGACATAAGCAAAGACAAATCAATGGGAATTTTGGGGCAGATTCAGGAAAAAACAAAAGGTGTGTTTCCATATTTCTCAACAGAGCACTGCTGGATTTGTGCAAGAATAACTCTTTCTCATCACAGAAAACACTTTGGTCCTTCCCACTAGATGCTACTATTGTTGGCTGCTGTCACCATCAACTAAATGCAGCTGCTGCCCAGTTCCGCACCCTAAAATTCAGATCCACAGGAGTTTCACTGGCTGGATTTTGAGAAGTATATCACCAGGTCCTTCTTCCTTGTCTATCTTAGTCTAGAAGTTCCACTGAATCCTATTCACAGCATCATAGCAACACACAACTTATTAGCAACGCCCCCGGCAGACAATGCATGAGGTGCATCAGCCAGAAACCAAACCCAGGTCATCTAATGCACAGAAGGTGAACCACAATCAAACGTGTCTCCATATGCTTCCCAAATACATCCACCTTCATGCAGAAGCACTGAGTTGGAATGCATCACAGGAGGCCATTATGCCTAGCCAACACTAGTCAACAGTTGAAGGTGGAAAGGGCAGTTAGTTACTACCTCTGCCTTGGGTAGTTGAAGTTATCCACTTGTGGTTCACCAAGAGTGAACCTCAGACAGACTTCACTGGGAATTTGCTACCATTGTCCTGAGTGGGTGCCATCAGTACATTCCAACTCATAGTGACCCCATGTGACTGAGTAGACCTGCCCCACAGTGCTTTCTAGGCTGTCAGAATACACTTAATGACAGGAGGTTTAGGGTAATCTTACCAGGACTCAAGCTCCATGTCTTTTTCATGCAGAGCTGTTGGGTGGGTTCGAACCACCCACCTTTAGGTTCACAGCCAAACACTTAACCGTTGTGCCACCAGGGCTCCTCTGAGGCTCCACTCCATCAATCTGGAGGACTCCATTGGAGACCCACTGCTCTAAAGTGTATGTTTGGAGGACAGGGTCCAGCTAGAGAATCCTGCTTCACACTGGTCAGCCAAGAGAAGAGAGACCTAGTCTATTTCGCCTTCTCAAAGGTGTCCTTAACTCTAAAGGGAGGAGACAACAAGGCTGAAAGACCATTAAACTTAAGGTGTGGTGCTGTGGGTTAATGTACCTGAGTGCAAAATTTGAACTGCAAGGTCAGAGGTTCAACCTCACCAGCTGCTCCATTAAAACCCCATACACGATGTCATAGGTTAGAGTCAACTCAAAGGAACTGAACAACAACAAGGAACATTAAAATTCTTTATTTGTATGAGAAAGGAGAGAAAACTAAAAATAAATGCAAGTGGTCATTAGTTTTTTAAAGCTGGGAAGGGAGTTTTACCCCAAATCCACAAGGAAACAAACGCAAACTGACCCAAGGATGCTCACACCTCCCAGAGTTTCCAGTTCAGTAAAACATTAAAAAAAAAAAAAAACAACACAACACCTATCCCATTCCCTGTTACTACCACCCCCAGAGTTAATAATGAGTTACACAGCTATATCCAAGGGGTAGAAATTTAATAGGTTCCAAACAACAGACACATCTGTCAACCTCAGAGGCTTTCGATGAAGGCTCTTAGGGAGAAAAATTGGATTTTGCGTCCTTCAGAAGTAGAAGCCGGCAGGTTGGCCTTTTGACTTAAAAGCTAACCTAATCTAGTAGAGGGTCGGTTCTGGTGAAGAGAGAAGGGTGGGTTTTTACTGGAGCCCTGTTAACAAACCTGACACCTTAGGATCTTTCCCAGAAAGCTGTGAGTCAGAAGGTTTTTGTGGGGGGGTTTTCTCCCTCCTTTTTCTTAATGATTTAATTCTAATGAGGATCTATTGCTAAACATATGTCATTTACAAACCTGGAATGGTGACAACCAGCCACCACAGACTGAAACAACGGAGGAGATGCTTTACCCTTGATTCCTAGATTGTACATGAGAACAACAAACCACTGCCCCCCCCCCAAAAAAAAACAAAGCAAACCCACTGTTCACTGGTGGATTCCAACTTCTAGAGACCCTGTCCATAAGGCAGAGTAGTTGTTCCTTATTTTCAGAGACTTTAAATCTTTATGAAGCAGATAGCCTCATCTTTCTCCCTCGAACGGCTGGTGGCTTTGAACCGCCAACCTTGTATTAACAGCCCAATGCTTATCCCAGTGCACTACAAGGGATCCTTAAAGCACTGCCCACCCTTACCCCCTATTAAAATTAAGTCCTGTTTGGAATGAGTTAACTTGGGCGTAGGAGGAGAGCTGCTACTTGGAAGAGGCCAGAGTGATGACTCAGGCAAACAGCTTGGCATGGAGCGGCAGAATTTCCCCCTCCTTGTGATATTTCACTGAATTCTTAATAATATGGGAAAGTCTACTGAGTACTTGGAACCAAGTGGGTGAGAAGATTGCTCCAGAACCTGTGTCTTTCTGAGGAGGGAACAGCCAGAAATAACCCCGCTCAGCACTTCCCAAGGTGTGGTGCTGGAGAACGAGGACTGGACTGCAAACCACAGGGTTGGCGGTTCAAATCCACCAGCTACTCCTCGGAAACCCTGTACAGGGTCACTAGGAGTTAGAAGCTACTCAATGGCACTTAACAACACCAACAGCACTTCAGAAACACCCTCTGACTTAAAGGATGCAGCTTCCTTCCAAATAACCTCATCACGAGAATCAGTGTCCCCAGAGCGGTAATTCAAGGTGTCACCCCACCCTCTCCCATACCCAACCAAACAAAATCCTTAAATCACAGAAACTAAGATATATCACATGTAAGCAATGTACAATGAAATTGACCAATATGTTTCTATGATTAAAATTGATGATAAGCATTACTTAAGGGTTTTGTTTTTTCACAAAACAGTTTTGTAAAACCTTTTCTACATTGAATTACAGTTTGAGCTACATTATTATTAGTAATCGAGTGGAGGCATTTTTTTTTCTTCCTTTAATTACTTATTACTTTTATTCTCAAGAAAGTTATTGATAGAGGTTCACACAGACTAATTATCACAGTATTTCTTGTAGCAATAGCAAATCTAGCAAAATCAGAAGACTAGAAACTCCAAGGTAACAAGGATTAAAAACAGTTCCTCCGGCATGTAGTGTTTGCAAAGTACTCTGGGTAGTAAGGGTAGCTCTGACCTGAACGTGCGCATTTGTTGTTGGTAAGTGCCACTGAGTCAGTTCTCCTTCAAAGTGCTGTGTGTAGGGTTCCCAAGGTGCGGCTGCTGGGTTTGAACCACCTACCTTTCGGCTGGAGTCCTGGTGTGGCGCTGCGGGTGAATGTGTGTACCTCAAGTTTGGTTTGAAGCACCAAGTTGGCAGTTTAAGCTCCTTGGAAGGCCTATACAGGCCAATACACTTTGAAATCCTATACAAGTAGTGATTCAAGGGCACTTCACAACAAATATATTGATACATGTAAACTAGGCTTATTAAAAAAATGTCTTTGTTGTTCTAACTATGAGGATATTTTCATAAGAGATAATGAATTTCTGATGAAACATTACACAAAATTTTAATCTATTATTTTAGTGATTCTTGGAAACCCTCCACAGGGTTGCTATGGGTCAGAGCTGACTGGACAGCACTTAACAACAACTCTGAGAGTGTTACCTGGTGTGGTCCATACCTCCTGCCCCTCCCCCTGTACCCTGCTGGCACCACCACTGCTAGTAGCTTACCTGGGCCTTGGGTAGTCACGATCAAGAATTTCTTATTGGTATTTACAATACACTAGTAGCCCTGGTGTAGCACTGTGGGTTAACGTGTCAGACTGCAGTCATTTGAACTGCAAGGTTGACGATTCAAGCTCACCAGTTGCTCCTTGGAAACCCTATACAGGGTCACTATGGGTCCAAATCGACTCAACAGCACTTAACAACAACAGTAGCCCTGGTGTGACACTGTAGGATAAGCACTGGACTGTTAACCACAGATTAGCAGTTCAAATCCACCTTGGAAACCCTATATATATATAAAGGGTCACTATGAGTCGGGTCCTGGTGTGGCACTGTGGGATAAGGCACTGGACCACAAGGTCTGTCTGAATCACAAGGTTGGCAGTTGAGACTCACCAGCCACTCCTTGGAAACCCTCAGCTGAGTTATGAGTTGAACAGACTTGATGGCACTTCTCAGAATGCTTTACAAGTACTTCTCTCTAATTTGCTTATCGAAGATTACTCAGCTATTACATAGCAGGGCTGGGATTTGAACCCAGGCAGTGTGACCCAAGGAGCATCGATGGCACAAAGAGTGCTTAATTAGCCTAAAGGTTAGAAGTTCAAACCTAGCCCAGTGGCACTATGTAAGAAAGCCCTGCTAATCTGAAACCAAAAAGATTACAGCCCATAAACCCCACCAAGGAGCTCTCACTGGAACGCATGGGATTGCCCTGAGTCTCATCGGCCACAGGTTTGGTTTGGTTGCTGGTCTGATCCTAAGACCTAGCCTATAGCCAAGACATCAGGAAAGGCCTTTTCCTCAGCTCCGTAGCTAGCTGTTGTTGTTACTGTTGTTAAGAGCTGTCAAAGTCAGTTCTAACTCATAGCGATCCTGTGTAGGATTTCCAAGAAGCAGCTGGTGATTTTGAACTGCAAACCATGTAGTCCAAATCAACCACGTGGTCCAGTGCCTATCCTACAGCACCACACCAGGTAAACTCCTTAATAAGGGCCTGTGTGTTAACACTGCATTCTCATGTGTAGATGGAGGTGTTAGGGCACATGGGGACTCTAACAAGGAGCTTCAGGATTGGTGGAAGACAGAAAATAGTGTTGTATCACCCATTGCTGGCCAAGGCAGTCCCCAGGAAGCACCATCATCCAAGGGTCGCACTAGATGCTGCCCACCAGCACAAAACAGACCTGGGTGCTCCCTGGTCCTGTCCCCCCCTACACACACACACACACACACACACACACACACACACACACACACACACACTGGGTTCCTTCCCCATCTCAGCCCTAGCCTCCTCTGACAAGCCTCACCAGGCCCCGCCTCTCCCACATCCGGAGCCTGAGTCACTGCCCTCCTTCTACATTCTCCAGGGTCTAGGAAATAACACACCATTACAGGGAATGGTCTCCTCCCAGGAGGACCACCCCTGTTGTGTTTTTCTGTGGACATTTCCTTAAAGATGTCCACAGAAAGAAAAGAGAAACTTGGTTAAAAGGCCTTACAAGTAGGATAAAACAGAGTTCCCTGGACAGTCCCCTAGCAAACCAGGCTGAGGTAGTCACCCTACACAGATGTCAGGGGTGAAAGCCCTGCTGGACCAGGTTCAAGACGATAGAGACAGACAGTACACACGAGCTGCAGAAACTAGTTCTGCTGCTTCCCAGCAGTGTGACCTCAACCTCTCTGTGCCTCAGTTCCAACAGCAGAGATAACGAATGATTCACCTAAGACTCTCAGGGCAATGTCAGACAATCAGTAAACACCCTAGAAATGTCAACCTTTTTTTTTTTTTTTTTAATAAAAATATTTTTTAAAATAAAAATATTCTACCTCCTCCTCCTCTCTCATTCACCCTCAACACCATCACTCAGCTCCTCAAATCAGAGCACCGGACACAACTCTTCCATTTCAGTCAGAAGTCCTGGCTGGGTCAGGGGTACAGGTATGGAGTGTAATCACCCCTCTCCTCGGCCTACTTCAAACATGACCACACGCTGCTCTCTTGGAGGCAGCAAAGCAGAGGCAGGTTAATCATTTCAAGGCAGGTTTTGCAAAGACACAGAGCAGGTACCCAAACAGGCCTCCCTCCCCAGGAATCTAGGAGCCCTCCCCAGCCAGCAATTACATAATAATGAAACAAAAGCCCTGAATTTCCTCCTGGACGAACACACAGAAATGAGAAATCCAGAGCAAAGGACAAAGGAAGAGGGGGGAAGGAACATAGTTTTTCTTACAGTGGAGAAGGCCTAAACGGAAGCAGAACATGGGAGGGAGATCACCATGTGCTCACAAGGTGAGCAAGCCCTAGACCCACTGGGTTGTGGGGACAGAATAGACCACGGCTAAGCTGGAACTCTCTGAGCTACAGTGCTTTAGAAGATCTCCCTCATGAGTCAACTATTTCATCTGGCACCAGGAAGACGACAAGGGCTGAAGTGGACATGAGACAGGAGAACCAAAGAGTCATCCTCAACTTGGGGGAGAAAAATGTCAAGTCATTGAGAATCTCGGGTACCTGGGAAGCAAAACAAGCGAGGAAAGATGACAGGGGCTGAGGTTCTGAACCGCCAAGCAGCACTTACCTGACATTGAGAAAGCTCAGCAGTTCAGAGGTCTTGCCTCTTTTAGGGTAACAGAGGCTCCCACAAGAAAGACATTCCTGCTTCCGGATCCTCTGTGGCCTCTCCCAGGGGGAGGAGGAAGCAGCTAAGAGGCCAGGCTAGGAGTCAGCATTTAGCAGGCAGGCCCCAGTCCTGTACAAGTTAGGTCAGGGCAAGGACACTGTCACCTCTCTGCAATAGGCAGTCTAAGGCTCAGGATGTGCCTTAATGTCCCCAGGCTTTCAGGTCTAATTTATCACTCTAGACAGCAGCTCGGCTAGGATGAAAGTCTTCATTCAGCACATTGCTCCGAAGAGCCATTTATTTCACCGGATGTGAATACACACAAGGAATCTTAGTGGCTGTGCTGATGAAAGCAAGAAGGTTGGGGGTGGCAGGGAGGCTGCAGGGATTGTTGCGTTGTTGTATTTTGACCGCGTTTTTAAATTTTTGAATGATTATTTCAAATTACCTTTCGTCCTGATGTGGCTCTACTAGAAAGGAGACAGCCACTTTTACGCTGGAGGTATAATCCCTCCCCATTCTAAACATACACTCTCACTCACTCAATAATGCAGAAGCGGTGATTAAAGGGCACATTCATATGTAAAAGGTAAACTTCCAAATTCCCCAGGCAGGACAGAAATTGCTACAGCCAGGGAAAGAGGTTGATTTACAAATGAATTCAGTGTTTGGCCCTCAACAGCCACACAGCCAGAGCTTTCTCCTCCCCAGCGGCAATGAGGCCTTTTGGGAGGAACACTTCTCCAGGGGTATTTCCTGGTTCTGGAATGCCAAGCTGGGTGAACCGTTATCAAGGGGGAGGCAGGGCCTATCTCCTCACAGGACATCTCTAGCTCTCACCCCTCCAGTGGCCAGGCCCCAGAAGGCTTCACCCAAGGGCCAAGGAATTCCATCCAGGGAATGTGAAGTAACTGGCTGGCTGAGGAGAGGTTGGTGAGAGAAGATGGTTCTGATGGCGGAGACCCGCCTGCATTATTTATCCAAGCTCACCCCACAGGGAAGCTCAGGTTCTAGAAATTCAGGGGCTGGTGACTTTCAAATCACAACAGGGTATGACAGGATAGGAGGGGCCAACTCAGGAACAAAAAGATGATTCCATGCCAGCTGCAGCGGAAGCACAGAGAGGTGGGGAAATAAAGACCTTTCAGAAAGGGGGTCGATGAAGGGAAGAGGCAAGCTGGTTACCAAGCAACGTTCCCCCACAAGCCCCAGGCAGGAGGTCTAGCCTCTCCAATGGACACCTTAATAAGGACAAGAAATTCTCCACTGAGAACACCAGTAAGAAGGCACAGTCCTTCTTCACGTCACCATGTTCCTTCAGGGGAGGATCAAGAATTGCAGGCCCAACGCGCCAGAATGCAAACCCGTTTGAACTGCAAGGTTGGTGGTTCAAGCTCACCAGGTGCTCCTTGGAAACCCTATACTGGGTCGTTATGGGTTGGAACCGACTCAACAGCACTTAACAACAACAACAAATATCTTCTTTAGCTGTGGTTGTGTTCACTTTGACTCACAACAACTACAGGTACAAAAAAAAAAAAGGTGTTGCCCGGTCACTAGAGTCCACTGCTGGTATCCCGTCCAAACTAGGGGTCACCTTTCAGTACTACATGAGGCAATATTCTGTTGGGATTCACAGGGTTTTCACTACACTGTAGGATAAGCACTAGACTACTAACCACAACGTTGGTAGTTCAAACCCACCTGCCGTTCTTCAGAAACCCTATACAGGGTGGTTGTACGTTGGAATCGACTCAAAGGCACTTTTCATGACAGCAGCCATCTTCAGAAGTAAATCATCAGCCCTTTCTTCCAAGTTGGCCTTTATCTGTCGGTGCCACTGAAACCTATCCACCCTAGGTGACCATGCTGGTATTTGAAATACTGGTAGCATAGCTTCCAACATTACAGCAACATGCAAGCCATCACAGTACAACAAACGGACAGGCCCAGAAAGTTGTCTAATTCCCACTGGCCAAACAAAAAAATAAAAACTCCCACCTCTTGGCCATCAGTGGAGGGATTTTCTGAGAACACGGGTCCTGTAGGCACAGTAGTGACAGAAAGAGGTGGGTGGGGGCCCACTGCAGCCTGGCATGTAGAGGCCAGACTGCACGCAACATGAGAGTCTATATTAGTAGGGGTGAGATTCAATAAAGTATCCTAAGTCATGTAAAGAAGCAACACTGGATCCAGGTCTTTTTACGCACTAAGCGCAATCCAAGTGAAAATAAGGCCAGAGACAGAAAATGTGTGAAAGAAATATAGGCTGGGGGAGTAGGGAGGGCTCTGTGTTTGCAGAGCCTTGAAGAACACCCAGGAAAATCCATTGCCTGCAACAAACACTAGTCTCCTCTTTGAATTCTTTTAAGCACGCGCACATATGTTGCCATTTAAGAGAGAAAGAGCTCTGGGTAAATGGATTATAATAACTAATACTATGGTCTTCTCACTGCATGCCTGGCACTGCCTATGTGCAGCCCAAGAAGAGTTCAGGACTTGCGGCATACAGTGCAGTGCAAAGCAGTAGTCCTCACCAGGGGACCCCAAAGGACACTTGGCAATGCCTTGAGACATTTTTGGTTGTCACAACAGGACCAGGGAGAAGCTGCTACTGGCATCTAATGGATTGTTGTTGTTAAGTGACATAGAGTCTGTTCTACTCATAGCAATCCTGTATAGGGTTTCCAAAGAGTGACCGGTGAGTTTGAACTGCCAACCTTGTGGTTAGCAGAGACCAAGGCTTATCCTCCATCATCATGCCTGGACTCCGTATCTAATGCATTGCTGCTGTAGCTAAGTGCCTTCCAGTCACTTATGACTCACAGCGAGCCTTTTTGATCTTTGCGAGACCAGAAAGCCTCCTCTTTCTCCAACCAAGTGGCTGGCGGGATTGAACCACAGACCTAGTGGTTCACAGTGCAGTGCCTATCACATGGATCCACTACACTCCCTATCTAATGGATAGAGGCCACCCCCCACAACACAGAAGTTAACTAGCCCCAAATAGCAGTAGTGTCTAAGCTGAGTAACCCTGGTGCAAAGCAGCAGCTAGAGTTGCCAGGCAGGTCTAACCCTGTGTCAATACACCACCCACGGAGAAGCTTCGCCCATTAAGAAGGAAAATGATGCCTTGTGTTTCACTTGTCGGTCCAGATTTCAGATTTCAAAAGGAAGAAAACAATGGGACCAACCAGTCATCAAAATATGCCTGAGCAAGTATTAGACATCTGGCCTGCCTGAGAAGACCCTGCCCTCACACGAGCGTCAAATCATAGTGAGAATATCATCTATTACTGAGTACTTAGTACCGTGAAGTACTGTTCTAAATTACAGTTCTCCATTTATTTCCTCCTCACCACAATTCTACAGGGAAGGAGGAGGAAACTGATGTCCAAAGCGAAACAGGCCTATGATGATGTAGCTAAGAAACCAAAGAAAAAGAATAGACCCATCTACCAAGTCTTTTCTGACTCTGACAG
>NW_006408541.1:15963603-15989857 GCF_000296735.1 Chrysochloris asiatica | reverse complement strand
TTTTCTTGCCTGTAATTTCTCAGAAGCAGCTCTCCAATCCTGTCTCCTATAGTGTCACTGGATGGGTTTGAACTGTCAAACTTTAGGTTCAACGTCATAATTGTCATTAAGTGCCGTCACATCGGTTCTGACTCATAGCAACCCTGTATAGGGTTTCCAAGGAGCGGCTGGTGGCTTTGAACCAGCAACCCTGTGGTTCACAAACTGACCTAGTGGTCAAGTGCTTATCCTACAACAAGCACCACAGCACGTTCATAGCTAAAGCATTTGTGCTATCTAGGGTTCTTGCTGTGGCTAATAAAAATGGACTAAATAAGAAACTGACAAAAAGCCTGGAAGGAGAACTACCTACCAGGAGTTTGGAAATACATACTACTGAGGGATGAGGGGGGTAGCCGAGGAAGTATTTCTGTATTTCCTTCTCAAACTGGGTTCAAGTGACATTGTGTGTCATCAGATTGGTTCTGACTCATGGTACAGCATTTCTTAGAGCAGCTGGTGGGTTTGAACTGCTGTCCTTTCAGTTTCCAGTGCTTATCCTACAGCATCACACCAGAACACAAGTGATTCATAGCTACTGTCTGTTGAGAATCTTCCCAACAACTGGATGAACTTGGGATGGTGCTTTTGTCCCCATTTAGCGAGGTAGGGTTCAGAGAAGTAGTCATTTCTGTACTCAAAGCCAACCAGGGTTGTCAATGCTCCTGAGTCTACCACGACAGGCTCCACTGCAAAGCCCTGCCTCCGCCACACTGCTCAACAGTCTCCTCTCCGGTTGGGAGTGCAACCTAGCAATTCCCCACCACACAGGCATGCAGGCTTGGCAGTGGCCAATGTCAACACAACCTACTGTCCAGGTACAGGCCCTAGAGTCAAACCACGGGATCTGTACCCAAACATTGCCACCTGCCAACCATACACCTAATGGGCAAGTTAAGTTACTTCTGTGGGCCTGGTGTGGTGCTGTAAGATAAGCACTACACTGCTAGCCACAAAGTCGACGGCTGAACCCCACCAGCTGCTCCTCAGAAATTCTACACAGGGTCGATATGAGTCGGAACAACAGACTACACTTAGCAACAACAACATGGGCCTTGGTCAATCCAGTGGTAAAATGGGTACAATGTACGATCTTCCTAAAATTAGAATTAAATGTAAACAGTATCTGCCATATCAAATAACAATGAATCATTACTATTATCCAGTGGCAAGAGGTCCCAGAGAAAGGACATGAACCCCAAAATCTCACGCTGTTGTTGTAAAGTGCCATCAAGTTGATTCCGACTCATAGCGACTCTGTATAGTTTCCAAAGAGTGGCTGGTGGGTTTGAACTGTCAACCTTACAGTTAGCAGTCCAGTGTTTACCCTACAGCGCCATACCAAGACTCCATAAATTCCGCTGAATGTTTTTGTGTCTTCACCATGGTTTGTATCAGATTAGCTCATCCCAGATTATTTCTACAAAGGGCTCATCTGTGGAACACAAAACTTCCCCAGTAAACTCCCCCAGGTAGCACTGGTCCAACCAAGCCAGGCTCAAAATCCCTACAGATGAGCTCAGGATTCACTCAATCCCAGTCCCAACTGCCTCCCAGATTCACTTTCTAACCCCAGGACTTCCCCGTGTGCACTTTCCTCCCTACAGCAGTGAAGTTCCTGGAACCTGGCAGAGAGCTGACCACAATGAAGCCTGGCTCCAGAGGCCTTGGGCAAGGCTCCTCATCTACTAATTATCTGCCTGTTCAAGTTCAGACCAACCTTCAAGGTCTCACTCAAAGGCGGCCTCAGGCCAGAGGTTTACTGGTACTAAAGATCACCTTTGACCTTCCCAGAGGCCACCCTGGTCCAACCCTGTGATAATTCACTGGTTGGCCTGCTTCCCAGGAGTCCTGGTGGTGCAGATACTGAGCCCCTGGTATGAACACATCAGCTGCTCCTCAGGATAAAGATGAGGCAGTGGACTTCTATAAAGATCACAGCCTTGGAAATCCCTATAGCGTCCCTTAGCTGGCAGCATAGTGTATTCTGAGCTGGACTAAACACAAGGTTAGCAGTTCGAATTGACCAGCCATTCCACAGAAGAAAGATGATCTTAGAAAGATTTATAGCCCTAGAAATGCCATGCAGGGTCCCTAGGAGTCAAGACTGGCACACAACCACCACCATAGGATCCTTCTGAGTTTGAATGACTCAATGGTATCAGGTTTCATTTGGGGGTTTTGGCCTGCTTCCTCACTTGTCCATCTGTTAGCTGTTCATTGTTAGCTGCCATCACGCCAGCCCCCAACTCATAGCAACCCCTGTGCACAAGAGAACTACATGCTACCTGGGCTGGAATCAACATCATGATCGTTTGTGGATCAGACCATTGTGGTCCATGTTACTTTCATTGGCTGATTTTTAGAAATGAGTCACCAGACCTTTCTCCCTGGTTCATCTGAATCCTAAAGCACCACTAGAATGTGTGCATCATGGCAACTTACTACATACAGTGAAACATTCCAACTTATGGTGACAGCGCAGAATGACCCCAGAGGGTTTCCTAGGCTGTCATCTCCACCGAAGCAGACTGTCACATCCTTCTCCTCAGGAGCCACTGGGTGGGTTTCAGACCACCAATCTTTGGTTACAAGCCAAGTGTTTAATCACTGCACCACCAAGAGCTCCTTCAGCAGGACTGTCATTGTTGTGTGCCATCGAGTCAATTCCAACTCATAGCAACCTCTATAGGGTTTCCGAAGAGCAGCTGGTGGGTTTGAACCACTGACCTTGGGATTAGCAGTTCATGCTTATCAGACAGTGCCACACCAGGAGTCCTTGGGCGTGTAGTGACAGTAGTGGTAGAATCTCACCTTTTATGTGGAGACCTGCTGACAGATGAGTGTACATGAAGTACTCCGGCTGGAAATCAAACCCAGGTCTCCCACATTGAAGGCTGAGACAGCACTCCACCCGAATCAGACTGCGAATCTCAAGGTCACCAGTTCGAAACTACCAGCTGTTCTGTGGGAGAAAGATGAGGTTGTCTGCTCCCGTAAAGACTGACAGCCTCGGAAACCCTGTGCGGGGTCTCTATGAGTCGGAACCGACTCCACGGCACATCACCACCATCATCACCACTGTTGTTGTGGTTATGTGCCATGGAGTCGTTAGCAACCCTGGTATAGCGTTTCCAAGGAATAGCTAGTGAGTTTGAACGGCCAATTTTGCAGTTAGCAGTCCAATGCTTACCCTACAGTGGCCACACCAGGACGCCAAGACACTGATTTGTTGCTGTTGTTATTGCTAGGTACCATCAAGTCGGTACTGTTCCGTCGTCCTACACCACCTTAACAATGGTTAGGTCTTCCAAAAAGGTACCACAGCTCTTAGGGAAAAAAATCAGTAACATGTTCTCAAAATTTACAATGTCCAAGTAAGTCATCTGGTTCCACTTACCTTTCTCTTCCATTCACCCAACTGCAACCACAGTGACCCCTTTCTGCTCCTCAAACAAGTCAAGCTCATTCGTACTTGCTGGCCCCTCTATCTAGAATACTCTATGCCCTATTTTCCATTGTTGTTGTTATGTGCCGTGGAGTCGGTTCCGACTCACAGCAACCCTGTACAGGGTTTCCGAGTCTATAAATCTTTACGGGAGCAGAAAGCCTCATCTTTCTCCCGTGGAACAGCTGGTAGTCTCGAACTGCTGACCTTGCGGTTCGCAGCCCAATTCGTAACCACTACACTACCAGAGTTCCTATTAGCCAACTCAAATGGCAACTCTCTCTACAGCATTGTCCTAAAAGGGTTTCCTTCACAGAGGTCATCTACAACTGAAAATTATCAAGTATTATTTTCTTCATGGACAATCATTTAAAGATAGTTTCTTCTCCCCAAACAGTTCTATAAAATACATTTCTACAATACCAAAACCAATTATTTTCTGTCTTTTAGTTTGTTTATTACGTCTCCGTCAAAAAATGAGCTCCTTTCAAACTTGTCTGTCCTTTGCCGCAGCCCAAAACCTGGCAGATGGCTTGACTCTGAGTGCCCAGGAGCACACACCTGGCTGCTGAAATAACCCAACAGGAGATTTAGCAAAGCTCCAAGTACACCGGACCCACAGGGAACACAAGGCTTTCTCCCCCACTCTAAGAATCCCTGCCAGCAAACCGAGATGGCAGGAGGCAGGCTGGGCTGGGCCACAGCAGAATATTACATAAAAGGGAAGCTGGTCCTTTCAGTCTGAGAAGAGAAACTAGAGCAAGAAGTCCCTTTTCAACAGGTAACCATCCATTCCAGCTTCCTGCCTAATGAGTCCATTTCCTTAAATAAAGCACAAAACTACTTGTTACAGTCAAGTCAACTCCAACTCACAGTAAACCTACGTGACAGAATGAAGTTCTGGCATGGCACTGTGGGTTAATACGCTGGACTACAAAGTTGTTTAGAACCACAAGGTTGGCAATTCAAATTCACCAACCACTCCTAGGAAACCCTATACAGGGTAGCCTGAGTAGGAACCAGACTAGAGAGCACTTAAGGACAACAGCAGCACATGACAAAATGGAGTCCTGGTGTGCCACTGTGGGTTAATGCACTGAACTGCAAAGTCGGTTGGCAGTTCAAGCTCACCCTATTATAGGATCGCTATAGGTCAGAACTGACTCAACAGGACTTAACAATGACATATGACAGAATGGACTTCCGGTGTGGCAGTGTGGCACTGTGGGTACACACTGAACTGATAACCACAAGGTACTTAGTTCAAACCCACCAGCTGTTCTTGGAAACCCTATACAGGATTGCAATGAGTCCGAAACAATCAACGGCAGCACTTAACAACAACATGACAGAATACAACTGTCCCAGAGGGTTTCCAGGGCTGTAATCTTTATGCAGGAGAGCTGGTGTGGCGCTGTGGGTTAATGCGCCGGACTGCAAAGCCATTTGAACTGCAAGGTTGGCGGTTCAAGCTCACCAGCTGCTCCTTGAAAACCCTATACAGGGTTGCTATGAGTTGGAATCAACTCAACGGCACTTAACAGCAACAATCTTTATGCAAGCAGACCCACCAGCTCTTTTCTCCCCAAGCGAAAGGCGGGTTCCAAAGGCTGACCTTTTTGGTTGGCAGCCAAGCGATTAATCACTGAGCAACCAAGGCTCCTTAATCCCCACGTTTAAAAAAAAAGGAAAACATTGTCATCATAGTACCCCATAGGACACAGCCGAGCCACCCCATGGGATTTCCAAGGCTGTAATCTTCTCTATGAGTTAGAAGCGACTGGAAGGCACTTAACAACAACAATCTTCAAGTAACCAGAGTATCAGATTTTTCTCCTGTAGAGCAGCTGGTGGGTTTGAACTCCAGGACTTTCAGTTTGCATTCAAACACTTAACCATTGTGCCCAAAGGGCTCCTTTACAACCAGAACATAATTACTGAAACTCAAAGAGAAACACACAAAGTTTTCTCAAGCTACCCATTCCAACGGCCCTGGCCGCCCCTCCAGTCTTCATGTGGAGAGCTACTGTTTCAGAATCAATTTAGGGGTGAAAAGACAAGCGACCTCACAGAGCTTACCATGTCACCACATTTTTTAGCCAGGGTTCTTGGATCTTTTCTTTCCAGACCTTTTAGAGACTGAGAATCGCTTTCCCAACACTACCTGGATCCTCAACCTCCCACCAGATTCTCCAATTCTGCCAGTGCAAGGTAAAACAAGGTTTTAAAATTCCCCACAAGGTTTAAAAAATCTCACGGGTGTTTGCTGTCTATAAATGCAAGAAAATTGGCTCAGCCTCAAGAAGAGAAAGTAAAAAATTATTTTTCAAGTTCACCTTCCCTCCATCCCATTCAATGGGCATGTTGTTGTTGTTGTTGTCAGGTGCCATCGAGTCGGAACCGACTCATAGCGACTCCATGCACAGCAGAACGAAACAATGTTCGATCCTGGGCCAACCTCACCACCGCTGCCACCCCCGAGTCCATCAATGATGCCACCTGGCCGATCCATCTCGTTGGAGGTCTTCCTCTTTTTCTCTGACCCTCCACCCTACCCAGCATGACATCCTTCTCCAGCGATTGTTTCCTCCGGACTACATGTCCAAAGTAGGAGAGACGAAGCCCATCTCAATGGGCATGAGATTCAAGAAAAATTACATCTGCTCTTTCCTCTCATCTTGGTCCCCTCGGGACTCCCATAATGTCAGCATCTGGCCTTGCTTGAGAGGAATCTAGATTTTAAGACACATATTTGTCATACAACACAACTTCCTTGATTCTCACCAACTGCTATTGCAGCTAGTCCCAACCCAAAAAATACCAACCTGTTCTCCAAATTGACGGTTAGAAATCAAGGAGTTATTGGAGGGTTGTTGGGGTTCCCTCTCCCCTTTAAATTTTATTTATTTATGTCTTGGAGAATATACACAGCAACCCAAATCACCACCAAGATGATTCTGAGAGCAAACCTACACAGACTGTAAATTTTTATGGGAGCAGACAGTATCTCCTTTCTCCCTTGGAAGGGCTGGTGGGTTTGAACTTCTGGACCTTGAGATTAGCAGCCCAATACCTATCCTGCAGTGACACCAGGGCTCCTTAAACACAGCAAAACACATACCAATTTAACAGTTTCTGCATGTACAATTCAGTGACAATGACTATGAACAGGAAAAGGGAAAAATTATTCACTATCCTCTCCAGCACAGGAGGCAAGCTAAAATGCTAATCAGGTCACCAAATGCGACCAATCCCCCAGGTTTTCCCCCTGCCCTCAAACAGGTATGCAGCCTGGCCCCTCCCTGGACTCTGACCCCATACAGGCCCATGTTGCCCTCCACTGGGGCTCAGAATCTGGAGAAATTAGCTCCTCTGAGTCAGCCGGCTTAATAAAATCTGAAACTCAGCTTCACCTCTCGGAGTAGCCTCAGTTTCTTCCACCAAGAATCTAAAACTGCTGTTTTAACAATTACATTCAAGTTGTACAAGCATTCTCATACTTTTGTGGGTTAGTCCTCCCCTAATTAATATAAATACACTTACTGCCCCAACCCAAGCTTCCTATCCAAACTTTTTTTTTTTTAACTTTTAGTGCGATTTGGATGAAAGCTTAGAGAGCAAATTGGTTTTCCATTCAACAATTCCTACGCGCTTTGTTTCAGGACATTGATTGGGATCCTCACAATGTTTAAGTACCATTTCCACTTCCTCCCTGAGTTTATTGTTTCCATTCATCCCTCCCCCCTTCCTACTTCTCTCCCCTTCCTGCCTCTGAATTTTGTCTCTGGGCCAATGCCACCTGCCCTTCTGATCTCCTATGGCAGACTGCCACCACTCCTCTGTCTGTTTGTTGTACTGTAGTGGCTTGTGCATTATTGTGATACTTGAAGCTATGCCACTGGGATCTTGAATGCTGGGCAGGGTCACCCACGGTGGGCAAGTTTCAACTGAGCTACCCCACTAAGACAGACTAGGAAGAAGGAGAGGTGATTGCTTCAGAATGTTATGAATAGCAGTGGAACTCTGTCAGAATGCCGAAACATGATGAAGAGCACCAGAATATTGTCAGATACAGTGTAGGAAGATGAGCCGCTGAGGTTGGAAGGCACTTCAAACATGACTGGGAAAGAGCTGCCTCCTCAAAGTAGAATTGACAGTGATGACGCAAATCGTATAAAGCCCTCAGGACCTTCATTTACTGGTGGGGCACAACTCAAAATGAAGAGAAACAGCTGTAAGCATCCAGTAATAATCAGAATATGGAATGTACGAAATATCAATCTAGGAAAATTGGAAATTGTCAAAAATGAAATGGTACTGATCTTTCTTTTTGTTTGGTTAGTTCTGTGGAAGAGACAGGCTAAAGTCTTTGCAATGATTTCAAAACTGTACATGCATTATTAAGTCAGGGGTGGGAAACCTTTTGTCTGCCTAGGGTTATTTGGAAATTTGTAACGTCACTTGAGTGCCATACAGAATTATCAACTTAAAACTTAGCCTGCTGAAACAGAGGGGACAGAAACAAGTACTACTAAATGATGATGCATGGAGGGGATTGTAATCATTGATATTCTCCAAGGTAAACTATCACTCAATTCAAAATAAAAGCTTAAAAAAAAAAAAAAGTTTGCCTGCTAGACTTGGTCAAACATTTAATTAACTCATCCCTAATGTGACAGACTTCTGGTGTGACGCTGTAGGATCAGCACTGAACTGCTGACCACAAGATCCACAGTTCAAGCCTCTCAGCTGCTCCTAGGAAACCTTATACAGGGTCAATATGAGTCAGACCAACTAGACAGCGCTTAACAAGAACAATGTGATGGCTGGAATGGTAGGGCAGGCCTTATATGCCCTGCCCTATAGGATCAGCACAGACTGCAAACCACAAGGTTGACTGTTCAAACCCACCAGCTGTTCCATGGAAATCCTATACATGATCTCTATGAGGAACCAACTTGACCAGCACTTAACAACAATAACATATGGGGCTGGGGCTGGATGTGCCCCTCCTCTGCAGTAAGTGAAGGGGACTGTGAGGAGGAATCTGTTGCAGGGGTGGGTGGGTTCAGTCATTTCAAAGTGAGGGAAATGTATAAAACATGAAAGAGCAAGTCTGCTGTACTCATGACTGAGGTATGCTTAACAACCTGGGAATTTGCTGTATTTTTAAAATACAGATTTAAACAAACAAAAAAGGTCCGAAGATCCAGCCAGCATGGCAACCATTTTCTCTTTTGGTAGAAAATGTAATGTCTTGCTTGCCAAGGTCTGTATTACTCTTGACTTTTAGTATTAAGAAATAATTTTGAAAACCCCTTCAAGAGTATAACAGGACAGGGGAAAGCAGAAAAGTACAATAAGGTAAAACAAAGGGATCAGAAGTGAGGGATGCTTTACTAAGATGGCCAAGTTCTAGAACGTTCAACTCCATTACAGTGTATGGTATGCTGTTGGTGTGAAGTGCCATCAAGTTGATTCCAACTCATAGCAACCCTACACACAGGGTTTCCAAGGAGCAACTAGTGGGTTTAAACTGCCGACCTTGGGATTGTGAAGTCCATGGCTGATCCTACAGCACACCACACCAAAAGTTCTGTATGCTACAGGTTTGTTAATATTTTTTTAAAGTATGGAGAAGGGGAGGAAGTAGAAATGAAAACCTGTTAAGCATCAGAGAGGATGTTTAGCTTTTCTTTGCGTACTCTGGCTTGTTGCAAGGATGTGAACTGATTTTAGAAATTGAACAAAAATTCAAGAAACCCTTTTTTTCTCTCTTACAGTTAGTCAGATTGTACTCCTTAGACAATATTCTTCTGCAAACAACGTGTACTGCGCAACTACTATTAAACACCAGCCCCATGCTAGTTAAAGAGGTAAGAGAGACTGGTTCCCACAGCAGACTACCAGAGGTGAGGCACAGGTAAATGAATTATTATGCTATCAGAGGGCAACCCACTTCACCGTCATATCCGGTGGAACTTTACCCCAGCCACTGCTGGCACAAAGGCAGTTCCAAGAGCCCTGGTTAAGAAATACTGACTTGGGGAACACAGAAGGAGTCTTGTTCTTTGCAAAATGTACCAAAGGAGCAGGCTCAGGAAGGTCTGATCAAAACAAAACTCAGATTCCAACACAATAGTCATGTATTGATCAGGTTCTATGCTGTGCTGGTTCCTGGCAGTGATTCTATCTACCCCTCGATCAAGCCCAGCAACAAGTCATCAATGAGTCTTTTAAGGATGCAGCTCAACACTGTCCAATAGAATGTTCTTCCATGGTGGCAATGTTCTATACATACACACCTGTGGCTACCAAGCACGTAGAATGTGGCTAGCTTGACTAACAGAATCTTTCATTTTATTTCATTTTAATTACTGAAAATCTCATTAGCCACACACAGATAGTGGCCATCTTGTTGGAAAACTTAGTAACAGAAGCTTCGTAGTAACAGGCAAGGGAGGAAGTCAGTCAGGGAAAAAGAACACTGCCAATCCTCCACCTGACCCCCTAACTTGCCTCCAGGAATTTGATCTTAAAAGCAGAATAATCTTATGCCTGGTGATGGTGGTTGTGTGCCACGGAGTCAGTTCCAACTCACAGGGACCTTGTACAGGATTTCCAAGGTTGTCACTCTTTATGGGAACAGAAAGCCGCATCTTCCTGCCTCGGAACAGTTTAGTAGATTCAATCTGCTGACCTTGCGGTTAGCAGCCCAACTCGTAACCCACTGTTTCCAGGGCTCCTTTAGATGCCTAGAAATATGTATACAAACTTGCCTTTAATGCTTTCTTTAACCTGGCTTGGAAATTCTGTTTTAATATGTATTACAATTTCTGGTCAGAGTTGACCATTGTACCTTCATGGACAATATAAAGGAAAGTTCAAGGGTGATTTTGACATTGGAACCTGGAGTTCCAGATTGATGCCAATAGTTAACACACGCAGCTATAACCAAAAATAGCTGTTTTCAGTCCACCCAGAAAGACCTCAAAAAATAAGGTCTGGTAATCTAATTTTAAAAATCACCCACAGGTCTAGTCTGGTGCTCATGGGGTCATCATGAAGCAGAATCAACTCAAAGACAATGTTTTTTTTCCCAGGGGTGATTCTGACATGAACCTCAAGGTACCACTATCGGAGCCTAAATGACTGCAAATGTCAGACTTGGGACAGCTGGGTCCCCAAGATGAAGAGAAGAAGGAAAGGTGACACTCAACCAGAAGCAAGAAGCAAGAGGACAGAGCCTAGCATGTCTCCGAACAACACGCGGCCTTAAAGAACCGCTGGAAATTTGAAGCAGGGGAGAGGGACAACCAGACCAGTGTTCCTGAAAGATCTCACTAGAAGTGCTATTAATAGGCTGGGAAGGAAAGACATCAGAAGAACAGGAACATCCTTTGGAGGACAAGGCGGCCAGGCCACCAATCACTTGGCCGAGAGCAGACATTTGAGCTTGGGTAATTATTTCCAGGCACTGGATTATGCTGGAAACAAAGCCATTCTCTCTCTAGCTGAAAAACTGCTTTTACTTCATTCTCCAGGATAAACGGTCTATCTATAGCATCTCTATACAGCCAAGTTGTTCATTCATTCGTCCAAAGTTATTTACTGCTCACTGAATGCTCAGGAACAGAGGACTGGGGTGCAAAAACAAAAAGTCCCCCTCCCACCCAAATCTGAAGCCTTAAAAGCCATGTGGTGGGAGGAGGGGAGGACATTATAGGTAGGAGCCAAGGCCCAGTGTTCGGAGGTGGAAGGGCAGGATCGCTGAAACAGAGAAAAGATGATTGACAATTACAGATTTTAATCATGTTTCTAAAATGATTGAGTACTCAGGACTTCAAAGCAGCACCAGGCAGTCTCAGTTCACGTGTCTTTTAAAAAGGCTGGACGTGCAGGGTGGAAAGATATGGCTCATCAGAACTTGGTTTGTGGAAGGGTACCTAAGGTTTACAGTAAGAATCCTTACTCCATCTTAAGTCTTGACAGAAATTCAGCCTCCACTGAGTTCTTTCTGACCATAAACAGGCAATGTAAGAAGTTTTGCCCTCAAGCAGTGTGGTGGAAAGCAGGTTACTGCTAGGCAGTCCAGGGAGGGGTACTCTCCCCACAGGGACTTGCCTGGGCCTGCTCTTGATGGGCATTGTGGTATACTGAAGTTCAGTCACAAGCCATACCACAACCAAGGACTTGAGAAGAAATAAACATCTCTAATCTGCAATAGTGTATGTCTCCCAATCATAGTCCCTTTCCACACTTGCAACAGTGAACAAACGATCTACTGCCAATCATGATTTTGTGATGACTTCCTTTGTTTTCTATGCTCTGGTAGAGCTGGGCTGCTAACTTCAGGCTCAGCCATTCAAAACTACCAGTCGCTCTGCAGGAGAAAGATGAGGCTTTTTGCTTTCATAAAGATTTACGCCTCAGAAACCCTGTACAGAGTCTCCATGAGTCAGAACAGACTCCACGACACCCCAAAACCATACTTAGCAATGTGACCATAAACATTCTGGGTACCATTGTAGCCTCATGCTGATGGACTCCTCATTTGGAAGATTTGTCTCTGCCCTTTTTAAGACCTAATAAAGGGATCTCTATAGGAGTCCTGGTGTGGCGCTGTGGGTTAAAATGCACCAGACTACAAAGCCATTTGAACTGCAAGGTTGGCGGTTCAAGCTCACCAGCTGCTCCTCGGAAACCCTATACGGGGTCGCTATGGTCGGAATCGACTCGACGGCACTTAACAACAACAACAACATAGGATATCATGTTTGGAAAGATGGAAGGTGGAAGGTCAGAGAAAAAGAGGAAGCCCCCTAGCAAGATGGATTGGCAAAATGGCAGCATCAATGGGCTCAAGTGTGACAACAATTGTGAGGTTGGCCCAGGACTGGGCAGTGTTTCATTCTGTTATACACACAGTCACTATGAGTTGGTACCAACTTGATGGCACCTAACAACAACATGGAGTCCTGGGGAGTACTGCTGTGGCACTGGAGGATAAGCCCTGGACCGCAAGGTCAGTTTGAACTGCAAGGTCGGTGGTTCAAACTCACCAGCCACTCCTTGGAAACCCTATACAGGGTCGCTACAGACATGACTCAATGGCACCTAGCAACAACAATGTGAAGTCCTGATGTGGTGCTGTGGATTAATGCGCTGGACTGTGAAATCGGTTTGAACTCCAAGGTTGGTGATCCAAGCTCACCAGGGTCATTATGGGTCAGAACAGACAAGAAAGCACTTAACAACAACATAAATATACTTAAAATTAGGGTCTTTTCTCCCTTAGCATAATGGTAAGACCAAATAAAATGCTATTATAAATCAATGATGATTGTTTGGAGATACTCAGGCTATAAGAAAATGATTTGGGGAGGAAAAAGATGAAAGCATCAGGAATGATTCACAGACAACAGCAGCAGGATGCTAAGCTTGTGTGTCATGAAGAATCAGATGTTTCATTTCTTGGGTGAAAGGGGTGTTGAGATACTTAGCAGGCGTGGAACATGTTGATTTGAGTCGCCCATGGATAATGGGGAGGGCGGATGGGTAGCAGCTGACTATCTGCATCATGAGTCAGAAGGAATCTATGTTAGAAATAAAAATTTGTGAGTCATAAAGTTACAGATGTGGGTTGGATCACCCAGGGCAAGAACTTGCCCAGGAGCAAAGATGGTCAAATTTGTTCAAGAGTGACCAAGCTCTCAGTGGTTGGAGAGAAAAGGAGGGGGTACCACGGAAATTGGAGCAACACCAAGGTGGTGGTGGTGATGTGCCACGGAGTCGGTTCCGACTCATAGCAACCCTGTACAGGGTTTCCGAGGCTGTAAATCTTTACGGGAGCAGAAAACCTCATCTTTCTCCCGCAGAACAGCTGGTAGTTTCGAACTACTGACCTTGCGGTTCACAGCTCAATTCGTAACCACTACGCTACCAGAGCTCCTTATTCCGGGTAAGAATGGTCACCAAAGTCCAATACTGTTGAAGAGATCAATGAGATGAGGGCTGAAAATGAAACCTCCATGAACCTCAGTAAGAACTGTTGATGGGAAGGAACGAGGTAGATGCTAGCATGCGGTGGGCAGAAGACAAAGTGGGAAGTGAGGAAAGCGGAATATGTATACTTCTGAGAAGCCTGGCTTTGAAGAAAGGATCAGAAATGGTACAGTAGCTAGTAAGGACAATTGTTGTTAAGTGCTATCTAGTCATTTCAACTCATCGAGATTCTGAAAAGAAAGGGTTTCGGAGGAATGGTGGAGCAGCTATAGGAAAATTGAAAATGTCAAGAGAACAGGGCCTTGGGCATGTCTGTGCATTCCTGATGTGGCACTGCAGAATAAGCACTGGACTGCTAACCAAAAGGTTAGTGATTAAAACTTACCAGACAGTGCTCAGAAACCCTAGACAGGGTAGCTATGAGTTAGAGAACCAACTTGAAGGCACTTAACAACAACATATACCTCAAGGAGTACCTGGGAAGTACAAACAGTTAATGCTAACTGTAAGGCTGCAAATTCAAGACCATCCACAATAAGAAAGGTTGGCAATCTGAAGACTCAACCTCTGAAAACCCTAGGGAACACAGTTCTGCTCTGACACACATGGGGGTTGCCGTAAGTGGGAAACAACCCTACAGTAATGGGTGGTAGACATTCTTCAAGAGGTTAAACATAGATATCCTACAACCCGGCAATTCCATTCCTAAGTCTACACGCAAGAAAAAAGAAAACACATCATTCACAAAAAAACTTGTCCGCAAATGTTCCCAGCACCCTGCTCCTAACAGCCAAAACGTGAAGACAACCCAAATGTCCAGTAAGGAATGAACGGATAAACAAGTGAGTATATCTACACAATGGAATGTTACCCAACCACAAACAGGAATGAAGGCCTGAAACAAGCTACAACATGAATGAATCTTGTAAACATGCTATGGCAGACACAGAAGGTCACATGCTGGTGTGACTCCATTTCTACGAAATGTTCAGAAGAGGCAAATCCATAGAGACAGAAAGCAGACTGGGGGCTGCCAGGGGCCGTGGGGGAGGAGTGCTCAGAAGCACATGATACTCGTTGGGGGTTGAAGAAAATGTTCTAAAACTGACTGAGGCAATAGTTTCATACCTCTTGGAGCTTTCTAGAAACCTCTGAACTAAATACTTTAAATGGGTAAATTGTATGGTATATTGTTGTTGTGGAATGTGGTCGAATTGGTTCTGACCCATAGCAACCTGTATAAGGTTTCTGAGGAGCAGCTGGTGAGTCTGAACCCCTGACCTTGCAGTTCAAATGGCGTTGCAGTCTGGCGCATTAACCCACAGTGCCACATCAGGACTCCAAATGATTACAGTGGTTCCACCGAATTTCCTTATGTTAAGATCATGAGATTAGCACCCTTAATGAACTATACTTAAATGAAAAAAAAAAAAAAAAAGTCTATGAAAGTTGGGTGAACTGGATGGTATATGAATTACACTCAAATGAAAAAAAGTCTACGATCATAAAGTTGGGTTTCTAGGTAAAATGGGACCCTCTCTGGAGTCCTGGTGTGGCGCTGTGGGTTAATGCACCAGACTGCAAAGCCATTTGAACTTCAAGGTCGGTGGTTCAACTGCTCCTCAGAAACCCTATGCAGGGTCACTATGGGTCAGAATCGACTCGATGGCACTTAACAACAATCTCACATACTTCCAACTACCAGCAAGACAAATCAGAAGGTAACTATTACTGAAACTTTCAGGGTTTAAAAAAAAAAGTCAGATAAAAGCAGCCCTAGTAGCACAATGCTTCAGCACTAAGCTGCTAACTGAAAGATCAGTAGTTCAAACCCAACAGCCAGCCTCTACACAAGGGAAATGTCTAGCAATCTGCTCCCAAAAAAAGTACAGCCTAGGAAACCCGGTGGGACTATTTTACTCTTGGTGCAGTGAGTTAAACATTGGGCTGCTAACCACAAGATAGTCAGTTCAAACCCACCAGCTGCTCCTTAGGAGAAAGACGAGACTGTCTGCTCCCATAAAGATTTAGTCTCTGAAACCCTAAGGAACAGTTCTTCCCAGCCCTACAGGGTCACTATGAGTCAGAAATTAACTAGCCAATAGTGGGTTGCACAGTTGCTGTTAGTAGGAACCCACTCGACACTGGAAGGCACACCACAACAGACCTGATTAGATGTGCTTTCTACAGGCATTTAGAGAAGAAAAACAGAAGGCAACTGTTTTAAAATGAAGGTTGGAAGGTTTGGTCACAGTCCTCTAGAATACTAAAAATAGGTACATAAAGAATAGTACCAGTAGCCACATATAAGGACAGGCTTCAAAAATGGGGCAAGCATAAGGTTTTTGGTATGTAAACCACAAAGCTAAACTGTACAGATGTTGGCTACCAAATTCCACGAACAGCTGCAGAGTCTATACCACAATGGCCAAAAGAAGGTAGATTTGTGGTTTAGAAATCCATGATCAAACACACCTTCGGTGTTCTGGAACATTTGAGATCTTGTTAGGAAAGGAACAATCTGTTAGGTACCTAAGTGGCAAATAAATTCTCTCCACTGCAGATATGTTGACAGCAAATAAGAGTTAAAATTATGAACATTCTTTTTTTTTAAAAAAAAAAAAAAGAAAAATTCTCAGCACTTCTGCATCGCACTGTGATTGAAACGTGTTTATGGTTCTATTTTCTTAGAGTTTCCTTGAAAACGGACAGAAGGTCTGTATCTCTCAGCCGTACTCATAAACAATCCCTTTGTGAAGCTGTCTTAATTTACATACAACAGTGAGAAGGAGGGTCCTGTAGTAATCAGGGTCTGGGGCTGGTTAGTAAATTGCTATAATTGTATATTCTAAAGCATCCTGTCTCTGGAAACATATTCATACTCACGCACATCTCAGGGCGAAAGATACTGTTCAAGACTTTAATATCTTTATCTTAGCAAGAACGACACATTTCAAGATTTTAATGTCTCAGGCTTCCGCTGCATCTGTGCACGGGTTTCCAAGTGGCTCATTCCCTTGTGTGGGTGACATTACACAGACATTTTAAAAAATGGTTCCGGCTTTGGCAGCGTGGCATCCGCACACCAGGATCATTACCGCAAATTGCACACATGGTACAGCAAGAGGCCAGCAGCCCAGACAGGGGTGTCTTTGTACTAAGACATCAACTCGGGGAACCCCATCATTTTTCAGACTTCAGACCCCTGGCCTTGGAGGCAGCCTGTTCTGACTCAGACAGGGTGCAGCCAAACCCTGACATAAACTGTGCTCTAGCCAATCAACTGCAGAGAATGCAAACTGACAGCCCCCCACCTGATCAGAGGTGTGCTGTGCTTTCATTTACAGAGGGCTTTAGGAAACTGGTTTGCATAAGCCACAATTCTAAATCAGGCAGTTTTACAGAAAAACAAACATCCATCTGTCCTGTCAAACATGGGGGAGGATGAGACAGAAGTCCTTCCCACAGTGCAGCACTCATCAATCCATCAAAGCCCCCAAGGCACCCCAAGGTACCAGCTACTCTCTATTATCTTACCTGCTGGGCCCTGCCCACCTCTGAGCTCAAGACGGTAGGATACAACTTATGGTTAAGAGCAAAGTTTTAAAATCAAAGGTAAAAACTGACTTTGGATCCCCATTCTACCCTCTCATGAATCCCCAAGCTTCCATTTCCTCCTGGATAAAATGGGAACACCCAGATATGTCGCCTATATAGCATTATCAGGGAATCAAGATAAGCACTGGACCACAAGGTTGGTGGTTCAAACTCACCAGCCGCTCCTCGAAAAACCTATACAGGGTTACTAAGAGTCAGAACCTTCTCAACAGCACTTAACAACAACAATCTTTAAGTAGATCATTACCCTAGGACACAAATGTCAACCTGAAAGCTCAAAAGCTTTGTCTCCCAAGAAGTAAAGCATTCCGGTAAATGCCACGGCTGGTAGAATGGCAATGGCTAACTTGAGAATTACTCAGCTAATAAATGAGTAAGAGTCGGGGGACGGGGGTGGGGACAGGAGCATATAAACAGAAATTTAGCTATAGAACATGAAAGGTCCTATGGATTCGATGCAAGCATAACCAAGACACTGGGTTCCGACTCACAGTGACCCTACAGGATATAACAGAACTGCCCAAAGTGTTTCCAACTTCTCAGTACATAGCTACTGAAGCAGACTGTCTCATCTTTCTCCCACAGAGTGGCTGGTAGGTTCAAAGCCCTGCACAGCTGAGTGCTTAACTACTGTGCCACCAGAGCTCTTGTGTGCATAGCCTAAGGCCCATGTCTTCTGCTGCCAATAGAGAATAATGTTGCCACTCTTCCAAGATGCCTGAATGGTCACCTGATCTCCTTTTAACAAACTATTATCTTCAGTGGGGGCAATGAGATGTCTGGACACCAGAGTGTCCCTGACCAAAGGGACAAGCTTCCTGGGGACTCTGGCCTGTTGTCTTGTCCTACGGCTACGCAGACTAACCCTGTTCCCCCAGAGCACCCTGGTTCTGCAGCAGCTTCCATGATCCATTAGCAAGAAGCTGACGTGAGAAGGTGCAGCTTGGGAACGGAAACACTGGATTCTCCAGACCACAAGTAAAGCACGGTGGAGGGACAAGTGCCTATTCATCAGTGCCGGTCATCACGCCACATACAGACAATGAGATCATTCCGGCTGAAAGAGGCAAGACTGTGTCCCAGTCAGCCTTCAAGACTCATCACAATTTGCTCAGGGGCTCTGGGAACCTTAGACCCCAGGCCTCTGAGTACACACCATTCTCCACCTGCCCAGAATGACTCTGTCACCAGCCCCTGTGTTAGAACAGAAGCAGTCACCTGTGACAGATGGGAGCTCAGTTCCACACAGCCACCCAAGACAGTCCTTGGAAGAGGGAAAGGTCTCTTCCCCAGAAGCCAGGGACCCCTGCAATCCCCCCATCCCTACATGAAGTGATGTTGCTAAGTGCCATGAAGTCCATTTGGATTCATATCGAACCTGTATACAGTGTCTGAGGAGTGGTTGGTGGGTTTGAACCAACAATCTTACAGTCCAGTGCTTATCCTACAGCGCCACAACAGGATTCTCTACATGAATTCTTGCTGTTGATGTTAAGGGCCATCAAACCAGTTCTGACTCATAACCACCCTGTATAGGGTTTCTAAAGAGTGGCTGATGAGTTTGAACCGCCAACCTGGTAGTTCCAAAGTCCCTGGGAAAATCAGTCCAATGGCTGTAGAACCGCTTTAGTCAAATATCACAGAGGCCAGAGAGACAGAGAGTCAGCAATGAGAGGAAAGTGCCATGGAGTCGGTTCTCATAGCGACCCTGTACAGGGTTTCCAAGGCTGTAAATCTTTACTGGAACAGAAAGCCTCATCTTTCTCCCACGGAACAGCTGGTAGTTTCAAACTGCTAACCGTGAGATTAGCAGCCTGATTCGTAATCCTAGACTTCCCCAAAAACCCAAACCCACTGCCCACTGCCATCAAGTCCATTCTGACTCACCGCAACCCGACAAAATAAAATGGCTCCGTATGGTATCCGGAGACCTGCTGTGGTACTGTTGGGTAAGCACTGGACTTCTAACCACAAGGCCAGTGGTTCAAACTCACCAGCCGCTCCTCGGAAACTCTATACAGGGTCATTATGAGTCAGAACTGACTCAATGGCACTTAACAACAACAACATATGATAGCTGAGGTTGTAAATCTTTATGGGAACAATCAGCCTCCTTCTTCTCCTGTGGAATGCCGGGTGGGTTTAAATCACAGACCCTTTGGTTAGCAGCCCAACTCTCCTGAAGCACCAGTGCTCGTTAACCCTAGACAGAGAAGCAAATTTCTATCCAGTTCCCAGTTTGCCTGCTGGGTGACCCTACAGAATTCTTTTTGGTGCCGCCCCAGCCCCCAGCAGGGAATCTCTCTGGCCATGGTTTGCACCATTTCCTAGAGGATGTAATTGGGGAATATAATAGGACCTTCACTCCTGTGTTGTCCCTCATCACCCTGATGCAAATCAAAGCACTGAACACTCTGCATGGACTAGTTCATGGACTCCTTCCCAGGACCCTTTAGCTTCATCTCCATTTACAAGGGGGAGCTTGTTAGCCACAGAGAAGTTGGGTAAAAGTCTTGAGATCACCCAGCAAGGAAGAGGGAGAGCCAGAATCAAACCCAGGAAGTCTGGTATAGAAGTGGGGTTTTTCCAAAGTCTTTAAGCCAAGGGTGGGAAATCTTTTTTCTGCCAAAATTTATGACATCATTCATTGCCATACAAAATTATCAAAGTAAAAATTAGCCTGCTATACTTAGCCAAACATTTCATCAACTCAACCCCTAACTCTTGGTGTACGTCCGGGTGTGGCACTGTGGGTTAATGCACTGGACTGCAAACTTGGCTTGAATCGCAAGGTTGGCAGTTCAAGCTCACCAGCCGTTCCTCAGAAACCTTGTACAGGATCGCTGTGAGTCAGAACCAACTCGATGGCACTTAACACCACCACCAATGCGATGGCTGAGGAGCACTGGTGTGGCACTGTAAGATAATGCACTGGACCACAAGGTCGGTTTGAACAACAAGGTCGGTGGTTCAAACTCACCAGCCGCTCTCTCCTCAGAAAACCCTATACAGGGTCACTATGAGTCAGAACTGACTCAATAGCACTTAACAATCAACAACAATGGGATGGCTGGAACTGTAATTGCCTGACAGGGCCGGACATTTCCCAGCCCTGCTTAAGCCATCCTGGGAATGCTGCTGTGGTGCTGTAGGATAAGCATTGGACTGCTAACCACAAGGCCAGTGGTTCAAACCCACCAGCCACTTCTTGGAAAACCAGTACAGGGTCGCTATGAATCAGAACAGACTCCACAACACATAACAACAACAAAAAATCATCCTTAGGAGCTCTGTTGGTGTAGTGGGTTAAGCACTGCACTGCTGACCACAAGGTCAGCAGTTCAAAACCAACAGCCGCTCCAAAGAAGAAAGATGAGGTTGTCTGCTGCCATAAAGATTTACAGTCTTGAACACCAAAGGAGCTACTGGACCCTGTCATATTGGGTCACTATGAGTCAGGATGGACTTGATGGCAGTGAGTTTGGTTTTGGGGTTTTAACAACCTGGACTCTTGACTGAAGAGCAAACTAGGTGCTGAAGAGAAGGTGCTTCCATTCCAGCAGAGGAGACAGACAAGAAAGAAAACACAAACTCATGGACAAGAGCTATGAAGAAATGGAGGACTGATCAAAGAACCTTCTGGAGCTCTGGAATGCTCAATTATCTTGAGGCAAGAATGGCTGCGTGAGTCTACACGGGCTAAGGTCCATCAAGTGGACACTGGATTAGCGTACTCTGTACACTAATCAGATGATTAATGTAACATTAAATAATGAAAAATGTACCAGACAACAGCAAACTGAAGGTGGGACCACCAGTTCTCTCCTTGTTCTGTTGGCAGGTGAGATAAGAAGGGAAGAAAACGAAAAAGATGTACCTGGTGATGGACTAGAGAGAGAGACAAGAGTGTGAACTCATATTCAGACACAGAGACACATAGAAATTATAGTTATGTGCATACTTACACAAAGGCTCCTCAGATGGAGCAAACCGTTTGCAATCCGACTACTAATGAAAAGCTTAGTGCTTTGAACCCACCCAGCAACTCTGCGAAAGAAAGGCCCTGGCAACCTGCTTCTATCAAGATTCCCAAAACCTGACCAAACTCATTGTCATCTGATTCTGACTCACGGCAACTCTGTTGTTGCTAAGTTGCAATTCTGACTCATATTGACCCTATATAGCATTTCCAAGGAGCAGCTGGTGGGTTTGAACTGCTGACAATGTGGTTTGCAGTCTGGTGCTGATCCTACAGCCCCCCACCAGGAGTCCTAGGACAAACGAGAGCTGCTTCCTAGGGTTCCCAAAACTGTAACATGGAAGCAGACAGCCACATTTTATCCACAGACCAGCTGGTACAGTTCAACCCACTGGTATTTCTTTAGGTTGTAGCAGTTAAGTGCTTAACCACTGTGCCACAAGAATTATAACTAAGAAAACTCTATGGAGCCTGTCTTCTCTCACACACGGGGTCGCATGAGTCGGAATCAACTTGAAGACAATGGATGGGTATTCACACAGGTCATTATGCACTGACCTATAAGAGCATTTCCTTAACTCTGTCAACCGAGAGGGCCTAGAAACATAAACACATCCAGCACCCAGGTCTTGGCTTCTAATAACATTCTCCAACAGAAAGAACCAGAACTCCTTGCAGAAAGGGCTGATTTTTGGAGGGAAGCACCAAACTCAGAGTCAACCTGAAGCATCCAATAGCGTCTATGATAAGAAGGTGCTCAACAAAACTAACGAAACCCCACAATAATGGGGTCTTGTTAGCAGGACAGAGGAGCCAACTGAAAAGATTGAGCAGTACAATAGATGAAGCAGCATTGGACTCTAGCCCAGAGTCTACAATAATTACCCAGGAGTCCATACGGATCTGACTGCATGAATACGTAAATAAATAGCAGAGAAGAGAGACACATTTCCCTTGCAGAAGAATTCCAAGTTAATTTATGTAGTTATTCCTCCCTCTAGGAAATGAAGCATAACTCTCCGTCCCTTAAATATGGGCTACATATGTAACTTCCTTCTCAAAAGTATCATACGAAAAGGGAGTCAAAAAAAAAAAAGAATAGTTTCACAAGGGAGGAGGCTGATAAAGTACCTGAGCCAGGTGATCAAAGTCAACATCAAGAGATTAAGTCATTCATGGTAGGACTTTGGCTACGATGTAATGAAAAAGGTACTTTATACCTCTGAGATCTTCCTCCTTGAAAACCCATGACCCTGGTCTAATCATAACAAAAAATATGGACAAATCCCAACTGGAGGACAGTCTACAAAATATATGACCTCTAATCAAAAGAAAAACTATGGACAAATCCCAACTGGGGGACATTTACAAAATATCTGACCTCTAATTATAAGAAACACTATGGACAATTCCCAACTGGGGGACAGTTTACAAAATATCTGACCTCTGATCATAAGAAAAACTATGGACAAATCCCAACTGGGGGACATCTACAAAATATCTGACCAGTGCTCCTCCAAATTGTCAAGGTCATGGAAAAACATGAAAGACTGACAAAGTGCCACAGCCCAGAGGAGTTGAAGGAGATCTGACAACTAAATGTAATGAGGTAGGTATCACGGCCGGATCCAGAGGGCTATACATCAAGAGAGAATTAGGTAAAAGGCAAAGGATCTGAATAAAGTATGGATTTTCATTAATAATAATGTATTAACATTGGTTCATTAAGTGTGACAAATGTATCACACTGGTACGTGGGAATACCCTACATTGTCTTCATAACACTTCTGTAAAGTCAAAGCTACCCTAAAATACTAAAATGCATGCTAGCAAAGATCGCAGAGTAGCAAAGGAGGGGCTCCTTTGAAAAGGTGGCCACCAAAAAGGGGACGTTGGAGATGATGTCTGAGACAAGAATAGGCAACCAGGATCCCACAAAGGACACACCACGCACAAGGACTCCACCACGGAGGGAACCGGAAGGGTGGGGTCAAAGAGCGTAGGTGAACAGCCCCAGGAAGCAGGTCCTGGTGGAGGGCATTAACAAAACAGGCAGGTTCGGATCCATGTTTTTCCAGATGGCCCTGGCTGATGAGGGAAAAGACCAGAGGGGGTAAATGAGAGGAACCAAAGGCCCAAGTTCCCAGAATACGCAGGTTTCCAGCAGCAGACCCTGGCAGGTAGGCAGGTAGGCAGTGACAGAGTCTGCCTACAAAGAGTATATATAAAGAATAAGACCAGGGGGTCTACCTTTCATGACCTTGCCCGTTAGAAAGGTGTGGACATCAGGCCTCAGGTTATGGCGGTACCACGCTGACCAGGAAGGAAGTGCCTCTTCTGCATGTCTTGTACTAACCCTGAGAGGATATCACTTGGAGGCCCCACCCCGCCCCCCAGCCCCAGTTTCCTCATCTGCAAAGCAGAAAAGGGCAATTCCTACTCAACAGAGGACTAGTCTTGTTGTTGGCTGCGAACTCTCAGTGACCTGATACACAACCGAACGAAAACACTGCCCACTGCTATGCCATCCCTGTGATGGATGTGCACCCTCTGTAACCCAACAAGGTTTGTATTGGCTGCTTTGTGGGTGTAGATCACCAGGCCTTTCTTCCTACTCCATCTTAGACTGCAAACTCTGCTGATACCTGTTCAGTATCAGAGCAGTTAGTTTCTGTGCACTGTGGTAGCTGCACATGAAGTGCCCTGGCCAGGGATCAAACCCGGGTTTCCGGCATGGACAATGAGAACGCTACCACGCAATCACTACTACCTCATCCTAAGGAGTTCCACAAGACAGTTCCTAGAAAAACACAAGTCTTCATACACGCTCCCTGCAAGGATTATTTTGACAAGAAAAGCCCAAGGTGGAGGGATGATCTAATCTAGGAGCCCACTTCACAGACCAAGGGACAGAGGAATGGCGACAGAAAGTGCCATTCATCCAAGCAATGGCACACTTCTCCACACCCTCCTTTACCAAGCTCCTGCCAGACCACAGTCGAGTCTCATCACGACAGGGCTCTCGGAAGTAGCCTCCTGGGGCACATTCTCATATCAGTAACTCAAAGCACCTCTTTAGCCAGGTTGTTTCTAGCTCCAAACTCCCCCATGGCTCCTTCACTACCAAGTCACCTGCCTGGTGTCCTGGGCTGGGTGGGGGCTGTGATAACAGAGCTGAGGCTCTTACTCAGGCCACTCTACCCCCAACTCCTGCCAGCACAGCCCAGCACAGCACAGCCCAGCCCAGCACAGCACAGCACAGCCGGCCTGGCTGTCCAGAAGGCTCCCCACTCGGCTCCGCTCCTGCAGGCTGCACATCCCCCAGCTGTCTGGTCAAGCACCACACAGCCACCAGTTCCCCTCTCCCAGGGTACAGCCTGGACTACCCGGCGTTCACCTTTGCCCCAAGTGACATGCTGCCTTATAAATATCCTCAAAAATCCTTTGTTTGCAATGCCTTCGGGGAGTCACTTTTTGTGACATCTGCCAGCCGACTGGAATCTCCTGGGTAGACCAGCTGATAACCCTCTCTCTGTCCTCCCGCCTGCCCCCCTCCCTTCCACATAACCAAGGGAAGCACTGTGGGCTCAGAGCACTCACTGACTTCCTGAGGAATAAAACACCCAGGTACAACCATTAAGCTTGGAGATGCACATTTCATCCACCAGAGATATGAAAACTGTTTCAGTCGCTCATTCTTAAAAGCGCCCTGAAGGAAAAGAGGGGAGAGCATTGATGTCCTTTTGGGAGCTTTGCAAACAAAAAAAACACCCTTACACACAGACCTAGCGAAAAGTGGCCAGTCCTCAATTCGAATATTTGGTTTCAAAGTCTAAGCCAAAATTCAGACCAAAGCATAAGCAATATTTGCCCTCACTGGCTGTTTTCTCCTCAATTCAAACACTGGCCTCAGCATTCCAGAAAATCCTCCATAACGCTAATCCAAGCTCACCGTCTTCTAACAAAGGGGGCTAGGCCCAGTTGGCCCACCACAAGGCCTGTTATAGGATCAGGAAACTGGCAGCAGCTGGAGACGCCATTGGCTTCTAGAATACGTCTTATTAAAAATCTGATTCATAGAAGTCACACCGAAAAGGTGGCTAGCACCCTGTGTCATGACACATGGCACAAAAGATTTACTGTGGAGGCTCACCGAGAGGTCGGTGCACCTAGGGAAGCAGGCACAAGGAAAAGCAAATCAAAAAGAGGCCATCTGTCCATAAATTAGGTTCATCCATCAAAGATCCCATTTCTTAAAATCAGATGCATGTTGAACATTGGCTCCTAGAGCTGCCCTTCGCTGCCCTCCAGCAAGAAACTCCAATTTCCTCCTCTGCTCTGGAAGGGACAATACGACGTTTTTACTCACCTTTGGAGCGAGTAGACATATCCATGCCCTCTACCACCTCCTGTTCTGTTTTTATTTCCTCTTCAGCCAAGCTGAAACAGAGCAAATTACGTTCATGTTTAGGAAGGATAAGAACTTGCCCCATGGAACAGCCATTTAGAAGTTCCAACAACAAACCTACCTTTGGGGACAATCCCCCATCCTTCTTCAAGGGTGGGGCAGACAAACCTACTCTTGATTTCAATTCCTGAAGTTTTCTCAGTGAACGCTAACTTGTTCGCTTTTTCAAATCAAATGACTCTTCAGTTGTCATGTGGGTAGCCATTTTGTTTTTTAGACACACAATTATTACAATCTCTTACCCTGGGCCAATGAGAACCAAGCCTTTAAGTAAACTAGTAACTGTTAACACAGAGTTGAAAGGCAGGCAGGTTGGAGGTGTTTGGTAGGGCATATCCAGAGTTCTGACCTCTGAATTCCTCAAGACAAAGTGTTTTCCAGACCTCCCCCACACATCCCTCCTTAAATCTTATAACCTCCCAGTGAGGCCAGACCATGAAAATCCACAGAGGTTGAATTACAAAGGAGAAAAATATGGCTAGGCTAGAAGCAATAGTCCTGGTCTCCAAACATTCCCACACCCGCATTTTAAGGGGAGGGGGGTTCTCCATACTCAAACCCCCAGGATGCTTCTCTCTGTAAACTGCCTTACTTAGAAAAGATACTCTGCACTCTTCTGAGCTGTAACTAATTAGCCCCCATCACAAAAGTGAGATCAGGATGGCTAATTTAAAAGACACACGCAGAGGAGAGCTGG
>NW_006408541.1:15950221-15963503 GCF_000296735.1 Chrysochloris asiatica | reverse complement strand
GGGGGGGGGAGGAGGAGGGAGATGCAGAGAAAGCAAGGCCTTCACTGGGAAGGTCACTTGCTTCACTGGGAAGGTCACTTGTCCAGAATCTTCCTTCTATCTGTTGGAACTCCTGTTAAACAGAGAGCAGACCATTTCAGATCTCTCCCCCGTACATGCCACATCCCAAGCCAAACCAGAAAAAGAAACGAAGGTGTAAATTGTCTGAGGTGCTAGAACTTCCAAAACATTCAGACTTGACAACAAAGCGGTAGCTGAGCAGTTACTCTAGATGCACTTCTGTCAGACTGTGGTTCAGCAAGAAGAAACTGGTACATCACCAACTGATGTGACTGAAATTTAAGCCAGCACAGGAAGGAGGCTGGGGAGCAGATGAAGGATTCGAATGTTCCTGTCTGTGATCCGAGTAAATCCAGGCAAAAGAGGAGTCCAAACTGGTAACCCCCAGGCCTGGAACTCCAGCGTACCATGGAGATGTGTGTGACAGAGTGCATGTTTGTTGTTTATGAGAGGAACAAAGTTCACGATGGGAACTACATGAAAAACATGACTATAGCTCAGAATTGTATTCTCAGCACTTGAAGGCCTTTGACCTAACTAGTACGGAAAAGGTAGTTTAAATCCAAATGTTAACACCTTTAGTTCTCTGATACTGAAGCCCATTAACAATTTCATTTATGCAGCATCTGTCAACACACATCACCAAATAAACAACTGCCATGTTGTCAGAATAGTTCTCAACTAACATGCAGTAAGTGGTTTGCTGAAGGTAACTTTAGAGCCAACACTTCCCACTTCGAGTTAAGAGAAGAACAATCCTTAAGGGAGAAACACACCCCATGCGCCTGGAACATACACAGGTGGTCCAACTGGATGCTGTTAATGGTTCCTTGCTTGGGGTGAGTGGAAATCAGTTTTACCTAAAAAAGTCCCATGCAGTCCTCAGAGATAGGTAGATGGTTAATTTCAAAAGAACAAATAGCAACTTTGATCTTCCCAGCAACGAGAATTCAGTTTCCCTCTCTAGCATGAAGTATGTGAAACCCTAAACTTCTTGAAACCTAGCCCAGATTTTGAGTGATGGGGAAAAAAGCTAATCTTGAAGCCAACCAAAATGTATGGGTGGTGAGGGAAACAATGATGCCTCGCAAAGTCCAAATCCCACCTAAAGGATTTCTGCAGTGATGAAAACATTCAAAGGTGTACAAGAGGGCTTCAAAAAGTTCATGGGAAAATGCCACTATTTTTTTATTCCATTTTCCACCATCTTTTTGAGCCCCCTCATTTTGATCCTAGAGGAGGGCCGACCGCATTCAAGAGAACAATTATTTGGCTTGTAAGCGCCTAGAGGAGTTGAATACTTCAGACAGGAATGCAGCCTGAGAGGTTAAGAAAATGCGAACTAGTTTATGGGGGTGTGTGGCTATTTTCTGCAGAGTTGAAGATAATCAATTCTAGAGCAGGAGAGAGAGAAAAAAAGTTAAGCTGTTTTATCTTTCCAAGTCTTACAAGTGGATACTATAATCACCTAACTTGAGCACCACCACCACCAGCTTAAGCCAAGGATTTCAAACACAACAATTTAAGAAAACCATCTTTTTCATAGATCAGCAAGCTATCCTTTCAAATGGGACACACACATACACACTCACAAACACAAATAAACAATAACCTGTATTAAACAAAAAGGAAACAGTACTATGCGTTAAATGGGAGGGCAGAAAAACTTCATTTACAAAAGTAAAGACCAGAATGCAAAATTAGTCATTTTGGATAGCCACATCTAAAGGGACTTCCTTTTTCTACACCACTGATCTCCGTTTTCTGTTGTAGTTGTTGGGGGTTTTTCTTTTTTTTTTTTTTTTCCCCTTTGGCTTAGTGTTAAGCACACGTATGTTATTAGGGAGGAAAAACTATGATGAATGTTCTATCAAAAGTGATATTAAGAAGAGACTTGTACTTGTCTGAATGACACACAGATCTTGGTCAATTTAGATTAAGAACTGCTCAGTCATTTGGAGGTAGAAACAGTCACAAATAACAGAAATTGTTTTTTTTGGGTTGTTTTTTTTTTTTAAAGGCATCAAAGAACTTCTGTCATTAACACATTAAAGTCCCAGAAAACATGCAGCATCCTCCCTTCCATCTCTGCTCCCCACCTCCAGCAATCCCGATTACTTAAAAAACCAAGGAACAGCAAGCCCTTGTTTCAAACTGACATTACTTTTCTTCTTCTTCCTTTTTTTTTTTTTTTGGTAATTACATCTGCTGGGGAGACTGAGGGCCCACTGAAAAAAAGGGTGAAGTTAGCTGAAAACCAAACAACAGCCTCTCATCCTCACAGGAAAAAGCAGCATCAAGTAGTTGTATACATTTTATGTTCCCACCACTACCACCACCTCCTGCACTTACATTTACCCTAAGTAACTTGCCTGTGGATTTCACAAACTGGATACACTGCAGGCAATTCAAAGTAGAAACAACAGCCCCTGCAAACACAATCAAGCCCATTCCGTCCCAGAAAGAAGAAAAGATTTTTCTCCCTCCTCCCCAAAGCCCCCATGCCTAAGCATGCTTATTCCTTAACCTGTAAGCACGGATAAAGAGCAATTAAAAGTTGCAGACAACTGATAAACCACCCAGGATGTTTTAAGGCTTCTGATTATTAATTCTAAGGACTCAAGTATGGTCCGTAATTCCCAGGAATCCCATCCCCTCAACACTTCAAGAGAGACAGAAAGCATCTAGCTTTGACAGTAAATATATGCCTACTAGATTCACAATGCCCAGATACTTCTTTTCTCCAAGCACCCCCTACTAACTTGACTTTAAAACAAGAATATCTAACCCCTCTAGAATATATAACCAGCATGCACAAGACTAGTTCTACTGATTATACAGCCATTCAAGAATCATGCATCATTCGAGAGGACTTTTCCTTCTGGTTTCTACTTTCATTCAAAACACCAAACTGGTCCAGGATAAGAAATACTTAATTCCCCAAGACACAACATTTTCCTCTTCTAGTTCACAAAATAGTGTATATCAAAATAAAGAGGGGGGGGATTAAACCATGCTTCCCCTAAATCTGCTATTAATTAACCAAAAAAATAATAATAATAAGGGGGGGTTGGTTAGCAGAGCAGCTTTATATAAAGCACTCACCTAAAACAGGCAGAGACTCATCGGTAGCCTAAGCTATTCATGCAGGATTCTTAAAATGGCGTCTGGCAACACTGCCTCCCTCATTCCTGTATTGAAGCTAAAATGGTAGTAGTTTGTTCAATAGCTGAAGCTGGTGTTTAAGCAACTCTGCTCGTTTCAAAGCCACCTTCCTAAATATCAGAACTAGGAAAAGCTCAAGCAAAGGACACCAACCCAACGTTTTAGAAGCTTAAAAAAAAAAACCACACACACACACTGCAATGACAGGGGGAGTTTGTGAAGTCACAGGTTCCTAAGGAAAAGTCCTTTCTCTCTTAGTTCCTGAGCCTTCCCCTGTGAGGTTCTGTAGTGGGGACCCCTTGCCCTCGAATGGGGTGGGTAAAGGTTAGGAGTGCCTGGTGCAACCCTATGGCATCAACCACAGACAGGCAGGTGCACCCTCAACACCAAAATGTTAAGGAAGAGCTGGCTGGCTGGGAACGGGTGAGACACTCAGTCCCCTCTTCTAGGGATGTTAGAAACCAGCTCTACGTCCTGAAAACCCAAGCTAAGGGCTGCACCCGGGTCTGAGGCCAAAGGAAAATAAAACAGTGTTTATCTGCCAACGGCCACCAAACACCCAGCCCTCCAAAGCAGCCAGTCCCAAAGCAGCTAGCATCAAGGAAAGATGATCATGATCGGAGTCTACAGAGGAGAAACACAGGAAAACACTCACTGAACCACCAATGCACAGGATACTGGCAAATTAAAGACTTCTGTCCACCCCCAACAGGGCCCTGAGCATGAACAATGGGGACTTTTGCATAACCCGCTTTTTCAGAGGGCCGAAACTAGGAGCCTAATAGTAGTTAATATCATTTACTGTCACAGGTCTGAGGACTGGCCTCAGGACTTCTGCTGGTATGAGTGGGGAGTTTCAAGGTGACTGGGTTTTAGCTCCAAGGGAGAAAGAGGGCATGGTGCCCATGGCTGTGCCAGGGCCAGGCCGGGATGCTGGCATGGAGCCGGCCGGTAGGTAGGTAATCTGGATGAGGACAGCCAGCCTGGCAGCAATGCTAGTAACAGAGGCTGACATGGCTCCGGCCAGCTTGTTTGTCTGGAAGGAGAGAGAGAGCAGGGGGGGGAAGGGCAAAAGCAGCCTTAGCAACCTGAAGCCCAGGGTGAGCCTTACTTGGTGGTAGATTTTAAGGGGATTCCACACATATTCCCTTATTAAATCTCCACTGGGGAAGGCTGAAGCCACCTTTGCATCACGCTCTCTTTGTTTTGTTTCCAGGGTCAACCAGAGGCAAAAGCAGATCTAGAGCTGATGTTGGGCAAATGTTTGTTGCTTCTGCCACAGGAGAGAGAAAAGGATAAACAGCAGGCAAAGAAGAGATCATACATTGGAAGTGGTTGGACTTTAAAAACCTACCTTTGCCTTCAGGGTTTTCTGGGTTACTGTCACCCCGCTTTTTAAAATAAAGGACTCATTTTCTCCTTCTCCCGCTTACATTTAAGAACTGAAACAATTTCCCCCACTGTTCTCCAGAGGAAAAGAACAGGGGGGAATGTTTTGTTTAAAAGAAAAGGGGGTTACAAGAGAGAAAGAGGGGGGGGAGCAAAAAAAAAAAAAAGCTATTGTTTTCATCCCTAATTTATAATCCAACAGGCTTCATTGTTTCTTTCTTTCTGACTCAAATCTTTGAACTGTTAATTATAAAAGTAACTGGACTTGGCTCCAGTGGGCTATTTTCATGCTTAGCAATTAGAAAAACTCGGCAGAAAGTTTACTTGGAGTGATTATATATAATTAATTCCTAGTTAGAGACTGAACGCTGACCATTTTCTGGAGCTAACAAGAACAGTTGCTTCCCCTCCCCCATCGTGAACGCCACTTAATTTCCCAAAGCACAAAGTGAATCCATCCAGGAGGGTCTTAGAAGGGAAGGAAAAAAAATCCAAAGCTCTAGTGTGTCTGTGTTTGTTCCCTGCAGCTGTGCATCCTCTTTGGGGACTGAGGAGGCAGAAGGAAAAAAAAAAAGAAAACAGCCCCGCATTCTGTTATTCCCTCTGCAATTTATAAATGGAACGTTCTACCTGGATAGAGAAAACGGCCAGGGGGGTGGGGGGGAAACGCCCTAGGAATGTGGGAGATTCTCTTCAACTCAGTAGACCCGCTTTTCCTACAAGAAACAAAGATGGTAGAAATTTCCAGAAGGCCCATTCTGAGTCCAGTCACTACAATTGTCAATCTTTAACCTTTCCTCTAAGTCTATTGGTTCCAAAGCTGGAACGAGGAACCCCATTGGGCTGCCCTGGGAGTCAGCACTGCTGTCCCTACCTAGCCCTGCTGCATTGCAGACATTTATCCTGCCGCCCCCACCCCCACCCCCACCCCCACACACCTTTGGTACAAATGGAAAACAATGCTTCTTTGAAGGCAATTAACTTTTTTTTACAGACTCATGCTCAAGTGTTAGCCACGGTAATAGTAGAGAGTGGCCAGCTTGGGCCAGTGCTGGGAACTTGGTCTGAAAACATTCCTGCTTTCCAAACCTGTGGGAGCCATTTTAATGCAAGCTTTTAGAGGGCATTTGCTTTGCCCTAAGTTTCCTCCCAGCCCAACAAACAATGTTACGCAAACGTGGAAGGCACCAAATCAGGAGTCTTGTGATTAGATACTGTTTCTAGGGAGGCCACAAGAATCTCAATGTATAATTTCCATTTACAGCAAAAAAGATAGAACAAAGAGAAGAGCTAACTGTCTCAACTTACTTGGGGGGGGGTAGCTGCCCTGTTTAATTTCAAGTATTTAACATCATTATTTCTTCAAGAAGCTGGCCTGTCTGACAGGCTTTCCTCAAATCAAAATCTGGTACATTTCTCCTTAAATTAGTCTTTTGCCAGCTGGTGCTAATGGTGGGTTGCTGGACACTCATTTAAAAGAAAACATGATTATTCTCTCCATGAAGGTGGCATAAGACAGCAATGGAATATATATATATAAAAATTTACAGTCACATTGGATTGGTCCCCAAACAGGAAATTTATGGAGGGAAATTCCAGGGAAATTCTATAGGTAACTAACTATGTACCAGTCTTACTTTTTTCACTCCAAGGTCTAGCTACAATATGAAGTAACCAGGGGAAATGTAAAATGAAATAAATCAGAAGTACAACCAAGCATGTGCACTGATGTGGGGGGTCAAGCTTGGAAAAGAGGCTGAAGTCTGTTGAAGGAGTCCTTGATCAAACCCACTTTGGTGGTCGGTGGTTACTTTGCACTGAACACAACCATCCTAAAACTTCAGTACTCACACCACACCATCCCCACACACGTACCACCACCAGCTCCTGTCCCACCAATGACTGGGAACAAACACAAGCAGGGCACCTACCCAGAGTTCTTACATTCAAATAAACCCAATTGAAAAGGTCTAGAATCAAGTCACAATGAACTGAACATTTCTCCCCTGGCTGAAGGTAAACAGGAAGTGTAATCTTCAATCCTAGCTGTAGATATTCTGGGAAAACACTGGATTCAAACAGTCACCTAAAATCAAGACACTATTAATAAATGTTTAAAGCCCTTATTTTGTTCCTGGGAATAAAGTCCCCAACTGCTAAAGCAATGACCCCCACCTCCCTATTACAAGCAGACCCAATCCCCCAATGCTCCCCAAACTCTTTATACATGGTCACAGACGCAGTGGATTGCTTTACTTACCCAACAAATAGTCAAACAACCGTCTCATTTTTCCACAGTTAGGAAGAGAGAACAGGCTGGCAGATTTGGGACTTGATCAAAAAGGAAATTTTAAAAAAACCATACTTACATGGTATTATTAAACATACACACACACACACACCACACAACCCAACATCTGCATAGGCAATATAGCATCAGAGCCACAGAGCCATGATTCTATTCCTGCTGGCTGTATCATAGGAGGGCAGAGGATGATACAATGTTAAAAAAAGGGGGGGGTGAAAACAAGGATAAAAGATACATTCGTGCCTGGAAAAGCATGCAAGGAGAAAGCTAAAGGAATGAAAAAGAATCCTCGGATTTATTGCAGGATGTTGTCCAACACTCCCCTTCTCCCTCCCCCACCATACCCATCCCCATCCCTACTCCACAAACTTCCTCCAACGCCTAGAAAATACTTTTCTGAAACATTTGCTGGCTGTGGACTGGCTTGCAGAACACTCTGAATTCACCCAAGTTAGGAAGAAAAAGGCTGAGACAAGGTGGATTCAAGTGAAGCAACCCTGAATGAGGAGACCAGACCAGTGCAGATACCTCCGCCCACCTAGGCCCCAGAAGCAACCATCTGGCCTTAGCCTGCTCTGCTGAGGGCTTGGTTCTCTTCAAAACACACATCCTGGCTTGTCAGAACTTAGTCAAGCTTTCCCAGAACCTCTTTGGGGAGGTAAACTTGCCTGCTTTGCTGCCATGAGCATTCCTTGGAGAAAAACCTGCTTGCTTACCTTCCATTTTCTTCCCCCAGCAGGCATGTGACACCAGAGACAATAGTGCAGGGGGAGAAACTGCTCAGAGAGAGAGAAAGAAGAGGAGAGGGGAATAAAAAGGAGGGAAAAAAAAAAGGGCTCTTTTTTGGCAAACCAGGATCTAGCTTCAAACTATCCCCAAAACACCTTACCCTGGTGTAGGGCAAGGTGTGCCAGGCCCTTGCCAGTTTGCAAAATCAGACTATGGCTAATGGCTACTGAGCCATGTGACCCAAGACAGAAAAAAAAAAAAAATCTCTAAACAGTTCCAAGTTAACCTAAGTGCTCAGGGGTGGGGGAGTGAGGCACAGCCAGCCACAGATCAAACTGCTCGCCCACAATTCGGATGTCTCAGAGGGAGGGGGAAAAAAGATGGTTAAAAAGTCGAGCTTACCTCTGTGGATGCATTGTTAACACTGTGTAATGTCAATACTTATAAAACATGGAGGACAGGCTCCTAGTTCTCACACAGAAAAAGGGTTTGGCACTTCGGCTTGATGATCTGGCCGCCTAATAAAAGCTCATCCCCGATTGGCTGCCCCAGCAAATCGGAGTGTAAAGCCGCCCAGGATTGGCTGAAACACTTCCTGAGCGATTATCTTTGTGAGGCTCTAGTGAGCAAGAGCCATCCTGTGCATAGAAAAAGACAGGCTAAGCTAGGCCTTTTGCAGCAAGAAAAACTTGGGAAAGGGGCCCCCAGACGCACTTCTCCCACACCCTGACTAGCTTTCCTGGCACTGGCAAACCTGTGCAGCCAGACTGACCTGCTCCAGCAAAGCCCGAGGCCACAATGCCACTGGGAAGAGAGTTTTTGGGGTGAGCTCAAGGGCTCACCCTCACATACCCCTCAGAAACGGCCCTTTTCCTAAGAGGGAAAAAACGGACCCCTTTCTAGAATAGTCCAGTAGAATCGTTCTCCAAGGGGGAATTAATCTAAGGAAGGAGGGAGCCCCATGAAGCCAGCCAAAGAGGCAAGAAAACAGGACTAGAGACAGGCCTCTAAGGCTCTAAGAACAAACAGACAAGAAAACCCAAGAAATCGTTAAAAAGCAGCCTGGCTTCTCAAAGGAAAGAGGATTCCATAGCTGAGAGCAGGCGGGGGAGAGAGTAGTCAAGTTTGCATTGTCAAAATACCCTCTGGAAAAGAGGCCAGAGAGCCATTTTCTCAGCTGGGAGGGAAGCTAACATCTCGCCCCCTCAGCCAGTAAGCAAAGGAAAACCAAAATGGGTTCCTGCCTCCCTGTCAAGATGCCAAGTGAGGGGGGGTGGGGAACCTCGCAGTCCTTACCCTAAGAAAAGCCAAATGCGCTTCTAGCAGGCCCCATGCATAGTCTACAAACTTCCCTTCCCTTCACAGCCCCCTCCCCCACGGCTGAGGCCTGCTAAACCTGTCAGTTAAACAAAAAATCTGACTTCCGTATTAGTCTGCGATGCCTTCAGTTTCCTGCCTATTAACCCTCTCTCAGACTCAGGGCCTGGCTAGGAAAAACTAGGCCCTGAGATAGCAAAGGAGGCCTGTGGAAAAATACCAGCTGCAGCTCTCCCGGCAGATGCAGAAAGAGAGAGAGAGCTGCTGTCTCTCGCCTTTGCTTCCCAAAGAGGCGTGTACCTTCTGAATCCAGGGCACAGGCAATGCCTTCCATCTGAGAAGCCATTTAAATCCAGAGGGAGAAAGAGAGATGTCAAACTCAACCAGGGAACAAGAAACCCCATTATATGTCAGGCCTACACCCTCAGGTTTGCCTGCCTGGTACAATCACCCCTGTATGTATGTTCTCAGGGAACTGGGCCCTCGGTGGGCAGCCAAATCCCATGAGCTTTATAAGGATTCTTGCTTCGATTCAGTTCCACAGACAACGGCTTCTTTTCGTCCCCTAAGGCAGATGGAACAGCTATTTCACACACACAGGGCCCCACAGTTGGCAGCGCCCCCCCCCCCAATCTCTGGCACTGTTCTCCAGTAAAATATTAACTACTTTTTCAGAGCTGCTTTTAATTCCACCAATGTCAATAGTATTAGAAGATCTTTGACAGTTTCCTCCCTAAAGCTGCCTTTATAGTTGGTCTGTAGCTTGAGATAGAAGAGGCAAATCAAAAACGATCTTAAAATAAAATATCCACGCTATCTTTCTTCTTCCTTTTTTTTTTTTTTTAAGGTGTTTAAAGAACAAGATTTTTTAAAACAGGAAGCTGGAACAACAGAGGTGACGCAGCCATATGCCACGAGGTAGAACTACATATGGAGCAAAAAGCTCTCCTCTTTCCTCCTAAAATTAGCACTTTGTGGGCTCCCTTGCCCCACACTGTTCTCACAAAGAAAAGGAAGAGCTCAAGATTTGCTTGCCCTGCCCCCACTCCCATTGGACAACAGATGCCTTTGACCTGCACAAAAATTGTTGGTAGCTAAGACTCTTACAGGGGCCCTGCTGGCGCAATAGGTTAAGCATTGGGCTGCTAACTGGAAGGTGGACGGTTTATACCCACCAGCTGCTCCACAGAAAAAAGACGCCTTCAGCTTATATCAAGTGAGTTTAGGGACACACCAGGAATTCGAACACATGACTGCAGGGCTGGAACCAGGCTTTGTGAAAGGGGGCAAGGTTTTGTTGTCTTTTAAGCTGCGGAGACCAAGATGCAGGGGAACAATTCCACCGACAAACACCTAACCCGACAAAGGTTCAGCCACTCGGGACAACAGGCCTGGGCCTCACCAGCTGGGAAGAACCTGCTCTTCCTGGGAGGTGGAAACCCGTTCAAGGTGGGGGTGGGGGTGCTGAAAGGGGTAGGCCAGAGCCAATCAGATGGAGCCTGCTGTCTTTCCCAACTGTGTGGGCAGCAGCCTTCCACCACCATCCCATATGGAATCCTGTTTGTTCTGAGGCTGCAGCTTTGGGGAGAACAAACAGGACTGGGAGATCGTCGTGGTGGCTCTGGTGAGCTACACCAACACCTGATCAGGAAATAAAATCTGCCCCCAGTGCGCGTGGTGGATTTTAACCCCAGGATTAATGCTTGTTGCATAAACAGCTGCAGCATCCTCCCCCTCCCTGCCTCTGATCACTTGATCACTTGAAATGTTTTCTGGGGCAAAGAGCAGGAAGTTGCTGGCTTACTCTGGCAGCCTCATTCTGTTTGAGGAATGCTGCTGGCATTTGGGTAGGTCTGAGGTTATCTGGGAAAAGGCATTTCAACCAGGATAGAGACAAAGGTATGGTGGCAGATGGAATTCTGGGAGGGATGGAATTGAAAAGGCAGCCTGGGGCAGGTCTACAAAGGACCAGTCCTAGGCCTGATGGAATGTGGCTGATAAGCAGGAGAAAAAAAAAAGAAAGAAAGAAAGAAAACCAAATGATAGAGGCCTCAACCTAGAAACCTATTCTTAATCCTCAGCAGCTGCTACATGCTAGCACTGGACCCAGTTCCATGCAAAATCAGTGCTTTACATAGAAGGACTCACACCAAGCAATGAGATAGGCACGTTGGTTCCTTCCACACCAGAGAAGTGGAATGAGTTGCCCAAGGTCACACACAAGCCCTAACTTCTAACCTAATTTTGACTCCATTGGCAATCCTGTGCCTTCCTCACCCAACTAAAAGAAACAAGTGAAGTTGAACCAGGCACAGCCGGAACAATAAGGCTAGAAATCTACAAACAGCAACTTGTGTGATCTGAGCTGTTTTGAATGCGCTTTAAGTACTGAATGCTAAAAGAACACCTTTACACTAGATAGATTTGAACCTTCTCATTACAAAGTGGAAGGAGCTCTGGTAGCTTAGTGGTTGCCAGTTGGGCTGCTAACCTCAGGCCTGCAGTTCAAAACTACCAACATTCCTTGGGAGAAAGATGAGGCTTTCTGTTCCCATAAAGATTTACAGCCTCAGAAACCATGTTCAGGGTAGCTATGAGTCGGAACTAACACCACCACATCACACCACATCACAGACTGAAGGAGTTCTGGTGTGGCACTGTGGGCTAATGCACTGGACTGCAAAGTCAGCCGGTTCAAACTCACCAGCCACTTCTCAGAAATCCTATACAGGGTCACAGTGAGTCGCAACCAACCAACGTGATGGCACTAAACAACAACAACATTACAGACTGAGACCCAGCAAGAGCTCTCTGCTCCCTATAAACTTCCAAACTGAAGTCAAGGAGAACACTGCCTTCTCTAAAATTAGAGAAGGGTTTTGCTGGCCTCCAGGGGACATTTGGCAATGTCTGGAGACAGTTTTGACTGTCACAACTTGGGAGGTAGAGCAGGGAAGTACTGGCATCTAGTGGGTAGAGACCAAGGATGCTGTTAACATCCTACATTGCAAAGGAAAGTCCCCCATCACAAAGAATAATCCAGTCTCAAATGCCAATCATAGAGGTCAAAAAGCCTTGATTTAAATGAAAGGGAAGGCAAAAAATCCAGCCATTCTGCCTCTGAATAGAAAAGCCCGCACAAGCCTAAACAAGCAGGTTTCATAGTGATATTAATAAGCAGGGAACTAATAAAAATAGATTAAGCTGTGTCTCTCTTAATATTCCCAAGAGACACAGAGAATTGGGGGATGGGATCCGGTTGTAGGAAATGGAATGTCATGGATAAGCTGATCTCTAAGGAGGAAAGGGCTGGGTCCAGCTCCCTTCACTGGGCACCCTACTAGCTCAGGGCTGGCCTCACGGAAATGGCTCTTCAGTCACACTGGCCCACAGCCAGGCGACCAGCAGCAGGAGGAGCCTGGACAAGCCGCATCCAGAGATAGTCTGTTTGCTGACTTATGAAAATAACTAGGAGTTATCAGCCTCCAGCTAACAGCAGGCCTTTTGCCTGTTGGAGGTCATGACAAGACAAGGCAGGGCCGGCTTTTAAATATCTTGTTTCATTTTCTTCCATTTTGGACAATTGGAACCAAGGCAACGTAAGGGTTCCCCTTTAGAACCCGGATTTGGCCTATGGATCTTCCATGAAGACTGTGACTATCTTGGATTGGAGTCCTGGTATGGAGCTGTGGGTTAATGCGCAGGACTGCAAAAGTCACTTTGAACTGTATGGTCAGAGGTTCAAGCTCACTAGCCACTCCTTGGAAACCCTATACAGGATCGCTATGGGTCATAACCAACTCGATGGCACTTAACAACAACAACAACAAACCTCGGAGAAGAGGTCTACTCTGGAAGGCTTTTTGTTGTTGTTGTTTTTTTTTTGTTTATTTGGTTTGGTTTTTCCCTCTAGGAGGGATTGAAGAGAAGTTCTAGTGTCAACAGTAGTTAAATGCTCAGCTGCTAACTCAAATGTCAGTGGTTCAAACCCACCAACTGATGGGTTTGGAGAAAAATGCCACAGTTTTATTATTAAAGATCGCAGAGTTACTGGGATCTTAAAAGCTGGTCGCCTGGGGCCTTAGGCTCATAGTCTCAGGACACCATAGTCAACTGCATGACACTGAAGACAATGTTCTTCATCCCACTTTGGTGAGTTGTTGTTGTGTGCCAAGCAGTTCCAATTCATAGGGACCCTGTATAGAGTTTCCAAGAGCGGCTAGTGGGTTTGAACTGCCAACCTTGCAGTTACCAGTCCAGTGCTTATCTTACAGTGCCATACCAGGGGAGTAGCAACTGGGATCTTAAAAACTC
>NW_006408541.1:15947192-15948318 GCF_000296735.1 Chrysochloris asiatica | reverse complement strand
GGGGGGTTGTAATCAATGAGATGAAACAAAGTGTGTATGAATTGAGTAGAAAACTGATTTGCTCTTTCACACAATTTACAATACAAGTTTGTTGTTGTTTTTAGTTACAATCTTGAGGCAAATTGTTCTCTGTCCTAAAGGGTACCCAGAAATCAGAACTGGCTCAGTGGCAATGCAAAGGGTTTGCTTTGGGTTTAGGAGGGACAGGAAGGATTAGGCAAATGACAGGAAGAGAGAAAACAAAAAAGGCTATTGGAGAGGGCAGGAGGTGGGCAAATAGTCACAACTTAGCTGAGGAGAGGTGTGAGGGACCTAGGAACAGAATGGAAATGGAGATTTGGGACCACAACTTTCCCTGCTTTATATTTATTTTGTCGGAGTGCTTATCATTGCACAAGAATGTTGTTGTTCTTAAGGGCCATGGAGTCTGCTCAGACTCATAGTGAGCCTGTATAGGGTTTCTAAGGAGTGGCTAGTGGGTTTGAACCTCTGACACTGCGGTTAGCAGTCCAGTGCTTTTATTTGTTCTGTTTATCTCTCCCACTAGGCCAATGGTTCTCAACCAGGGCAATTTTGCACACTCCCTACCCTGTCTGGAGACCTGTTTTGGTTGCCACAACTAGGCTAATGGGGGTACAGTTGCTAGCAGCATCTACTGGGTAGAGGCCAAGATGCTGCTAAATATCATACAGTGCACAGGAGAACCCCTACAACACAGAATTCCAAAATCAAAAAACAAACCTGTTGGGATCAAGCTAATTCCAACTCACATCAACCTGTTAGGACAGAGTGGAACCACTATAAGAACCTATTTGTGCGAATTTATGGTGTTAGTGAAGAATATTGAAAGTGCCATGGACTGCCAGAAGAACAAACGAATCTGTCCTGGAAGAAGTACAACCAGAGTGCTCCTTAGAAGCCAGGATGCCCAGACTCCATTTCCAGTTCTTTGTCAGGAGGGATCAGTCCCTGGAGAAGGACATCATGATTGGTAAAGTGGAGGTAGGTGAAAAAGAAGAAAACCCTAAATTAGATGGATTGCCTCAGTGGCAAAAACAATGGGCTCAAATATGACAAAAATTATGAGGATAGTGCAGGACCATGCAATATTTCTTTCTGTTGTGAA
>NW_006408541.1:15919977-15942692 GCF_000296735.1 Chrysochloris asiatica | reverse complement strand
TGAATCAACCATGCGGTTCAAACCGACTTTGCAGTCTAGTGCATTGACCCACAGCACCACACCAGGAATACAATGAGTTGGGTCAGATGTACCTTAGTCCTCAAACTGACATTTTAGTTCTTGAACACTTTAAAGAAGTCATGTGCAGCAGATTTGCCTAATGCAATAATACATTGTTTGATTTCTTGACTGCTGCTTCCATGAGTTTTGATGGCTGATCTGAGCAAAATGAAGCCTTTGACAAATTCAATCTTTTCTCCATTTATCTTGATGTTATTTAATGGTACAGTGGTGAGGAGTTTTGTTTTCTTCATACTGAGATGCAACCCATCCTGAAGGTTGTGATCTTTGATATTTATCAGTAAGGATTTTAAGTCCTTTTCATCAGTAAGTATTTTAAGTCGTTTTCGCTTTCAGCAAGCAAGGTTGTATCATCTGCATATTGCAGGTTATTAATTGACTCTTCCTCCAACCCTGATGCCATGTTTTTCTTCATATAATCCAGCTTCTTGAATTATTTGCTCAGCATAAAGATTGAACAAATATGGTGAAAGCATACAACCCTGGCGCACACCTTTCCTATTTTTAAACCATTCAGTGTTCCCTTGTTCTGTTGAAATGACTGCCTCTTGGTCTATTACAGGTTTCTCATGGATACAAGTAAGTGTTCCCAAATACTCATTTTCTTCTATGTCATTCATACCTTATCATGATCCACACAATTGAAAGCCTTTGCATAGTCAATAAAGCACAGGTAAACATCTTTCTGGTATTCTCTGGTTTCAGCCAAGATCCATCTGACATCAACATTGATATCTCTCATTCCATGTCCTCGTCTGAACTCAGCTTGGACTTCTGGAAGTTATCTGTCATTGTGTGGTTGCAGCCGTGTTTGTATTCTCTTTAGCAAGATTTTACTTGCATACGATATTAACAATATTGTCCGATGATTTCTGCACTATGTTAGATCACCTCTCTTTGGATGGGCACAAATATGGGATCTCTTCCAATCAGTTGGCCAGGTAGCTAGCTGTCTTCTAAATTTCTTGATAGAGATGAGTGAGTGCCTCCTGTGCCACATCAATTTGTTGAGAGATTTCAATTTGTATTCCAGCAATTCCTGGAGCCAAATATTCTTTGTCAACATCTTCATTGCACCTTGGACTTCTTCCTTCAGGATTATTGGCTCTTGATCATATGCTACCTCTTGAAATGCTTGAATATCAACCAATTCTCTTTGTATTCTGTGTATTTAAAACACTGTGTAGTCCTTCCATCTTCTTTTGATGCTTTCTTCATCATTCAATATTTTGCCCATATTCAGTACTGTAAGTTGAGGCTTGAATTTTTTCTTCAGTTTCCTCAGCTTGACAAATGCTGAGTGGTTTTCTAACTCTAGAACTTCACACATTTCATTTTAATATTTGAATTTTTCTTCTCAAGCTGCCTTTTGAAATTTTCTATTTAGTTCTTTTACCGCCTCATTTCTTTCATTTGCTTTAACATCTCTACGCTGGAAAGCAAGATTCATAGTCTCTTCTGACATCTGTTTTGGTCTTTTCTTCTTTCTTGTCTTCTTAAAGACCTTTTGATTTCTTCCTGTATGATGTTCTTGATGTCATTCCACAACCTTTCTGTCTGGTCTTCGGTCATTAGTGTCTAATGCATCAACTCTGTTCTTGAGATCATCTCTGAATTCAGGTGGGTTGTGTTCAAAGGTCATATTTTTGGCTCTTGTGAACTTGTTTTAATTTTCTTCAGCTTCATCCTGAACTTGCATATGAACAATTGATGGTCTGTTCCACAGTCTACAACACGCAAGCCACCAGAGTACAACAAATTGACAGATGAGTGGTGGGATTATATAGGACAAAAGAATAATCATAAATAATACAGTAATAATGAAAGTAACTACACATGGAAATGTCTAACACCTATTAGTCCTTGTTGTTATGTGCCGTGGAGTTGGTTCCGACTCATAGCGACCCTGTACAGGGTTTCCGAGGCTATATATCTTTACGGGAGCAGAAAGGCTCCTCTTTCTCCCGCGGAACAGCTGTTAGTTTCGAACTGCTGATCTTGCGGTTCACAGCCCAATTCGTAACCACTACGCTACCAGAGCTCCTTGCTTACTCAAAAAGAAGAGGGCTTGAAACATTTACTGATGAAGATCAAAGACTACATCTTTCAGTATGGATAACACTTCAACATAAAGATAACAACAAACCTCACATCATAAACAGAAAAGACTGAAGTTGTCATGGATTTCATTTTATTTGGACCCACAATCAATGCTCATGGAAACAGCAGTCAAGAAAACAAACAAAGATGTATTGCAATGGGCTTCCATGATATTTCCAATTGCCTCATATACCTGTGAAAGCAGGATAATGAATAAGAAGACAAAGAAGAATTGATGCATTTGAATTTTAGTGTTGATGAAGAATATTAAATAGATCACGGACTGCCAGAAGAATGAAAAATATCTGTCTTGGAAGAAGTGAAGATGGTGAGAATTCACCTTGAATACTTTGAACATGGTATCAGAAGGGACCAATCTCTGAGGACATCATGGGTGGTAAAGGAGAAAGTCAGCAAAAGGGAAATTGACTCACGACAAGATGAACTGAGACAGTGCCTGCAGCAATGGCCACAAGTACTGTCAAATTGTGAGGAGGGCACAGGACTGGGTTGTGTTGCATTCTTTTGTAGATAGGACACTATGAGTTGGCACTGAGTAGATGATACCAGAACAACATAGTAGGAATAATAATAATTTTTTTAAACTCCATATGGTATTATACTGAAGAGAGAAACCGCGCGCGCGCGCGTGTGTGTGTGTGTGTGTGTAGGTATTAAGTACAGTAAAAAAAAATAATTTAAGAACGAGTTCTTAAAACAGTTTAGATAAGACAAAAAAAAAAAAAATCAAAGGTCAACACTTAACTTTTTCTTCAGTATCTTGGGTACTGGAAGGGGCGTTCATGAGGTTTATGAGAATTTAATTATGATAATTTGTTCTCACTTTAAAACAAGTTGAACCAACCCCTACTTGGAACAGATTATTTTATCACAACCACCTTCACTTGCTGTATATGCAGTTTTTAAATCACCGAAAAGGCTTTTTCTTGCACTAAACTAAGGCTAATAGGCATATTACATTGATTTTGTTCATCTAAGCAAATTATCAATAGCCTTTCCATTTCAGTAATTAAACACTGTGTTGCTTAGTAATAATTGTAGCTTTTACTGTAGCACAGCCTTTCACATATTCCATTATTCTCACTTTATCCTTTAAAATTGTTCCAGTCATTGACTGACTATAACCTAACACTTTCTCCAGTGACTGATGGCTCTTTGCCTTTTTCTGATCACGTTACTATTTTCAATCCTGATGGTTTCCCTTTTCTTTGATGCATTGCCAGCACTTGCATTGGATTTACCTTTTGGAGACATGGTTACAAGGGTAAATAACAAGAACACATAACCCGAGTGAATACAAAGTTATACTCAATACAGTGTGAATGAGAAGAGTGGATGCTGTTCTCCTGAGACAATGCCAATGTTTTCATGGATACAAAGTCATCTGTGCATTGCTTATTATAAACTGTTGTATATAACTTAAAATTTTAATATAAAAATTTTGGCAGTTGATGATTCTAAGGGAGTCTGGGTGTGGCACTGTAGGATAAGCACTGGACTGCTAACCAATAGGTAGCTGGTTCAAACCCACCAGTCGCTCAGTTCCTCAGAAACCCTATACAGTGTTGCCATGAGTGGGAATCAACTCATTGGCACTTAACAACAATTCTTAAGTACAAATTATCTATACATTAGACATTCTTAACCAAGGAGTTTATTAACGTTTCAACAATATTCTGCTGTGATTTACAGAATTTGGTTATGAATCAGGCTGCTAATCTCCCGGTCAGCAGTTCGAAAATACCAGCTGTTCTGCAGGAGAAAGAGGAGTTTTCTGCTCCCGTAAAGATTTACAGCCTCGGAAACCCGATGCAGGGTCGCTATGAGTCGGAACCGACTCCACAGCACATAACAACAACAACAATTTTCAGAAGTAGATCAGTAAGCCTTTCTACTTCCATATTAGTCTAGAAGTTCTGCTAAATCCTGTCCACCTTAAGTGACCCTGCTGGTATTTGAAATACATAGCTTCCATCGTTATACCTGTTGCCACTGACCACATTTCAACTCAGTGACCATGGGACAGAGTAGACCTGCCCCATGGGGTTTTTCAAGGTTGTCATCTTTACATCAGAGTCCTACTGTGGTATTGTGGGTTAATGCACTGGACTGCAAAGTAGGTTTGAACTGCAAGGTCGGCAGTTCTAACTCACCAGCTGCTCCTTGGAAACCCTATACATGGTTGCTATGAATTGGAACCAACTCACTGGCACTTAACCACAATCTTTATCAAAGCAGGCTGCCACATTTTCTTTGATGGAAGGGTTTGTATAACCGACCTTTCCGTTAATACTGCTAACCTAGCACTTTACCCACTGTGCTACCTGGACTCATCTGCAGCATCACAGCAACACACAAACCACCACCGTATGACAACGTAATCCGACAGGTGGTGGGAGCTTATATTAATGCGCCATGAAACCTCCTCTCCCACCTGGCATAGGGCAGAAAAGAGGCCCCTTCTTCAAAGATAAAAATATTATACAGACTCTTTATTAAGTCTTAACAGGCGAGTTAGCAGAGACAAAGGTAAACATAAATCACCAGGATGAGGGAAATCATAGACCCCCATGATGAGTTTTCAAAGTTCTGTCTCCAGGTGGTGACCTTTTATAGGGCACCAAGAACAAAGCAATCTCCTCCCACAATCATGATTGACAGCTGCAGCCATGCCTCACAAAAGAATGCCAGGTTTCCTGGAAGCAGGGAGGCGTCTATTGCAGATAGGAAAGTTTACAGTCTCTGAGGTCCTAGGAGTATGACATTACAGCTAGGTGACCATGAATGGGTGTGTCCTGGAATGTTCCTGAGAGGGCTGGTTGGGGGAAGTGGCCCCCAAATCTACTTTTAAATATGCTGTTTCTAACTCTAGCAGGTTCAATTGTCAGAGGTTCATGAGGTACTCAAGAAAAATTGGCCTCTGAACACTTAAACCTGGGCACAAGATAGAATTAAGCTCTGCTTGGCTGGAGTTGTTCACAGGCAAAAAGCCTTCAGATTTCATGCTCTCCATCAAATCTCCTAACTGAACTTCTGCTTCTGCCCTTAAAATGCATGTGCACAGAACCTCAGTCCTCCTCTGCTCAAAATCCATCAGTAACTCCCATCTCACTCAAAGTAAAATCTCTAATCTTCCCTACAGCTGTACTGAAAGCTTTGGTGTTCTTCCTCCAGGGTCTCAGACTTCATCTTCTTCTGTGTCCTGTGGTTCCCTCCCTCCTCAGGGCCTCAGCTCTTGCCTTGGGCTTTGCATCCTGTTCTCTCAATGATCTACCCACTTCCCCCAAACCACCACATACATATATGCATGCCCTCTTATCTGCCTCTTATCTGAACCATCAGTATATAATGCAAATTTTTAATACAAAACTTTTGGCAGTCTATTCTTAAGTGGAGTGCTGGTGTGGTGCTGTAGGATAAGCACTGGACTGCTAACCCCAGCACTAGCTTCTCCTAACCCTGTGCTTTCTATCAGATATTCTCAAATCTGAACTTTGATTCCACAACTTGCCCTGTTTCTCTTGTATCTTTAACCTCCTTTTTCCTTTTTCTCCCACATCAAGAGGCAGAACTGTGCCGTGGTTAGGTGTGTGGCTGCTGGCTCCAGGCTGCTTAGATCTGAATCCCAGCTACCCCACTTCCCAGCTGTGGACCTGGCTCAAGTTACTTGATTCTCTGTGCCTTGGTTTTCCCATCTATACAATGAAAACAGTAGTAACATCTACCAGGAGCATTTGAAAAATTAGTCCTGCTAAACACTTATCCACCCAGCAGCCTCGATATTCAGTAAAGTTGCTGTTATCGTTTCCCTCTCCAGCTACAAAAGTTATGACTTGTCTATCTTTAAAAAATATATAGTATTTTCATGTGCTCCCGATTCTGTTGTCTTCTCTTACCATCAAACTTTCCAAAAGAGTAATAATAATAGCTACTGTGTTATCAGCACTGACACTATGTCAGGTTCTAGAGTAAGCAATTCATGCTAACTAACACATTTAATTTCACAACAACTTTATGAAGCAGGCACTGTTGCCATCAACCCATTTAATGGATGAAGAAACTGAGGTAGGATGACTAATAGTACCATTCTACGTGGGAAACTTCTTTTGCTGTCAGGGGTGGAAAGGTGACTTTCATTGTTATATTCTTTCAAATCTTTTGGATTTCAAACATTCAAAAGAAATACTGCCTTTTCAAAATGAAGTAAGTAAATGTAATGTTGGGACAGATTTGTGAATGACTGAAATGATCCGAAAAAGATGGTTGGGTATCCTGACTTACTGACCCATACTTTCATTGTCTTTGAGTTACACTAGAATCTTGTAAATTTTAGATAAACAGTAGTCCCACAAATGATTCTAGTCCTAGAAACGCACATTTAGTCCCCTAGAATGCAACTGATGATTGCCTTGAGGATACTGACTAGTTTGTCTAGCTTTTGCATCCGTATATGAATTCATTTCATCACTCTGTATATGTGTAGTACTTGGAATTCTCCATTGAATCCACTGTAATATCTTACTGGTCCTCTCATTGATAAGATACATACAATTTCTGAAGGCATTGATTTTATATTTGTGGGTACCACCTTAAAAGAAATTGCTCTTGAACACTACATTTTTAATGATTCTTTCCAAGAATCAGCCTCAGCAGAATGGCCTCGGTTCCGGTCTTTCTTGTTCTCCTCCTACTCTTTCATTTCCAGCACTACTGTGTTTCCTGGTGTGATGCTGTGGGTTAATGCACTGGACCGCAAGTTTGTTTTGAACTGCGAGATCTGCGGTTCAAATTCATCAGCCGCTCCTCCAAAACCCTATACAGCGAACGGACTCAATGGCACTTAACAACAACAACAATACCCAGCCCACCAACTCCAACTCTCCAACTCTAACTGGTCCTTCCTTCCCACCTTGTCTGGGCATAGAGTGATGCTGTGAACTTACAGGTGGAGGGGGGCACCCTTTCCAAGCTTCCTCTATTGCTATCTATGGGAACATGGCCAAGCTGTTTATTAACCTTTTTGTGCCTCAGTAACCTTATCTATAAGAGGATTGTAGTTCCTACCTCTGGGTGGTTTTGAGGATGATTTAACACAGGCACAGAGTAAATGTTCAGGAGATATTAAATATATTTCCCCTCTCCTTAAAATCTTTTCATGTAATAATTTCACCCACTGCCGTAGCAGATTCCAAATCTAAATACCTCAGATGTTGATTTCTAACCAGTTATTTTTAAGTGCAATCAAGTCAGTTCCGACTCACAGAGACTGTATATAGGGTTTCCAAGGAGTGGCTGGTGGGTTTGAACCACTGACTTTTGAAGTTTGCAGGCTAGTGCTTTTCCTACAGTGCCACACCATGACCCCTCTCTAGCTAGCAGGCAGGTGATTTCTTCTTGCTTTTGATACACATACAATGCCTCCCCTCCCGCTAAGACCCAGACTTACTGCTTTTGCTCCTGTTTTGAGGAAGCAAGAAGCAGTTAAACACTTGAGAAGGGTGCACTTTGAAAAGGAAAAGAGTGAAGACAATGGAGCAGGAGAGAGCATGGCAGGATGGGAACAGGATCCAATGAGGCTTTGCATTTGAGTTGAAGTGGATGGAAGGTGAAGAGCATGTCCCTCCCATCTCAGATTTTGCACTCTTCCTTCTACCTCATGAAGAGGCAAGTAAGCACATGACTGTGGACACAAGCTGCTTGGACATAACAATGACTCTGCTACTTCCTCACTGAACCCCAGCTCATTTAACTCTCTACCTATCCTCTACGAACACACCAGGACTAATGACAGTTCTTCACTCAGACGGCTGCACTGAAGATTAAGTGAATTAATGGTAGGAAACACCTGTCATAAACAAAGCTTTTGAACAAATGATGTGATGCCATTCTCACTGTTCTTTTCCCAACACCTCCTGCGGCTCTTCAGCCATTACTTATTAAAATCAGCCCCTGGCTCCCTCACGAGAGTTCCCCTCTAGCCAATTCCACACCTGACTTCCCAGTCTCCTCTTCCTCTATTTATCAGCACAGACTCATGGCTCACCTGTTTGCCAGGAAGACCCAGTACTTAGCCTCACTGTTCCCTCCAGCTTTCTCTGCCTAGTGACAGAACCAAACCCACTGCCACAGACTCAACTCTGACTCAGAGCGATCCAATAAAGGGTTTCTAAGACTGTAAATTTTTACGGGAGCAGATAGCTTCATCTTTCTCCTAAGGAGCATCTGCGGGTTTAAACTGCCAATCTTGCAGTCAGCGGTCCAGTGCTTATCCCACAGTGACATCAATATCAAATCCCAACCCAGGAACCAGCTAGAAGGCTTCTTAGGGCTTCTTAACATAGAGTACTCTGGGAACTCCACCCTAATCAAGGCAACCCCCAACTTCTTGACTCCCCCAGACCTGCTCCTTCCGTAAGTGCTTCCCATCTGGGTCAATGAAATCACCCCTAACCAGTTATTTCAAACCTCCACCCTCTGATTCACAACTTTCACCCAAACCATCAGTCAATTGGAGCTTTGCCCTCCGTATGTCTGCTTAGATGACTCTCCTGCCTGCTTCACCTCCCATCACTTTCATTGGTACCAGCACCCCTGCCCACAGTGGATCCCACAGTGCCAGGGGATCCCCCTGTGTGGTCAAGGCTGAGAACCCTCTTCTCACTGATCTCATCCCCAACCTCTTCCCCAAACAGCAGGAGCCTGTGAACTATGAAATGTCATATGCCTGTGCAAAACCTTCCATGCTAGCTCTACTCACAACTGGTGGCAACAACCAAATGTCCATCAACAAATGTAGTTTATCTATGCAACATCGTAATATTCAACCATGAAAACGAACGAAGTACTTATCCATACTAAGGCATGGATGAACCTTAACAACATTAAGTGTTGTTGTTGTTAAGTGTCATTGAGTCAGTTCTGACCCATAGCAACCCTGCCTAGGGTTTCCAAGGAGCAGCTGGTGAGCTTGAACTGCTGACCTTGCAGTTCAAACCGACTTTGCAGTTCAGCGCATTAGCCCACAGTGTCACACCAGGACTCTACTTGATAACATCAGGCTAAGTCAAAGAAGCCAGATACAAAAGGCCACATATGGTACGACCCCATTTACATGAAATGTCCAGAAGAGGCAAATCCAGAGAGGTAGAAAGCAGATGAGTGGAGGGGCTAACACCAAGAATGGTGGGATGATGAGAGTTTGGGAATGATGTGAAAATCCTGCAACTAGGTCTTGGTGATGATTGTACAACATGTATGTTATCAATGTATTTGTTGTTGTTAAGTGCCATTGAGTTAGTTCTGACCCATAGCAACTCCACATGACACCTGTGTGGCGCTGTGGGTTAATGCGCTGGATTGCAAAGTCGATTTAAACCACAAGGTCAGCGGTTCAAGCTCACCAGTCACTCTTTGGAAACCCTATACAGGGTCACTATGGGTTGGAATCGGCTGGATGGCACTTAACAACAACAAGGATGGCACTTAACAACAACAACGTAGGGTTTCCAAAGAGTAACTGGTAGGTTTGAACTGCTGACCTTGTCATTAGCAGTCCAATTCTTATCCTACAGCATCACAATAGGACTCCATGAATGTATTTAATGCCATTGAATTCTGCACTTGTAAATGCTTAACCTGGTGAATTCTATGCTGTGTATTTTACCACAATTAAAAAAAAAAACAAACAAAACCAAACCTTCCAAGGGCATCCATCACGCTTAGGATAAAACCCTAATTCCTCTATCTGGCCCCTGCCTAATCCTTCACCCTCAATTCCCAATAATTTCCCCTAAACTCACTCCATTGTAGAGTCCTGGTGTGGCACTGTAGGACTGCAAGGTCAGTTTGAATCACAAGATCAGCAGTTCAAACCCAACAACCGCTCACAGACACCCTACAGTGTCACTTAGTTTCAGAGGGTGCGGGGGAAGGAAGACTCTCCACTGAGTGGTTTCCAACCTGTCTAGATGGGGCTGATGAAAGGAGATGGGGATAAGACTCTTGTGGTTCAACAGTGAATAATTGCTATAGGGCTGATTATGAATGTTGCAAATGTAAAGGTAGATGTTTTGTGACAAAGAGAGGGGCGTGGTTGATCTTGCAGTCCAGGAGTGGAGGACACTGGGTCCATCAAGGGAAAAGAGCAGAGTGCAGGACCCTATCCAGAGAAGCAGTGATGCCAGAGATGGAGGCAGAGATGATGATGTGGAGAGACAGAGCAGCTGGGAACTCTACACTCAGGGAGGGAGAGGGGCTGTGTGCTGGCGGCCAGGGGGCAGGCTTGCAGGGTATATATACCCTTTGGTTGTTTGAACAGTTGTATATTCCTGAGTGCTTCGGTGTACATCCAAAAAAAAGCAGAGGGAATGGATGCAAGTGCTGTAGAGTGATAATGCCTGGAGGGAATTGTGGTTATTGCAATGAAACAAAATTCGATAGGATGAATGTACAGCTGATGTTCTCCCATGTAAACTATCACTCAATTCACAATAAAAACTTTAAAAAAAAAAAAAAAAAAGAGTCAGGTCTTAATCAAGCAAAGAAACCCTTATGTGGCCATTCTACTCTGTCACTTGGGGACATGATAAATCAGACTCTGCTCCATGGCACACACCACCACTGTCTTTATAGAAATCATCTGATGGCTCCTGTTTCAGAAGAAAGTTCTGTTGTTCTAAAAATGCCCCTACAAAGCCCCAACTGATCCGGGTCTTACTGTATGAACTCATCTTAGACAAGTATTCCCTGCGCCCATTCCCTCTTCCCCATCTTCTGGCAACACTGGCCTCCTGACTCTATGCCTCAGTTGGCCTCCCCAAGCGTGAGCTCACGTTAGTTCTACCATGTGCAGTCACGGCGACCTCACACACCTTCTGCCTGCAGCTGGGATGGAGGCTCCTCACCATTCAGCTTCCACCCCAAATGTCACCTAAAGCTGACTCCGGGATACCTTCTGACACATCACCCTGTTATTATTTCCTTCTTATTGTTACTGAGTGCCTTCCAGTAGGTTCAGACTCTTAGTGACCCTGTGTAGTATTTCCGAGGAGCAGTTGGTGGTTTTGAACTGCTGACTTTGTAGTTGGCAGTGCGGTGCTTATTTTACAGCACCACACATGGAGCCCATTCTTAGATGTGTATAAACATTCTCTTTCTTCTTTTTGTTATTTTGTATCTGTCTACACAGACGACTCCAAGGAGCTCTGGTAGCGTAGTGGTTACGAATCGGGCTGCGAACCTTAAGGTCAGCGGTTCGAAACTACCAGCTGCTCCGCGGGAGAAAGATGAGGCTTTCTACTCCCGTAAGGATTTACACCCTTGGAAACCCTGTACAGGGTCACTATGGGTCGGAACCGACTCGATGGCACTTAACAACAACAACAACAACAACACAGTCGACTCCATGATACTTAACAACAACAACACAGGCAGAGACCCTGCATATTGAACATAACTGCTCCCTACTGGGTGTTGTTGTGAAGTGCCATGCCTTGAGTTGATTCCGACCCATAGTGACCCTGAATAGGGTTTCCAACGAGTGGCTGAAAATTTGAACCGCCGACCTTGAGATTCAAACTGACCTTGTGGTCCAGTGCATTATCCCACAGCGCCATACCAGGACTTCTATTCCTATTGTTGTTAAATGCCATCAAATGGTTCAGACTCATAGTGACCCCCATATAGAGTTTCTAAGGAGCAGCTGATGAGCATGAACCACCCACCTTGTGGTTCAAAACAACCTTGCGGTCCAGAGTTTATCCTACAGAGCCACACCTGTAGTGTCCCTCCTAAACATTAGTCCAGTGACTGACAATTGCTTCTTACATCAAGTAGTCTCTGCACAAGATCCTCCAATAAGTCAATCATGGCCCTCATTGGCATTGTACAGCTTCTTGCATATTCTATTAAGTCAGTCAACGCTGAGTTACTAATCAGAGAACCAGCCACTGAAAACCGTAAGGAACACATTTCTACTCTGACACACATGGGGTCATCGTGAGTCAGAATTGACTCACCAGCACCTGGGTTGGTTTGATTTTACACAATCTATTTAGGTTGGACCATAGAAAATAACCATTTGTAAGTGAGTGAAAAAGGTCAAATATCAGTAATTTCATCTATGGGGATATTTAGAAATACAAATCCAGTTAATTCTCCCCTTCAAATGTTTACTGATCTTCTTTAGAGTCATTGAAATGTACCTGTTGTCTCCAGCCAAACTAATTACCACCCTTATGTTCCTTCTGCTGCTTTAGATTCAGGCTCAAATTTCACCTCCTTCAGGAGGTCCTCTGGGATCACATCTCACATCAGTGACATCATTTTCTTCCCAGTATCAGCACATTCGCAAATTGTGTGGCATATTTGTATTTCAGGGCAGGAAACTTGCTTATATACATTGCTAAGTGAGCTCTGGTAGCGTAGTGGTTATGAATCGGGCTGCGAACCTTAAGGTCAGCGGTTCGAAACTACCAGTCGCTCCATGGGAGAAAGATTAGGCTTTCTACTCCCGTAAGGATTTACACCCTCGGAAACCCTGTACAGGGTCGCTATGGGTCGGAACCGACTCGAAGGCACTTAACAACAACATAGGAGGCCTGGTGTGGTGCTGTAGGATAAGCCCTGGACAGCAAGGTCAGTTTGAACTGCAAAGTTGGCGGGTTCAAATCCACTGATCTTGTTTAAAAAAAGAGGAAAGAAAAGTAATTGTCTTAGAGTTGATTTCAACTCCCAGTAACCTCATGTGTGTCAGAGTAGAACTGTTCCACAATGTTTTCAATGGCTGGAAATTTTTTAAATAGATTGCTTCCAAGATGCCTCTGGGTGGATTCAAACCTCCAACTCTTCATGTAGCAGTCGAGTGTGTTAACCAATCACACCACACGGAACTAGTCCACTTATTTGTTGTTGGTCATTCTAACTCAAAAAAACATGACTTGGTCCTGTTTGGTCTCCACGGTCATCCCTATATTTGAGCCCATTGTTTACATGTACTTGCGAAGTAGCTTGAGTGGACTCCTAACTTGCTTCAGCAGCTACCTACACCCCTGCCTTCTAGGGTCTCCTCGTTGTCATGGTAACAGCATGTGTGTCGTGGTCCTCTTTGAATAAGTGGCTTGCACTTTTTGAGGCTTACCATGTGCCAGGCACTGTTCTGAGTCCATTCAACATATTAATTCATTTAATCCTCCCAAGACCCCATGAGGCAAATGCTGTTATCTTCACGGTACAGGTAAAGAAACTGAGGCACAGGAAGATCCAGTAATTTACCCAGCTGAAAAAGACAGACATGCGCTAGAAAAAAATGGAATCTAAGTCCTTTCAGCCTCCAAAATCCCAAACTAATACTATGGCGAAAGGGAACTGAAGTCAACAGGAAAGACTTAAAGCCAATCCGGGACCAATTTTGCAACCAAAAACAACAAATGCAAAAAAAGCCACCAAAAGACAAAAAGAAAATCTCAGACACCGTATAATTTGATTACTACTCAGTTCCTGCGCTTGGGCCACCAAACCTGGGCCCCTCATGTTAGATCTTATCCCTTTGTTCCCTCAGCCCCAAACCTGGACATCATCCTGCATCCCTCCCGCCCTTACCTCCCACAGCCAAGACCTGTGGGAATTACCTTTTAAGTGTCTTCCAGGGTCGATTCCGGCCACGTAGCTCCATTCTGCACAGCCAGTACCCGGCGCCTAATCACCATTATCTGTTATCTGGGCAGGAAGCCTTCGGCCTCTACCAGACCCCACCCCCCTGCCTCAGCAGCCAGAGGAATCTTTTCAAATTTCAATTTGGACCAGGTCACACCCCTAACCTCCATCCCCCACCTCTAAAGGCCTTCAAAGGTTTCCCATTGTTCAGAAGCCTCAGTCTCAAATTCTTAGCTGAGCCTTGGTGGGGGGCTTGCTGGAAACATCCCCTCAGCTTCTGCTTGGGTCTCTGTGCGCCAGCTGCAACCCAGCTGTGCCCCTTCAGAGCAGCTCGGAAGGCACTAAAGCCTGAGGTCAAATCTTGTCTCTGCCAAGTACTCACTGTGTGACCTCTGGCAAGTAACTTAACCTCTCTGGGACTCTGAGACTGTAAAAGAGGAGCAAAACTTCACTAAAGATTACAGCCTAAAAAGTCCCATGGGGTCAATATGTTGTTGTTAAGTGCTGTTGAGTCTGAGTTGGGTCCAACTCATAGCAACCCTATATAGGATTTCTGAGTTGTAGCTGGTAGGTTTGAACCGCCAACTTTGCGGTTAGTCCAGTGTTGATCCGACAGTGTCACACCAGAAATCCATGGGCTCACTATCAAAAGTATGAGAGTGTTCTCCAGATGAAGAGAATTTATGTAGTGAGAGTACTTGCTTAGCACAGTGCCTTTGTTATTGTTGTTAAAGGCCATTGAGTTGGTTCTGACCCATAGCAGCCCTGTATAAGGTTTCCAAGGCTGAGCAGAAACCCTCATCTTTCTTCTGTGCTGAATGGCTGGTAGTTTCTAACTGCTGACCTTGAAGTTAGCAGCCTGACCATAACCACTATGCTAAGCTCCCTAAACTAATGTGTAGTTCAGCACATTAACCCACAGTGCCACACCAGGACTCCACAGTGCCTGGTACCGACCTAGACCTAATAGCTACCAGCAGTGTGTTATTACTAATATTTAGTTAACCCTTTTCAAGTGCTATGTGTAGATTCTGAATCATAGTGGCTTGCAGGACAGACTAAAGCTGATTCAGAGGGTTTCCAGTGCTTTATGAAGATTGTATGCAGATTGCCACATCGTTCTTCCTGAGGAGGGGGTCCATGGGCTCAAACCACAGACTCTTGGGTTAGCAGCTGAGCCCTTAACCACCGCATCACCAGTGTTCTCAGTTAACACCTACTCTGCTCTCCAGAATAAACACTGAACTGTGAACCACAAGATTGGCCGTTTGAGCCCACCAGCCACTCCACAGGAAAAAGACGAGGCTTTCTGCTCCTGTAAAGATTGATAGCCTTGGAAACCCTACACGGTCACTATGAGTCAAAATGGGATCCTGGTGTGGCACGTGGGTTAATGCGCTGGACTGCAAAATCGGTTTGAACCTCAAGGTCTGTGTGGTTCAAGCTCATCAGTCAAAACTACCAGAATTCTACCAACTTCTTCAGTCAAAATCCTATACAGGGTCACTATGAGTCAAACTGACTTGAAGGGACTTAACAACAACCGCATCCTTTAAAGCTTACACATAATTCATTTCTTCAGGAGTGTCTTAGACCCACTTCTCAGTAAATCAGTCCCATGTGAGATGTTGCCCTCCGGGGTCTTATAACAATCATAACTTAATAATCAGTACAGGTTCATGACTGAGCATCAATTCTTAAAAATGAATTTCTGGTTTAGCATCTATTTTGTTCAGTCCCGCTGATGCTCAAAAGTAATCGGATGAATGTTTAAGGTGGGACCAACTGCAGGAATCCACTGAGAAGATGCCCACATTTCCATTTCTCTAGGCTGAGCACTAGTGAAGTATGAATGGAGGTGCAGATAAGTAGCTGCATTTAAAGTAAGCTGAAGCTGGCGGGAACTTGGGGCAGGTAGGTAGGTAGGTAGGTGGGGTGGGAGGAGCTGAGGAGGTAACCAGGTGACAAAAGGAAGACATGTAAATCCAAATTGGGAATGTGGCCGGGCTATTGCTGCAGTGCAGGGACAGGCTGAATCCTTGATTTTCACAACAAGCACTTAAACAAAGGCTCTCCAGATCTGGGGAACTGAAGGCCACCTAGAAGCCTGAAGCTCGAAGCATCAGGCAGAAATTCTGGATTACCCATGGGGAGGAAACCACTTGATCCTGGGCCTTCCCATTCCTTCCCCCTCTCCCTTCACTTTACCTAATAGGCTTCCCCAGGTGCTGGGCCCTGTCTGGTTCATCAGTCTCAGTAACTGAGACTCACCCCTAGGCCTCCTATCCCTCTAGAACCCAGGCCTTCTTCAGCCTGATGTCAGGATCTCTGTAGAGTGGCCAGGTTTCACAGATTCAAATACAAGATGACCAATTAAAATTTGAATTTCAGATCATCCACAGACTTTTTTTTGTATCGAAATGTCCCATTCATTAACTGGACATCAGTAGGTCATCTGGCACCCCTCAATCTCTGATCCCAGTGAACTCTCCCCATCAGCACCCTTTCGCAGACACTATTCTGCTTTGACTGAGACATCTAGTTGTGACTCCTAGAAGAGGAACACCCTCCCTCCCTCTCATCCCTTTCTACCCTGAGTAAGGGACTTGACTGCACCAGAGGCTTAGGATGGGGCAAAGACCGGAAGGAAAGGACCCTCTGACTGGTTAGGTGTCCTTGAGTCAATTCTGACATAGTGACCTCATGTGATGAAGTAGAACTGGCCAGAAGGGTTGTGATTTTTTTTGTTTTGTTTTGTTTTTTTGGCTAAGATCTATGGAAGCAGATTGCCACAGCTTTCTCCCTTGGAACTTCTGGGTGAGTTCAAACCACCAATCTTTCACTTGGCAGCCGAGGTTTACCCACTGACCACCAGGATCTCTTTACTGAGTTCTTTGTTGTTGTTAAGTGCTTTCAAGTCAGTTCATACTCAGAGCAACCCTGAATAGGGGTTTTCTAGGAATGGCTGGTGGGTTTGAACCACAGACCTTGAGTTAGTAGTTCAGTGCTTATCCTACAGCATCACACCAGGACTCCACTGAGTTCTTAGCATTCAATTGAAAAAACAGTTTTGAGTCAGTACCAACTGTTGGTGAACTTACTGTTTCAGAAATGCACTATAGGGTGTGATCTTTCAGAAGGAAATCACCAGGTGTCTCTACCTCAGCACCCCACAGGGACTCAATTAAGGTAAAAAAAATCCTGGTGTGGCTTTGTGGGTTAATGCACAGGACCTGAAAGGTGGAGGGTTCAAGCTCACCAGCTGCTCCACGGAAACCCTATGAACTGGAGCCCACTAGATGAACATTGAATGTGCCAGACTGCAAAGCCATTTGAACTGCAAGGTTGGTGGTTCAAGCTCACCAGCTGCTCCTCGGAAACCCTATCCAGGGTCACTATGGGTCAGAACCGACTCGATGGTACTTAACAACAACAACAACAAGGTGGCCATTGCTGAGGTCTGATGGATATTGGCTGAAAGCAGAGAGTATCAGAAAGATGTTTACCTGTGCTTTATTGACTATGCAAAGGCTTTCGATTGTGTGGATCATGACAAGCTATGAACAACATTACAAAGTATGAGTATTCCGGAACACTTAATTGTGCTCATGAGGAATCTGTACCTGGACCAAGAAGCAGTTGTTCGAACAGAACATGGGAACGCTGAATGGTTTAAAATTAAGAAAGGTGTGCAACAAGCTTGTATTCTTTCACCATACTTATTCAACCTGTATGTTGAGCAAATAATCTGAGAGGCTGGGTTATATGAAGAAAAATGTGGCATCAGGATTGGAGGAGACTCATTAACACCCTGCGATATGCAGATGATACAACCTTGCTTGCTAAAAGTGAAGAGGACTTAAAACACTTACTGATGAAGATCAAAGAGCACAGCCTTCAGTATGGATTACATCTCAATGTAAAGAAAACAAAAATCCTCACCACTGGACCAATAAACAGTCTTATCAATGGAGAAAAGATTGAAGTTGTCAAGAACTTCATTTTTCTTGGATCAACTATCAACACTCATGGAAGCAGCAGTCAAGAACTCAAACAACGTATTGCACTAGGCAAATCTGCTGCACAAGACCTTTTTAAAGTGTTGAAGAGCAAAGATGTCAGCTTGAGGGCTAAGGTGCGCCTGACCCAAGCCATGGTATTTTCAATCACCTCATATGCATGCAAAAGCTGAACAGTAAATAAGGAAGACTAGAAGAATTGATGTTTTTGAGTTGTGGTGTTGGAGGTGAGTACTGAAGGTGCCATGGGCTGCCAAAAGAACCAATAGATCCTTTTTGGAAGAAGTGCAGCCAGAGTACTCCTTGGAGGCCAAGATGGCCAAACTTCATCTCTCATATACTTCAGACATATTGTCAGGAGGGACCAGTCACTGGAAAAAGAAATCATGTTTGGTAAGGTAAAGGGTCAGAGAAAAAGAGGAAGACCCCCAGTGAGATGGATTGGCCAAGTGGATAGCATCGATGGACTCAAGCTTGGCAACAATAGTGAGGTTGGCCTAGGATCGGGCAGCGTGCTGAGGAGTGGTTGCTGCGCATAGTGTTGCTCTGGGTCTGTACCGACTCAATGGCACCTAACAACAACAAGAAGATGACACTTAGCAACAAGGGTACTGTAGGATAAGCATTGGAATGCTAACTGTACGGTTGGTGGTTCAAACCCACCAGTCGCTCCTTGGAAATCCTATACAGGGTCGCTATAAGTTAGAACCAACTCGATGGTACTTAGCAACAAGAAGACTGAGGTGTTAAATCAAAATAATGCAAGTGTTTTTAGAACAATGCCTGAAACATTTAAGCAGTCAATACCATTATTGTCTATTTACTATGGAGACTCTAGATGGTGCACACAGTTAATGTTAGCGTAAACTAAAGGAGTGGACGTTCACATCTCAGAGCCTCATTGGCAGAAAGCTCTGACAATCTGCTTCCCTAAAGCTCGGCCATTGAACACTCTCTGAGCACTGTCCAACTTAGACACACATGGGGCTGCCATGAGCTAGAATCTACTTGATGGCAACTCATTACTGTTACTAATAGGAGTTCTGATGTGGTGCTGTAGGATAAGCACTGAACTACTAATCATAAGGCCAGCGTTTCAAGACCACCAGTTGCTTCTTGGAAAACCTATACAGTCACTTTGAGTTGGAACCTACTTGATAGCACTTATCAACAACAAAGACACTGTAGGATAAGCATTAGATTGGTGACTGAAAGCTTGGCTGTTCAAACCCATCAGCCGTTCTTTGGAAATCCTATACAGGGTCACCATGAATTGGAACTGACTCAATGGCCCTTAACAACAACAACAACACCTTCCTTCAACCCATTTTTCCTGGACTTCATCTTCTGGGGGCTTTCCACAAACCCTTCAGAGTTACAGTGTGAATGGGTGAGCCCATTTTACAGAGGAAGAAAACTGAGGACCTAGTATTCAGTGGGAGGCTAGTTTTTAGGACTGCCATCCTCAAGCTCTTTTTGAGTCTATAGCAGAAAGGAATGTGCAGTAAACTGTAAGCTACAGGAAGGAGGGCAGGTGCTTGCTTGTCTGTGTCTTCCCGATGGGCCCCCAAGGCCAGCACGTGTCACAGAGCGGAATTGCCCCATAGGTTAGGTTTTTCTTGTCTGTCATTTTACCTAGAACAGCCTTTTCTTTGGTGACTCCCCTGGATGTGTTCAATCCGCTAAACTTTAGGTTAGCAGCCCCAAAGCAAACCATTTGTGACACTCGACACTCGGGGACCAGTCCCTTAGTAGGGAAGTGTTCCGTAAATATTTGTGGAATGATGAATCCATGACCAACTATGAACAATAAGAGAATTTGCCTTCTCTCTCATTAAGGTTCTCCTTGTGATTTGTCCATAGCCCCAAACACATGGAGAAATAAAATTTACGTTCAAGGCAGATTTCTGGCTCTTCTCCCAAAGTGAAGTAAAATAACAAATGTAACTTCAAAAACCAAGGAGCATAGCAATGGGAATATCAAAACAGCCATTCTTTTCTTGCCCCCAAGAAAGGATTTTTGAGAATTTGACTCAACTCATATCCATTCAGTCTTAGCTAAAAACCTCCCCTCCCCTCTCCTCCCATGTGCTGGCAAACCGCCTTGAAACAATTAGGGGGGATAAAAGAATTCCCAAGAGGAAAGAATTTCCTAGGGTGTTTAAAGAAATGTGTTGAATCCAACCCAAGGAAACCCTTTGAGAATCAGAGCCACCTGTCTGCATGCTGACTAACTCTCTTTGGGAGTCACCCAACAGGTAAACAGGGGGTCCACAAGGTACCTGTTCTTAATTGCTCCCACCTGGACCAGAGATCAGATTTGAATATTGAGGTCTGACTTGGGAATTAGTTTCCATTTCTTGCTTATGTTTTCTTCATGTGGTAGGAGAGATGGAGTGGGGTTGGAGGCTGGTAAAGGAAGTTTGGGGGTTGAGACCAATTTGGTGATTATTTGTGTTGGTTTATATTTAAGCAGAGGTACCTTTTAGACCTTGTTCAACAGTCTTCATTTACCTCTGGGATGCAACTTCCCCCCAGCGCTGTTTGTGAAGCTAGGAGGCTGGAGCACCACCTGAACAGTGGGTGAAGTCCTCCTCATACTTCTCCAAACATTATGCTCATGTGGGAAGATTCTTCAACTCCAAGGTCACTTCCTCCATGAGGTTTTCCTTGCTTGCCTTGTCTAGAGGAGACAGCAGCCCGGCCCTGGAAAGTCACCCCTAGGAGGTCTTCCTGTTTTATTGTTCTCCAAGAGCAACCAGGCTTTATTCACTATATTCCTTGACTAGTTGAAGTCCTGGTGTGATACTGTAGGATAAGCACTGGACTGCTAACCAAAAGGTTGCAGTTCAAGCTCACCAACCACTCCTCAGAAACATTATACAGGGTCGCTATGAGTCGGAACTGGACTTTGCAGTCCAGCGCCTTAACCCACAGCGCTACACCAGAACTCATCCAATGGGTGGTGGTGGTGGTGGTGTGTCTTGGAGTTGATTCCTACTGAAAGTGATCCTGTATAGGGTTTCCAAGGCTGTAAAGCTTTACGGGAGGAAAGAGCCTCATTTTTCTCCTGTGGAACTGCTGGTAGTTTCGAACTGTTGACCTTGAGGTTAGCAGCCCAATTTGTAACCACTACGTTACCAGAGCGCCTTCATCCAAGGTATGGTGGTTATTATATGATATGGAGTAGGTTCTGACTCACAGCGATGTTGTATAGGGGTTTTGAGGCTGTAAATCTTTACAGAAGCAGAAAGCCTCCAATGAACAGCTGCTAGATTCAAATTTCTGACCTTTCAGTTAACAGCTCAGCTCATAATCCACTACACTACCCAAGGTATAAGGAGCTCTGGTACCGTAATGGTTACGAATTGGGCTGTGAACGACAAGGTCAGCAGTTCGAAACTACCAGCTGTTCTGAAAGAGAATGATTAGGCTTTTCTGCTCCTTTAAAGATTTACAGCTTCGGAAACCCTGAGGGTCACTATGAGTCAGAATCGACTCCACGACACATAACAACAACTACAACCTAAGGTACAGCAGGTATGATAGGTGCCCTGGGCTCCCCTTGAACTGGGACGTCCAAGAGGGCACCAGATGAAATATGGAATGGTGTTCCATTGTGATTGTTAAGTGCCATTAAATCCTAAACACAACAGAATGAAACACTGCCCAGTACTGCACCAACCTCACAATCTGTGCTAAGCTTGAGCCCATTACTGCTGCCACTGTGCCAATCCATCGCATTGCAGAATCTTCTTCTTTTTTGTTGATCCTTCAGTTTACCAAGCATGATGTTTGCTCTTCTCCAGGGACTGGTCTTTACTGATAATATGTGCAGAGAGATGAAGTCTGGCCATCCTGGCTTCCAAGGAGTATTCTGGCTGTACTTCTTCCAACACAGATTTATTTGTTCTTCTGGCAGTCCGTGGTACTTTATTTTTATTTTTGTTATTTAAGGTTTTTATTGTGGATTGAGTGAGAGTTTACAGGGCATATCATCAGTTTTACATTCAACAAATCATATACCTTGTTTCATTACATTGATTATAATTCTCTCCATGTACCATCAGTTAACAGTATTTCTCTCTATCCACTTTAGCTTTTTAAAAAACAAAAAAACCCACTCAGGCATATATAATAATTTACATATCCAAAGGGCACATTTTACAAGTCTGCCTCCTGGCCACCAGCTCTTAGTCCTTCTCTTCTTAGCCCATGAATCCAGAGTCCTCAGCAACGCCCCCTCTCCATGCCCCCATCTTTGCCTCCATCTCTGGTGCTGCTGCTTCTCTGGATAAGGTCCTGCATTCTGTTTGTGCGTTCCTCTCTTGATGGTCCTAGGGTCCTCTGTTTCTGGACTGTAAGATCAACCACTCCCCTTTTTTTGTTACAAAACTTCTACCTTTACAATTGTGACAGTCGGGATTATCATGATAACAATTATTAACTATTGAGTTTTAGGAATCTTATCCCCATCTCTTTTTACCAGACCCATCTAGACAAGATGACAGCTATTCAGTGGGGACTCTTTCGTTCCCCCTACACTCTTAAACTAAACTACCTCTGGAAACCTTGTACACCAGTCAGTTCGTGCCTTTATTGCCCCCTCATTTTAGGTAGTCTATGTCTAAGTTGCCCATCCCTATCTTCCCTGTGTACAGAGGGGATAGCATTGATACTTGATTTGAAGACTCTTTCTCTCTCTGTTGGTATTTAGAGTAACTACCGCTCTGCGTAAGGAGCTCTGGTAGTGTAGTGGTTATGAATTGGGCTGCGAACCACTAGGTCAGCAGTTTGAAACTCCCAGCTGTTCCGCTGGAGAAAGATGAGGCTTTCTGCTCC
>NW_006408541.1:15886312-15917492 GCF_000296735.1 Chrysochloris asiatica | reverse complement strand
CAAGATGGCAGCTCCTGGAGCAGCTGAGCGTCCTGAACTAGAAAGCAATGGATTTCTTGCTTCTGCCACAAATTCCCCCAACTGTAAGTCTTCCAACCTTCTAAATATTCCTTTATATGTTGTTCAGAGTTCTGGGACCATCCCCTGAGACTGCTTGGTCCTGTATTCCATGTTGTTGCCGGCAGAGCACCTTAACCGCATTTCTACCCGATCCCCGATCCGCCATCTTGTTAGTTCTTCCAGTCTATGGCACCTTCAATATTCTCCTCCAACACCATAACTCAACCGCATCAATTCTTCTATGGTGTTCTTTATTCATTGTCCAATTTTCACTGTTTATGAGGTTATTGAAAATACCATGGCTTGGATCAGGTGCACCTTAGTCCTCAAGCTGACATCTTTGCTCTTGAACACTTTAAAAAGGTCTTGTACAGCAGATTTGCCTAATGCAATACGTCGTTTGATTTCTTGACTGCTGCTTCTAGTGAGTATTGATGGTTGATCTGAGCAAAATGAAGTCTTTGACAACTTCAGTCTTTTCTAAAATTTATCTTGATGTTATTCATTGTAACAGTAGTGAGGATCTTTGTTTTCTTTACATTGAGGTGCATGTGATCTTTGATCTTCATCAGTATTTTAAGTCCTCCTCACTTTCAGCAAGCAAGGTTGTATCATCTTCATATAGCAGGTTGTTAATGAGTCTTCCTCTAATCCAGTTGCCATGTTTTTCTTCATATAACCCAGTTTCTCAGATTATCTGCTCAGCATACAGATTAAATAAGTATGATGAAAGAACACAACCCTGGTGCCCACTTTTACTAATTTTAAACTATGCACTCAGTGTTCCTTTGTTCTTTTTGAACAACTGCCTCTCAGTCTATGTATAGTTTCCTCATGAGCACAATCAAGTGTTCTAGAATATTCATTCACCACGATGTTGTCCATAGCTTGCCATGATCCACACAATCGAAAGCCCTTGAATAGTCAATAAAGCACAGGTAAACTTCTTTCTGATAGTCTCTGGTTTCAGCCAAGATCTTTTTGACGTCAGCAATTAATATCTCTCATTCCATGTCCTCGTCTGAGTCCAGCTTGAACCTCTGGCAATTCTCTGTCATTGTATGTTTTTGAATTATTTTTAGCAAAACTTGCTAAAGATAATTGTGTTCTGAAGCCCCACAAATATGAAGATGCTATGGCGCACAGTGGTACTCCGACACACAAGGACTGCCTGGGTTACGTAAGTGGACGCATGGCAGGCAGTTGGATGGCTACAGCCAGGCACGCCTCTTGGCTTTGTACATGTATGAACTCACTGAGCCCTCATGACTTACAAGGTTTGGCACTTTGAATGTGCTACTTTGAGTTTACTGATCCTTCTGCCTGGACTATTTCTCCCAACTCTCTACAGGAATTACCTCTCTTATTTTAGTTCTTTGCTCACAGTTCACCTTCTCAGGAGCCTTCCCAGATGCCCCCCTTAAGCAGTACATAATATAGCTCTCCAACTCTTGGGTGTGTCTTGAGGTGTCCTGGGTATGTCCTGAGGTCCCCTGGGTGTGTCCCGAGTGTGCGCTGAGTGTGTCCTGAAGTCCCCTGGGTGTATCCTGAGTGTGTCCTGGGTATGCCCTGCGTGGGTGTGCCCTGTGGTGTCCTGGTGTCTTGGGTAAATTCTGAGGAAAACTAGAGAGTGTCCTGAGTGTCCCTGTGTGTATTTTGAGGTCCCAAGTGTGAGTGAGTGCACCTTAGGCATGTCCTGGCTGTGCCCTGAGTGTGTGGGTGATGGAGAAGTCTCCATGTGGGGACACGGTATGTCGGGAGAGCATCCCAGGACAGGAAGATCTCTCAGGCCATTTTGAGGAGGTGTTTTTACTCTAAATGAAATGGGAGCTCAGTGGAGGTTGTCCAGCACAGAAGGATGACAGACTGAGGGTCTCTGCGGTGTTGGAATAGACCAGGGAGAGTGGGGGCAGAAGTGGGAAGACAATGACACAAATGCTGGAATGTCCAGGATTGTGATGAAGGTGTTTTGGACCAGGCTGGAGGCTGAGGCGGTAGAGAGAAGGACTCAAGTTCTGCCTCTGCCTGTAAAGTACAGCTGCCAGGATTTGTGTGGGGTGTGGCAGAGAGGGCTTACAGATGACAAGCATCTTTAGTCTGAGCAGCTGAGAAGATGGGTGGAGCTGCTGACGGAGCTGTGGGGGGCTGGCTTCTGGAGAGGGTTTGTGAGGTGTGAGGAATGGTGAGTAATCCAAGTGGAGACCTCACGGAGATGGTTGGATCAAGGTGAGCAGTTTGAGCTGGAGATATAAGTGTGGGAATCATCAGTATACCAGACTCAACCCCCACGGCTGTCAAGTCAATTCCAACTCATAGCAACCCGTGTGTTTCAGAGTATAAGGGTGCCATGGGTTTCCTTGGCTGAGATCTTTGCAGAAACAGATTACACACCTTTCTTCCTCTGTGCCACTGGGTTGGTTTGAACCTCCAAGCTTTTGGTTAGTGGATGAGAGTGAACTGTTGGCACCACCTAGGAAACTCAGTATTTCAGACCAGGAGATGGGTTCTTCACAGTTAGAAGTTTGGCAACAAAGCAGCCACAGGTGGGAGGGTCAGAGGGTGACCCACTGTGTCTAATGCTTCTGAGAAGTCAGGAGACCTAAGAATTGACCTCTAGACTCATGATAGTCAAAGGTGACCGACTGGGTGCTCAGAAGCTTGCTGGATTTGAGTGTCTCCTGGTCACCTCCAAAGGTGGTCACTTCCAGTGCTGTGAAAAGAGCAAAGAGAGACAGATGTGGAGCTAAGCCTGGCACCCGCATGTTCTAACTGCGTGACTTTGGACACGTTCATGCCTGCCTCAACTACTCCACAACACCCTTGTTAGGAGAGATGAGAATATGACAGGTAGAGAGCCCCTTGGCTTTGTAAATGGTGGAGTGACTTATGAAGGCACCGGGGTGACAGCTGCCCACGGAATATCTACGTAAAGATACCAACACTGAAGTCAGTTCTCCAAGGTCCCCTTCTGCTGACATCATGTAGCTAGAAAAACCAAAAATTCCCAACCTTTCCATTAGAATGATGTGTGATACCTTACCACTTCCTCTCATCATTCCTTTCTTGTTGTTGTTTAGCACCACTGACCCTGGATACGGTTTCCAAGGAGCAGCTGGTGAGTTTGAACCACCGACCTTGCGGTCCAATGCTTTATCTTATGTGCCACACCAGGACTCTTAGTTTCTGTTGTTGTTGTTGTTATGAAGTGTCCTTGAGTCGGTTTCAACCCATAGTGACGCTGTTGCTGTTACTAAGTGTTGCTGAGTCAGTTCCAACCTACAGCGACCCTGTGTAGGCTTTCTGAGGAACGGCTAATAAGCTTGAACCACCGACCTTGCAGTTCAAACTGACTTTGCAATCCAGTGCATTAACCCACAGCACCACACCAGGAGTCCAGCGACCCTACAGTGCTCCTGTAACAAAATATCACAAATGGAGTAATTTATAAGAACTGAAATGTATTGTTTCGTAGTCCAGGAGGCTGAGGAGTCCAAAATGAAGGTGTTTGCCACTTTGGTTTCTTCTGAGGGCTCTAAGAGAGAAATGCTTTATACCTTTCTCCTAGCTTCTGGTGGTTCCAGGCATTGCGTGACTTTAAGCTATAGCAGCACACGGTGACCTTCCTCTGTCTCTGTGGATCTTTTCCTCTCGTAGGTTGTGTTGTGCTTTGTACTGTTGAGTCAGTTCAGAATCATAGCAACCCTGTACAACATTCTTCAGGAGTGGCTGGTGGATTTGAACTGCTGACCTTATAGTTAGCAGTCCAGTGTGAATCTTACAGAACCACACCAGGACTCCTTTCCTCTGTTATAAAGACACCACTTACATTCAATTAAGAGAAATGATAAAGTGCTTGACCCCTAACTGTAAAGTTCGGTGATTCACACCTACCCAGACATGTCCCAGGAGAAAGGCCGGACCATCCCTTTCTGAAAGATCACAAGCATGAAAACCCTACGGAACACACTTCTACTTTACACAGACAGGGTTGCCAGGCTTAAGAATCAACTCATGGACCACTGTTTAAATTTTGAAAAATTGGATTAAGGTTTACTCTACTACAGGGTGACCTCACATTAACCCAGCTGATAACATCTTTAAAGATCCAATTTCCAAACAAGTTCATGTTCAGAGGTATAGGGGTTCAGATGGCAATATATCTATTTGGAGGGTATAATTCTATCCTAAACACTAAGAAAGCTATTGTGCATATAGTATAGTAATGCTTTTTGTTTTCATTATTTAGAATAGGAGGTACAAGCACATACTCAAGAATTACAAGAAAATAGAAATTTATCCAGATACAAACTACATCTCCCTCCCTTCTGAGATACTCTGCCCAAAAGGAATCACCATCACCAATGAGCAGAAAGTGAGTCTCAACCTACAGACAATACCTCCCCTTCCCTTGTTATCCACATTAACAATCCATTTCTATCCCCAGGGCTCTGCTCTCGGCTTCTTCCCCTCATCAGTGTTTGGCAGAAAATTGCTCTCTATCAATACACACAGACCTGTTTTATTCTTTTTAAATGGTGTGGAGTAGCATCCATTGTACGACTACGTTGTAATTTATTTAACCAGCCTCCTATTGAAGGACATTTGGGTTGTTTCCAGTCTTAGGCTGTTATGAACAATGTGACAATAAATATCCTTATTCATGTGTCTTAGGCAAGGGTGATCGGGAGGAAAAAGTCTTACAAGGTGGAATTCCTGGGTCAGTGGGTCTCTGTATGTTTAAGCTTCGGTGTAAATATACAAAAGGGTGTGTGTGTGTTTAAAATGTGAGGTTATTGACACATTACTCATGTGCGTGTCTGTGTCTCTCCACGGTGCAGGAGACAAGGTAGGGACCAGAAGACACTTTTCCTGTGCTTCCTCTCTGTGTCTGTTGGGGAGTTGGGATAGGACACAGATGTTGGGTGCTGACCCCTGAGCCTGAGAGCTGGGAGTAAATGTCCGGACTGGTTTATACATCCCAATAGACAGATTCTCTTCAGCAGGAGAGCTGTGCCCCCATCTGTAGGGAGGGCAGCAGGAGGGATTGGATTTAACATCCATTAGTGGAGTCATGGTAGTTTAGTGGTTACGAATCGGGCTGCGAACCTCAAGGTCGGCAGTTCGAAACTACCAGCTGTTCTGCGGGAGAAAGATGAGGCTTTTTGCTCCCTTAAAGATTTATAGCCTCGGAAATCCTGTACAGGGTTACTAAGAGTTGGAACCAACTCCACGGCACATAACAATAACAAGTGAAGTCCTGGAGTCCTGGTGTAGAGCTGTGGGTTAATGCGCCTCCAGACTGCAAAGTCATTTGAATCGCAAGGTCAGCAGTTCAAGCTCATTGGAAACCTTATACAGGGTCGCTATGGGTCGGAATCGACTTGACAGCCCTTAACAGCAAGTAGAGTCCTGGAGTCCTGGTGTGGTACTGCAGGATAATGTACTGGACTGCAAGGTTGGTTTGAACTGTAAGACTGATGGTTCAAGCTCACCAGCCGCTCCTTGGAAACCCTATACAGGGTCACTATGAGTTGGAACCAACGACTTGATGGCACTTAACAACAATGGAGGCCTGGTGTGGCGCTGCAGTTAATGCTGGACTGCAAAGTCAGTTTGAACCACAAGGTCGGTGGTTCAAGCTTACCAGCTGCTCCTCGGAAACCCTATACAGGGTCGCTATGGGTTGGAACTGACTCTATAGCACTTCACAACAATTTATCAAACCCATATTGTGTTAGCTCAGTGTTCAGCCCTTAGCATACGCAAAGCTTCAAAAACTTCAAAACTTCAAAAAGGCTAGAGCCCAGTGTGAAAAGAAAACTCAAACTGGAGGAGAACTAAAATTCAATCTGAGAATTCAATTCCAAAGCCAGAGAACAATCAGAATGCCTGCCTTGTAAATCTTCACTCAACTCATGATAATAATAAAAGGTTAAAAAAATGTCTGCATGCCAAATACCTAACAGGTAGCAGATTCAGGGAGTCCCTGGGTGGAACACTTGGCTAACTAACTGAAAAGCTAGCTTATTGAATCCGCTGAGGCACCTTGGAAATTGTCTGGTGGTCTGCCCCTAGAGGGCTGTGGAGCAGGAGATGGGGCAGTTAGAGGGAGGAGAGTTATAGGGAGGCTGAAACCTACAAACCTCAACTCCCTTCCTCCCTCCTCTTCCCATCTCCCAGCTCTGATGTAGATTGTTATTGTCTCTCAGTATCCATAATCTTCTTCTCTCCAATACCACCCCTCCCCCCCTCACTCTCTCTCTCTCTGTGGTTTGAGCAAGGCACAGGACTGTCATTGTCAACTCCCCAGTATCTAGGTGTGGCCATGTGACTAAGGTAAGACCAATGGAACGGGAGCAGACATGGCATGTACATTTTCTGGGTTGCTCCAACTTAAAGACAAGCAATTTTCCTTGGGTTTCCTCTTTTCTTCCATTTCTGCAGGCGTCACCTTCTTCTAGAAGATTTCAGCTCCATCTGTGGTGGCTGCGTGTGTGCCAGGCACTGTGCAGAGTCAAGTCCTAAGCCTAGAAATTCTACCTGCTGCTCATTACCATTTCCTCTTGGTGACTTTCATAGCTGCTCCCCATCTCTCCTCACAGCCACCCTGAAAAGCCGGAGTAGCTATCCTTTTCTACAGATGATCCCCTGTGCACGGGGTCTGCATGTGGCAGTTCAGGCTCTGACCCAGGTCTCTCTGACCCCAGCACACACCTGGTTACTCAGACATTGGAGGTTTTATTATAAATAGAGTTAGGTTCTTCCAGTCCAGTGCTTTTCAATCCTCGCTGGGCATCAACATTACCTGAGGGGTTTTTAAAAGCACAGATGCTTCCAGAAATTCGGGATTAATTGGTCTGAGGAGAGAACCAGGCATGGATATATTTTTTAAAGAGCCCTAGATGATTTTAATGTGCAGCCATGGTTGATAACCACTGTTCTAGGAAAGCAAAAGCTCTGAATTCACGAGAAAGGAACTCTAAAGAGAACTGAATTTGTCACTGATGGGTTTTCTTTTCTTTTCTGTCACACACACAGAGGAAACTTCCCTTCCCCCACACCTACACCCAGTTCTAGCTCCACCCTTTTATGGGCTAACAGTTAGGGCACTCTCCTCACCTTTTCTCTAAGCAGCAGTATTTCGCTCAGATATAAATAAACTTCATCTGGAGAACTGTTAGGAGCAATCAGTTAACACTGACTACTGTAGAACTCACCTCAAAGGTTCTTCATCGGAAAGTGTGGGGCAGGCCCTAAAATTCCCATTTTTACCAAGTTCCTAGGTCCAGGGACTTCAGTTTTGAGACCCACTACTCTGGTGTGGTGCTGCAGGATAAGCATTGGACTATAAATTTGGTTTGAACCACAAGGTCTAAGGTTCAAATCTACCAGCTGCTCCTCGGAACAGGGTCACCCGTGAGTTGGAATCAACTCCATGGTAACAACTCTCAGTTGATTATTACAATGAAAACTAATATCTATCAATCAAGTCATCATCTCCCATTTCAGATCAATCCTGGATGTCTGCAAATTTTAATCTCATTTAATCCTCACAAGAATCCAATGGGGTCCCATGATTATCAATATTTTATAGGTGAGGAAACCAGGGTTCAAAAGTTGAAGCTACTTTGCCCAGGTGGAAACAAGCAGAGACTGGATTTAAAGCCTGGTCTGCTTTATTAAAGGTAAAAGAAGACCTACTCAGTCAATTTCTTTCCAGGTACCAATACCTGTTTGACTGCACATTTAAATCCAGGCTCCATTATACCTCGGAAACTATATACAGGGTCGCTATGGGTCAGAACCCAGAACCAATTCTATGACACTTAACAACATATATCTAAATTTAGGTCTCCTCTCTTAGGCTGCAAAATGCTAAAGCATTTTCTCTTGCCCACTCTGTTTTTGTTGTTGTTACGTGCTGTCGAGTCGATTCCGCGATTCCATAGCGACCCTGTATAGGGTTTTGGAGGAGCAGCTGAGTACAATGTTTTTTCAGCGCAGTCTCTGCTAAATTCCGTGGAGAAACGGCGCCCCCTGGTGGCTCCTTGGAGCGCAGCATTCTGGTCTTACGAGTCATTGGCGTTCCTCAACCTCATTACTAACATGGAAAATATTAGTCAGCTCATTCCTTCCACAGAAAGAACTCAGGGTGTTGAAAAGGGGTGGGGACTTCAGAGCTTAGGAATGTAGAGGAAGGGCGGTGGACCGGGCCCTGGGGACCCCAAGGGGCTGGGGTAAAAGGGTAAAGATGGTGCAAGCTCAGCTGAGAACAATTCTGATTTTGACCTTTTGACCTCAAAGACTCCTGCTGAAGAATTTTCTGGATTAAACCTTACAGCATTGTTTCAAAAAAGTCCAGCGTGTTCCCTTGGTGATGTGGGACATTTATTCATTCAACAGATATGTTTTTCTTTTCTATTTTTAAAATTGTTTTATATATATATATATTTGTTGTAGTTGTTGTTGTTAAGTGCCATTGAGTCGAGTCGGTTCTGACCCATACGACCTTGAACAGTGTTTCCGAAGCTGTAAATCTTTATGGGAGCAGGAAGCCTCATCTTTCTCCTGCTGAGCAGCAGCTGGTAGTTTCGAATTGCTGACCCTGAGGTTCGCAGCCCAATTCCTAACCACTACACTACCAGAGCTCCTCCCCACCCCCCCCACACACAGACACATACACACAGTTGTTGTTAATGTCATCGGTTCTGACTCATAGTGATCCTTTATAGTGTTTCTGAGGAGTGGCTGGTGATCTTGAACCTCCGACCTTGCAGTCACAGCACATTAACCCACAGCGCCACACCAGGACTCCTTATATATACATATGTATCGCAATTTGCTAATTCAACATTTTTCAGGTGTACAATTTAGGGATCTCAAGTACATCAATCATACCCTGCAACCATCACTAATAATTGTTGCCAAATTTCCTTTCATGCTAAGCAGAAACTCACCTCATTCTAAACAATGACCCCTCTTTCTCTCCCTCCCACTCTTGATCTGTTTGCCTACTCTTCTTATCATATAAATGAGGTCATGCAATATTTGTTCTTTTGTGATTGTCATTTCATTATAATGTGTTCAAGGTTCATCCATTTTGTAGCATTATCAGGTGGCGCAGTGTCTAAAGTACTCAGCTGCAAACCAAAAGTTCAGCAGTTTGAGCCCCCTCATAGACTCCAAGAGAGAAAGAAGTGGCAGTTGGCTTCTGTAAAGATTTGTTGTTGTTGTTGATAAGTGTCATTGTTCCGACCCATAGTGACCCTGAACAGGGTTTCCTAGACTGTAAATCTTTACGGGAGCAGAAAACCTCATGTTTCTCCCACTGAGCAACCGGTAGTTTCGAACTGCTGACCTTGGGGTTCACAGCCCAATTCGTAACCACTATGCTACCAGAGCTCCTTTTACAGCCTTGGAAAACCTGTCAGGCAGTTCTACTCTGTCCTATCTGGTGGCTGTGAGTCTGAATTGACTTAAAGGCAGTGGGCTAATAGTTTATTTTATGCATGTATAAGGGGGCTTCAAAAAGTTCATGGAAAAATGCCATTCTCTTTCAATTCCATTTTTTCCACTGACTTTAGAAGCCCCTTTGTATGTGCCACATTTTTTATGTTCATTCATCTGTTAATGATTTTCTGGGAACATCTGTGCTCTCTGTTATTTTCACTGTTTAGTCTTGTGAATAGTCCTGCAAATTGGTGTATGTGTATCTTGGACAGATACTTTGGAGTGTCTAGTAAATGCAAAAGGAGCTCTGCTAGCGTAGTGGTTACGAGTCGGGCTGCTAATCTCACAATCAGTTGTTTGAAACTAACAGTGGTTCTGTGGGAGAAAGATGAGGCTTTCTGCTCCCGTAAAGACCTACAGTCTCGGAAACCTTATGCAGGGTCTCTATGAGTCGGAACCAACTCCATGGCACATAACCACCACCACCACTATTAGATGCAAAGTTGGTTTGAACTGCAAGGTTGGCAGTTCAAGCTCACCAGCTGCTCTTAGGAAACCCTATTCAGGGTCACTATGGGTTGGAACAGACTTGACGGTACTTAACAACAACTAGATGCCGGTAGTCCTGATGTAGCACTGTCGGATAAAGCATTGGACTGCAAGGTTGATTTGAATCTCAAGGTGGCAGTTCAAACCCACCAGCTACTTCTTGGAAATCCTATACAGGGTCACTATGAATAGGAACCCACTGAATGGCACTTAACAACAATGACTAGGTGCCAGAGCCCTGGTGTTGTGGCTTTAGGATAAACACTGGACACTAACGACAAAGTTGGCAGTTCAACCCTACCATTCACTTTCAGAAAGCGTACACAGCATTGCTATGAGTTGGAAATGACTTGACGGCACACAATAACAATAATAATACCAGGTGCCCGCTCGGGGATGCGGGTACAGAAACAAACAGTACAGACAGAATACCTTCATCCATAAGCTAGAAGGGTCAATGAATAAGTACATAAATAAGGAGAACACGTGAGGAAATTAAAGTAAGGAAACAGAACTGGGCCCAGGTAGAAAAGCAAAGTCCTGAGACAGGAGAGGGAAGGAAACAGGCACACATGTTCATTGTGTCTGGTGTGTGTGATGGAGTGGTGATAGAGTGGGATATGTTTTTTAATCTCCAGGATCCCTTTCCCTGTTCCTAACTGAATTTATTGTTGTTAAGTATCTTCGAGTCGGTTCTGACTCATAGCAACCCTGTATAGGGTTTCCGAAGAACAGCTGGTGGGTTTGAACTGCCAACCCTGTGGTTCACAATCCAATGCTGAGCCACACCAAGAGCCCTACTAATTGAATAGTTTTCACTAACTTGACTCTTTTTGAAAACTTTCTGATGTTCATGGCTGTCGAGTTGGTTTCGACTTTCGACTTTGGACTTACTTGACCCATTTGTATAGACTAGAAGTGCTCCATAGTGTTTTCAAGGCTGTGACCCTTAGAGCAGAGCCCTGCTGGGGCAGTGGGTTAAGGTTTGCACTGCTAACTACAAGGTGGTGATTCAAACTCACTCGCTGCTCTGTGGGCCAAGCTGTCTGCTGCTATAAAGATTCATAGTCTCCGGAAGCCCGAGGAGCAGTTCTGCGCTGTCCTATGGGGTGGCTGTCACTCAGTGGGGTTAGTTTTAGGACCTTTTGGAAAGAAATCATCAGGTCTATCTTTAGAGATGTCTCGGGTGGGTTTGAACTGCTCCACTTTCAGCTAGTAGTGAAACTCTAACTGCTACACTTCCTAGGAACTCCTTTCTTCAAACTCACTGCCACTGACTTGATTCCTACCCACAGTGACCTGGTATAGGATTACCGAGGCTGTAAATCTTTATGAAAGCAGAAAGCCTTATCTTTTTCCCTTGGAGCAGCTGGTGAGTTTGAACCGCCAATCTTGAAGTTAGTAGCCCAAACACCTAACCCATAGCTCCACCAATCCTCCAGGGACTCCTTTGGAGAACTTAAATATTCATTTGAGATTCATTGGGAAGAATTCAGGAGACAAGAGGAGAAGGGATAATAGCTACAGGCAATTTTTTGAGATATTTTATGGAAAAAGGAGCAGAGAAATAACATCTAGGGAGTGGACCAGATGGATAAGCCTAAAATTCATTTGTTGACCTTGGATGGCTCCAGGGTCTGCTTTCTTCTTGGATCAGCTCATTCAGTGCTAAATGTTTTAGGCATCTTGATACTGATGACTCTCCTATTTCCATCCAATCATTATGTGGTTAGTTTCATGTCAATCGTATTTCCTCTAAATGAAGTTCAAGGAGCTCTGGTAGCAAAGTGGTTACGAATCGGGCTGTGAACCTCAGGGTCAGCAGTTCAAAACCACCAGCTGTTCCGCAGGAGAAAGATGAGGTTTTCTGCTCCTGTAAAGATTTCCAGCTTTGGAAATCCTGTACAGGGTCGCTATGACTCGGTTCTGACTCCATGTCATATAACCACCAAATGAAGTCCTGGGGTGGCGCTGTGGGATAAAGCGCTGGACTGTAGGGTCAGTTTGAACCACAAGGTCAGTGGTTCAGCCACTCCTTGGAAACACTATACAGGGTCACTATGAGTCAGAACTGATTTGATGGCATTTTAACAACAACAACAGCAACAACAAATGTAACATTGTTTATCCCACTTCTTCCACATTCCACCTTCTGAATTTTGTCCTCAGGTAACTGTCCTTTTGCTCTTGTATGGTGGGCTATTCTATGGTGTGCCTACCTCCTGTCTTATTTATCTAGCACTGCTAGAACAGAAATCCCACAAGGGAATGGCTTTCTCAAACAGAAATGGATTCTCTCTTAGTTTGGCAGGCAAGAAGTCTGAATTCCGAGTGTTGACTTAGGAAAGTCCTTGTCTCCTTTACGTATCTGTAGATCCAGCACTTTTGGAGATCTCCATGTGTCATTCATTCATTCGTATATTGACTTGTATTACATGTGTCCTAAGGAGCTCTGGTAGCGTAGTGGTTACGAATCGGGCTGTGAACCTTAAGGTCAGCAGTTCGAAACTACCAGCTGCTCCACGGGAGAAAGATGAGGCTTTCTGCTCCTATAAAGATTTCCAGCTTTGAAAACCCTGTACAGGGTCGCTGTGGGTCGGTTCTGACTCCACGGCACATCAGCACCACCACCGTATGTCTTGGCATCAATCTTTCCTGGGGTCTAGGAGCGTCACAGCGCAGGGACCCTGGGCCCAAAGGATTTACTCCACTTCTAACTCATCTTTCTCTGCTCACATCTCCTTTTTATATCTCAGAAGAGATTGACTCACAATACAGCCTAAATCCTGTAGAAGGATCACCTCTGGCCTCGTTAACATCAGAGAAGTGAGGACTTACAACACAAAGGACAATGACATCACATCAAAGCTGATGGCATCACATCATGGGATGATTGCTTCATACTGTATCTCATCCTTGAGGTGGTACGTCTTAACTGTGTAATCACTGAGTATCCTGATGCAGCCAAGCTGACACATAACCTTACCTATCACCTCTGCTTCTTCAGGAACACTTTCTGGCTCTGCATTTCGGCCACTTGTTTGAGCCACTCTGTCTTGTTTCTCTGTGTGAACTGAAATTGTCAGTGGTGTCACTGTATTTGTAGTTAATTGATTAGAGAATGGAAGTGTGTATACGTTCTTCTTGCCGTTCATGCAGCTCAGTTCAGGGTGGGTTTGGCTGGTGTTGGCTGCTGTGTATTGTAACCAAGTGGTATTAAGAGTGGATAGTTGTGTGACACCATAGGATAAGTACTCAACCTCAAGGTCAGTTTGAACTGCAAGGTTGATGGTTCAAACTCAACCAGCTGGTCCTCGGAAACCCTATACAGGATCCCTATGAATCAGAACTGACTCTACAGCACTTACCAACAATAACAACAGTGGCTTTTACAAGTTGGGTGGGGCTGCAGAGTGTATGGTTGTGGCTGGGCTGTATGGGTGTGGTTGTTATTTCCTGCTGGGTGGGGCAAGGAGAAAACAAACACACACAATAAAACACATGCACAAACAACCAACAGTGAAAAAAAAATAGGCAGCATCAAGAAAGAAGGTTATCATAACTAAAAAGAGGAAAAAGGGAAAGGAAAACAAAACCGTGGAAGAGGAAAATAAGAGAGGGAATAAGACAAAAGAAAACACACTGAGCAAAATTAGGGAAGGAAAGAAGAGAAGAGAATAGTGCAAAGAAAAATTAAGAGAAAAAAAGAGGAAGGGCAAAAAGAGATACGGTAGGAAAAAGTTAGCAGAGACAGGAAGGATAAAAAACAAGGGATGAGAAAGAGAAGAAGGAGAAAAAAAGAAAAACAAAACAAATCAGTGAAAACATAAAACTAGGGCAGGGTCTGGATCCTGGAAGGAGAAAACTGTGGCGCTCCTGCCAGGCAAGAGTTCACTAGGTGGGAGGAGGAGGGATGAGAGGATGGCAGGCCCGGCCATAGACTCTGTGCCTACAGGTCTTGTTGATGAGTGCCATGGAGTCAGTTCCAAACCAACACAACCTTTATAGGGTTTCTGAGGAACGACTGGTGTGCTTGAACCACTAACCTTGTGGTTCAAACCGACTTTGCAGTCCAGCGCATTAATCCCCTGCGTCACGCCAGGATTCCTCCTATAGGCCTGTTGTTGTTGTTGTTGTTGTTAAGTGCCATCGAGTCGGGTCCGACCCATAGCGACCCTGTACAGGGTTTCCGAGGGTGTAAATCTTTACGGGAGTAGAAAGCCTCATCTTTCTCCCGCGGAGCGGCTGGTAGTTTCGAACCGTAGGCGTTGTTTATGTTCAGGGTACCCAATCTGAAGTCATTTGTACAGGCCCTAATGGTGGCTCAGGTCAGGGTCTTTATTCCCAGCATGAGTTCAGGCCCAGAGGGAAGCTGGTCCTGAGAGTTCCTGCTAGTCTAGGGATTGGCTGTATGTGATCTGTGGGTCTGAAGAAGCCAACTTCATCCCGCACCCTGCTCAGAATGACTTAGCTCATAAAGGCACAGCGATGTTTGTGCTGGAGGTGGATGAGGGTGGGGATGGTCACATTTCCACTCACCAGGGGAGTGAGGGGAACAAGAGAGAATTGCATCTTTCTCATTGCAAGTCACTGCTGCACATCCATGCTGTCAGGTTGAACTTGGATCCAATGCTGTTAGCAAAAGTTCAAGATGGCTGTGCTGAGTCAAACCAGTTGACAGTTCACCAGTCTGTCTCCTTGTTTGCTGTTCCTGTTCAGCTTCTTCTAGTCAGTATTCAATCCACTTCTCTATCCTTTCCTCTAAAGCTTGGGGTTCCAGGGTTACCATATGAATCTGTTTCATTTGCTTTCTCCTATCTTCCTTGTAGAGGGTCTCGGTAGCAAATCTGCCTAGTCGGCCATCTTGCTGGAAGTCAAGTTCCATAGGGAAGTCTCCTGTCCTCTAGGCAAGAGCTCCAGACTGGGATTTCCAGCCACCAGGCTCTGTAACAGTTATTACAAATGTCAATTGCCCACATCAAGATGCCTGACTGCCTTTTGCCCCACTCTCTGCCCTTTCCCTAGCTCTTTGATAAACGCAGAGGTTAGCAGTTGGCCTTGTTTTCTTTTCCCTGCCTATTCCTAGAGAAAAGAGCAAGACCCTCAATGAGATGGATTCACACAGTGGACTCAAACATAATGAAAATTGTGAGGATGGCACAGGACCAGGGGAGGTTTTGTTTTCGCTTAACAACTGCTTCAAGCCAATCCTGTGGGCTCCAACTCCCACCTCCTTACCTCTCATCATCTCTTAATCTCTCCATCTCCACCCTTGCCCCACTGCAATCTGTTTTCCATCAGTGTTGTTGTTGTGTGCTGTGGAGTCAGTTCCAAAAATGAGATTTTCAAGCAATGTTGTTTTTGTTGGTAGGTGCCATTGAGTTGGTACCAATTCATAGTGACCCTATGCACAGCAGAACAAAACACTGCCCGATCCTGGGTCAACCTCACTATTGTTGCCATGCTTGAGCCTACTGATGCTGCCACTTAGCCAATCCATCTCACTGGGGGTCTTCCTCTTTTTCTCTGACCCTCCACCTCACCAAACATGATATCCTTCTCCAGAGACTGGTCCCTCCTGACAATATGTCTGAAGTATGAGAGATGAAGTTTGGCCATCCTGGCCTCCAAGGAGCACTCTGGCTGCACTTCTTCTAACACAGATCTGTTGGTTCTTTTGGTAGCCCATGGCACTTTCAATATTCTCCTCCAACACCATAACTCAACAGCATCAATTCTTCCACGGTCTTCCTTATTCACTGTCCAGCCTTCACATACATATGAGGTGATTGAAAATACCATGGCTTGGGTCAGGAGGACCTTAGTCCTCAAGCTGACATCCTTGCTCTTCAACACTTTAAAAAGGTCTTGTGCAGCAGATTTGCCTAATGCAATACGTCGTTTGATTTCTTTACTCCTTCCATGAGTGTTGAAAGTTGATTCAAGAAAAATGAAGTTCTTGACAACTTCAATCTTTTCTCCATTGATAAGAATGTTGTTTATTGGTCCAGTGGTGAGGATTTTTGTTTTCTTTACATTGAGATGTAATCCATACTGAAGGCTGTGCTCTTTGATCTTCATCATTAAGTGTTTTAAGTCCTCTTCCCTTTCAGCAAGCAAGGTTGTATCATCTGCATATCACAGGTTGTTAATGAGTCTTCCTCCCATCTTGAAGTGCCATGTTTTTCTTCATAGAACCCAGCTTCTCAGATTATTTGCTCAGCATATAGGTTGAATAAGTATGATGAAAGAATACAACCTTGTCGCACACCTTTCTTTATTTTAAACCATTCAGTGTTCCCATGTTCTGTTTGAACAACTGCCTCTTGGTCCAGGTACAGATTCCTCATGAGCACAATTAAGTGTTCCGGAATACTCATACTTTGCAATGTTGTCCATAGCTTGTCATGATCCACACAATCAAAAAAACCTTTGTGTGGTCAATAAAGCACAGGTAAACATCTTTCTGATATTCTCTGCTTTCAGCCAAGATTCATCGCACATCAGCAATGATATCTCTCGTTCCACGGCTTCTTCTGAATCCGGCTTGAACCTCTGGAAGTTCTCCGTCAATGTATGCTTGTAGCCGTTTCTGTGTTACAATTAGTAAAACTTTACTCACATGAGATATCAAAGAGATTGTCCGATGATTTCCGCATTCCATTGGGTCACCTCTCTTTGGAATGGGCACAAATATGGATCTCTTCCAATCAGTCGGCTGGGTAGTTGTTTTCCAAATTTCTTGGCAGAGATGAGTGAGTGCCTCCTGTGCCACCTCACTTTCTTGAAAGATTTCAAGTTGTATTCCATCAATTCCTGGTACTTGTTCTTTGCCATTTCCTTCAATGTAACTTGTACTTCCTCCTTCAGTATCATTGGCTCTTGATCATATGCTACTTCTTGAAACGGTTGAACATCAACCATTTCCTTTTGGTACAGTGACTCTGTATATTCCTTCCATCTTCTTTTGATGCTTTCTGCATCATTCACTAATTTGCCCAGAGAATCTTTCAATAACAAAAGTTGAGGCTTGACTTTTTTCTTCAGTTCCCCCGGCTTGAGAAATGCTGAGTGATAGTGGACTAGTGTTTTGCACACTCTGTAGCATTATCCAAACCCATTGTTGTCAAGTTAATTCTGGCTCATAGTAACCCTATAGGATAGGGAAGAACTGCTCGATCGGAGTTCCAAGGTGTGGTACTGTAGATTAAGCACGGGACTGCAAACCCACCAGTTGTTCCTTGGAAACCCTCTACAGGGTTGCTATAAATCAGAACCAACTTAGCAACAACAAAGCTTTAATGAAACAGACTTCTGCATCTTTTTCGTATTCAGTGACATGTGAGTTTGAACTACTGACTGTTCCGTTAACAGCCGAATGCTTAATCACTGTGCTACCAGGGCTTCTGTGTAGCATTGCAGAAGATGTTAAAAGCACCAGACAATGGTTGGTGTGGTCCAAATCTCTGTGGACTTCACACATCCTTTTATTAGTCTGGGTAAGAGACGACAACCACCTGGATAAGACAGGTGTAATTGGTTCCCAATGGCACTTAGGTGACGGGGAAGAGGGGTCTGGTTTGTTTTCATCTCTATTTTTAAATCTTAAATTTCCAATTCATTAAAAAAGAAACCCTGAGGGTATCAACTCCCAAGGAACCCATTAAGATTAGGCTTTTGGGAATGGGCTTTTGAATTGCCAAGTAAAATGAAATCATACATATAATTATGGTATGTTAGTTACTGTTGCTTCTAGGTAACATAAAAAATGCTTCTGCGTAACATAAAAAATGAATCAGTTAAGAATGTTGTAGGCTGTAAACAGCCTTATAATTTTTTCCCAGACAAGGAGATAGGCAGTTACTAGCATGAGTTTCATGATGTGAGAGCCTGCTACTTGGATCATCTTGGCATTTTCCCTTGTGGTGCAGCAAAATGGCTGCTGCAGCTCCAGACATCACATCAGCACTCAAGGCAGAAGAGGCGAGAAAGGGGCTGGGGCCAGTTGTGTCTGTCTCTTTTACCAGGAAATGAAGTATTTTCTTGGAAATCCACAGCATACTTGGCAGCCCCGGCTGTAGGAGCCTGGAAATAGTGTGAAGTTTTTTTCCCAGCTTTGTAAAATATGTGGAGTAGAATCAAAGGTTAGGAATAGTTGCTGGCTCAGTCAAGAAGCTGTATCTGTTGCAAGAAGCATCAAAAAAGATGTATTGTTCCTAGAATGTTGAAATCTCTTGTTTTTCTTTCAGCTCTTGCACCTGAATGATGCTCATTGGCACAATTGTCCAGTCTATATAAATCCACAGACAATTTAATTGTAATCCATGACATGAATTGTTACAGGTTGCTAAAATGTGACATTCATGAACTAAAATTAGCCGATGTATCCACACCCATGTTCTGCCAAGTCTATCTGCTGCTTGAATGCCCCACAGCCTTGCCTTCACACAATTAGCTAAAATTCCCACAATTCAAGGAAAAGACACTTTGTTATCAATGTTGTCTTGACTTAATTAGGCCTTTCAATAGTTACTTCTCTTCCCTACCTACACAAAGCTATTATACCCTGATGAGAGGGGCACACATCCAAAAGAAATAGGCATCAATAAGCCATCAGTCTTCTAAAGAGCAAATATAGCAGCAAATCAAAACTATGGAAAGACAATCAAGTTTTGTAGAATGGCAGATAAATAAATAGAGTTCCCAGATAAATTCAGAGAACAACAAATACTTTTTTAGGTCAGAGAAACGTGTGAGAGCCAGAACTCGATGGGACTGCCTTGTTTTTCTGGGTTTGAAAATTGTTCCCACCTTTGACAGGTCAGTCTTAATAGTTTTTCTATCATTGTTAATGGAAAATATTTGCATTTTCCTTCTTGTGCAGGTTCTAGCATTGGCAGATTTTACTGTATAATAAGTATGGTTGTGGTGTTTGTGTGCCGTGGACTTGGTTCCGACTCATAGTGACCCTGTATTGGGTTTCTGAGGCTGTAAATCTTAATGGCAGAAAGCCTCATCTTTCTCCCATGTCATGGCTGGTAGTTTCGAACTATTGACCTTGAGATTAGCAGCCTGACTTGTAACCACTACGCTATCAGAGCTCCTCTGTTTAAGTATAGTCCATGCAATATTTGGGGCATAACTTGGGGTTTTGTAAAGTTTGTGGGAACATGGAATTGAAAGACAACAGAATTTTTCCATGAACTTTTTGAAGTCCCGTTCCTTTCCTGTATTTTGGGTTTGGTTCCAGATTACCCCAATAGAGCAAATATTTCAATAAAGCGAGTTACGCAATTTTTTGGTTTTCCAACCAGACCAAATGAACATCTCCCAAGTAGATTCCACCTCACAGAGACTCTATAGGACAGAGTAGAACAGCTCCTTAGGGTCTCTAAGGCTGTACATACATCTTTACAGGAGTAGTCTCAGCTTTTTCCCCACTTAGTGACTGGTGGGCTTGAACCAGTGACTCTGTGTACAGCAATCCAATGCTTAGCTCAGCACACCACCAGGACTCTGTTTTAGTTTTCCACTACATATAAAAGTTATATTTACATCAGAGTATATAGTGTAGTGGAGGCCTGCTGTGGCGCTGTGGGCTAATGTGTCAGACTGCAAAGTCGTTTGGACTGTAACGTCAGTGGTTCAAGCTCACCAGCCGCTCCTTGGAAACCCTATACCGGGTTGCTATGGGTCAGAATTGACTCAATGGCACTTCACAACAACAACAATATAGTGTAATGGTTACGAATCGGGCTGCTAACCTCAGGGTCAGCAGTTCAAAAGTACCAGCTGTTGTGTGGGAGAAAAATGAGGCTTTCTGCTCCTGTAAAGATTTACAGTCTCAGAAACCCTGTGCAGGGTTGCTATGAGTTGGAACCGAGTCCACGGCACATAACAACAACATAGTGTATTAAGTGTGTGATAACATTATGACAAAATTTGAAATAGTGTGAGAACAACTAAAAGGTGACACGGACAGGAAGTGAGCACATACTATAGGAAAAGTGGCCCCCAGAGACTTGCTTGACACAGGGGTGCCACAAACCTTCAATTTGTAGAAGACATAATATTTGCACAGTGCACTAAAACCAAGTACAATAAAATGAGGTATGCCTGTACTAAAAGAATGATTGAGTATTTACTCAAAATTCTAATTTAACTAGGTGTCCTGTCATTTTATTAGCTTACATCTGGCAATGAGGAATAAACAACAGGGAGATGGTACTTTTAGTATATCCGTCTGGCAAATGCTAGAGCCACAAGACTTGTTACCAGTGGTGAGCTGGAGAAATTCCTTATTCATTTGTATATTGTTACGGTCTTTGGGAAACAGCCTTTAATTTCTATGGGATAAGTTCTACTCCTAGAAATCAATATGTAAAGATATGCATGCAAGAAGATTTATGCAACATGAATAATATCAGTGGTAACAAATGGTAAACAAAATCTATACCCATCGCTAGGAAATGAGGGATCAAATACATGGAATAACTCCAACATGGAATACTTCCCACCCGTTACAGTGCATCTGTTAATGTTGTGGAACTCCTGTAGGATCAGCACTGGACTGTAAACCACAAGGTCGGCAGTGCGGATCCTCGGAAACCCTACACATATGCAGGATTGCTATGAGTCTGAAGAGCCCTTAACAACATGCATTGTGGGAAAGAGTCCTGCTGATGCCGTGAGTCAGGCATTGGGCTGCCAACTCAAAGGTCGGTGTTCAAATCCACCAGCAGCTCTATGGACGAAAGGATCAGCTGTCAGCTTCCTAAAGATTTACAGTCTCTGAAACCCTAGACAGGATCGTTCTGAGTTAGAATTGACTGGATGGATGGCAGTGGCTTTGGTTTCTATGGTTGGTAATCTGGAGGGATTTCCATGCCATATTGTGAAATGAGAAAAGAAGAACGCAGAAACAAACCAGAGTAACATGTTCCTGTTTATATAACTGTGTGTGTGTGTGTGTGTGTGTGCATATGTATATCTTGTTCTTGTTGTTGTTGTGTGCCATCAAGTCAGTACTGACTCAAAGTGACTCTGTATAGGGCTTCTGAGGAGCAGCTGGTGGGTTTGAACTGTCAACCTTGTGGTTAGTAGCCCACTGTTTGTCCTCCAGTGTCACACTAGGACTCCAAGAAGACAAGTGTCTTTCTTTCTAACCTGGTTTGTGGCTGTGAGAGCGTTGAACCCTAAACATTAGCCCACCAGGGAACGTCAGGTGTATCTATGTTGTTGTAAGCACTGTCCAGTTGAATCTGACTCATAGCGACCCTGTGTGGGGTTTCCGAGGGGATCTGAACCGCAGACCTTGTGCTCATCTTACAGCACCATACCAGGAGGTATCTCTAAATGCATACATATCTAAGGAGCTTTGGTGGCGCAGTGGTTAAGTGCTTGTTGCTAACTGAAAGGTCTGTGGTTCAAACCATTGATCTCACAGGGCAAAGACCTGGTGATCTGCTCCTGAGAAAGCTCTAGAGGCAGTTCTCCTCTGTCACATGGGGTCATATGAGTCAATACAGCACTAATAATAGCAGTATCTGTGTCTATGTGTTTACACAGAGACATTAGCGTCTGTGGTGAGAATGATCCCTTTCCATGTGGAAGTGGTTTGACTCCAGCTAATGAACCTCATGCATAGCTACCAACTGTCTGTCAGTGGAGGCTTATGTCTTTCTATGACACTGACCAGCTTCCCGCAGAGTGAACAGAATAAGACAGACTAGGAAGAAAATCCTGGAGATCTTTGAAAAAATCAGCCACTGAAAACTCCAGAAAACACAATGGGTGTGTCCACCATTGGCCATGGGGCTGGTGCAGGACTGGGCAGTGTTTCACTCCATTGTGCATGGTGTTTCCAAGAGTTGGGGGCCGACTAGATGGTAAACAACAATAACAATGCATTTGCCTAAAATTACATGGAAGTGGAGAAACGAAAGTTGAGAAAGGAATAGAAAGAAGCCAACTAGAAAAATGGTGAGAAAAAAGGAGACAATTTCTCTAGAGGAGAAATCACCCCAGTACATATGATATGGTCCTTTGATGATTTTATGTAAAATTACACATATAGGCATGTATATGCTTAAATACTTTAAACCATAAACTTACTTTCAATGTATTAAAATAAACGGAATCGAACACAGAATTAAAACGACTGTGACCTTCGCTGCATCATTATCTATTATGCTGGGGGTGGCTTTTTAAGTAATGTGTAAAGATCCATATTTGCATGAATAGTCTTTCTGATGTATAATTTTCCAATTATCTGGCATCAGAATATGTATGCATTGTTATTCAAGTATGAATTATTTAGTATTTTTGCCCAAATAGTTCTAGAATCCCCCAAATTAATTTATGTGATTAAATAATTAATACAAATTCTTATAGCACCTCTTCCCCCTAAAGAAAACAACAGTCAGTCTTTCATGCTCAGCACTGGGTCCTCAGAGGAGATGCTCCTTAGCTGAATAGTTTCCCTGGACTTTTGTAATGTGAAGAATGAAATAGGAGACAGAGAGAGAGAGAGACAGGTCCATGTGTACACATTTTCACTTTCCGAGAATTCCTTTCCATTAACACACCACCTACCCATTCCATGTGGTTCTCCTAGTCCATATCACACTCCCTCAAGTCTTGAAGTGAACATGTGATTCAAGCCTAGCAAATCACTGGGATTGGTTCAGGGACAGGCACATGACCTCCAACCCCAGATTTGGCTGAAATTATCAGAGACACTCTCCTTTCTTGGAAGAGGTGCCATCTTTGACACCATGTGGAGAGAGTGAAGCCCACACAGAGAGAGGCTGAACACATAAGGAGGTAAACATTCTGAGGGCATCTTTGAACACCAGGGTCCACCTTCACTGGAAAACAAAAACTTCTTTGGACATTTTGTTTCAGTTCTACAAGTCTTGCATTTTCTCCCCACCAGTTTGAGGAAGACAAGGGAAAGAGAGGAGGAAGGGTAAGGACCTAGGTGAGTGCTGGCTGCCCTTCTCAGAGGTGCTCACTTAACTGGGGTGTGATGTGGCCCAGCATCCAGATTTTTCTAAGCTCCTAAAATAATTCTAAATATGCAGTCAAAGTTGAGAGCCACTAACCCAGGCCGGGTGCTTCTTCAACTTTAGTGTGCCTAAGAATCACCTCAAGTCTTTGGGTGATATAAATGTGTTCATAATAGCCAGATGGCTGAAGGTTGGACTCTACTCAGAGGTACCTCAGAAGAAAGACCTGGCAATGTACTTTGCAAAAAATCCGCCATTGACACCTTATGGAGCAGAGTTTTCTCTGGCACACATGGGGTTACCATGCATAGGATTGCAACTGGTGGTGGGGCCTGAGACTGTGCATTTCTAACTATTCGTTGACGCTGCTAGTCAGGAGACCACTCTTTGAGAACCCCACCCATTCAGTGCGCTGAGGGGAGACTGGAAGGAGAGCGTGTGGGCTGGGGGTTGAAGGGGAGTTTTCCCTGGGGCTTGACAAGACAGGCATTAGGGCAGTGAGTGACTAAGAAGAGACATGGGGTTTTCATTAGTAGGGCTGTGAATTTCTGTTAACGTTCTTGAGAGATGCGAGGGGGAAAGGCTATTCCTTTTTAATTCCTTCCAGCTGTTGAACTGTGTGTCTTGACTGTGCCATCTCTCCAAGGCTAAACTTATTTGAGTCCCCAAGTTCATGAGGATTACAATTGGCCAGTTACTCTCCATTGTTGCCACTCATTATTTTGTCTGTTAGAAAGTGGGTGCTGGTGGAAGGGTGAGCCCTGGAGCTTTTGCCCCTGAGGGTGGACTACTGTTTAGAAAGTTGGCCCCTGTGGAAATGAGAGGGTTGAGGGGTCTGGTGGAGCCAGACAAAATAATCGGCCCCACAGAGACAATGTGAATTGATTTAGCACATGACCAAGTATTGTTTTGTATTGTTCATGGTGCATTACTGCCTCAACTGGGGCCTCTTTCTCTCTAGACTAATGGTACCTCGATTAAGGGCAGGAATTTTACATTTGTTATTTTTCTTCTGTTCTTTCTTTCACTAAACATTTCCTTAATTCTTACTGTGTGCCAAGTCCTGTTTGAGGCTCTGAGGAAACACAGATGACCCATACTCTGTGTTGTGGCAGGGATAGCTGGGTGGTCACTAATACCCCTTCTTCCCTTAACAATAGACCCCATGAGCTTTGGACACATGGCTCTTGAGTTGACCACTCCATTTGGAACCTTTGGCTGTAAGTGTTCATATGACCAAGTTTTGGCCAGTGAGACATGACCAGAAATTCTGTGTGTTCCTTCCTTCCAGGTTGTGTCCTTAAAAAGAATATATTCTCTCTTTCCCCATGTTCATTGGTTGAGACACTGATAGGATGGTCAGACCCAGAGACTGTTGAGGTTGAGGAGCTTTCCTACCAACCCTGGACCACCTAAGTCTGGATTGGTAAGTGACAGAGAAACAGATTCCTATCTTGTTTAAGCCTCTACCCTTAAAGGTTCTTGGTTATAACAGTGTAGATTGTATTCATCTAAGACCCTAGGTAGTTGGAGTTACAAGTTGGGCTGCTAATCTTGAGGTCAACAGTTCAAAACTACCAGCTGTTCCTCAGGAGAAAGATGAGGTTTTCTGCTCCCGCAAAGATTTGCAGCCTCGGAAACATTATACAGGGTCACTATGAGTCAGAAACGACTCCATGGCACATAACCACCACCACCAAGACGCTAGGGAGTCCTGGTGTGGCACTGTAGGATAAGCACTGGACTGCTAATTGCAAGATCTATGGTTCAAACCCACCAGCTGCTTGAGGGCATTTGACAACAACAGCATTAGTGGGCCATGAGTGTAAGAGCCCACTAAGGGGAATGGTTGGAGAGTGGACTTAATTAGCTCTTAAAATTGTGTTGAGACAGCATCTGAAGAGAAAAAGATATTGCATCAGCCTTGTAACCTCATGATTACAAGATGGCTGCTTCTGTTCCATGTATCACACGCATGCACGTTGACCCATAGAGTGGAAGAAGAGGGACTATATATATCTTTTTATCCAATCTTGTTTATTAGCAGGAAACTCAGAAGTCTCCAGCAGACTTCATTTCTAGTCCCATCATCTAGAATTGTGTCCGATTCCTGATAAAAATCCCGGATGGAGGAAAGAAAGCAGCCACAAATGGCTCAGACCAATGGGTTTCCAACTCTTTGCTCTCACCCTTAAAAATTATTAGTGATCCCAAAGAGATTGTTCCTTTCTTATGTGGGTTGTAGCTATTGACTGGGTCCTGGTGTGGCACTCTAGGATAAGCACTAGATTGTTAACTGCAAAGTTGGTAGTTCAAACCCACCAGCTGCTCCTAGGAAAAGCTATACTGGATAAGCTATAAGTTGAAACGGACTCAACAGCACTCAACAATAACAACTTATCTATTATTGGTTCTACAGGGGGAAAAATGTACATGAAAGAAGTCCACACAAAAACAGCACAGAAAACCCCCATTGTCATATATACACACAAAAGCATGTGTGGACAGAAAAACACACACATAGAAAAATTCTTGTATTCACAATATTGTTAAGTAGTAAACGCTAAATTCAGCTCAAATGCTACCTTTTATAGGAGAATTTTTCTATGTGCATATTTTTCTGTGTGCTCATTTTTTTTGTGTGCATTTATGATAGTAAGTTTTTTTTTGTTTTTTCTATGCACAATTTTCAGGTGAGCTTTTTTTATGTGTACTTTTGTTTTCCTGGTTAGGGATGCTTTTGTATTGGAAATAAAAACTGAGAAACTAAAAAAATGATGAATTCACTTGAAAGTATAGTAATTAGCCTCTATATGTTAACATAAACATTGTGTGTGAAAACTGATTACATTGTCCCAAACAAACAAAGTAGTAAGAAGAGTGGAATTGCTTTGGAGTTTGTATTTTTTGTATTACGTCTAGTTTGATAAGAGACTGGGGTCATGGTGTGGTGCTATAGGATAAGCACTGGACTGCTAACTGCAAGGTTGGTGGTTCAAACCCACCAGCTGTTCCTAGGAAACCACATAAAGGGTTGTAACTGACTTGACAGCAGTTAACGACTACAAATTTAAGACTAGGTTTTCCTTTTTTTAAAACAATGGAGGCTAGATTCTTACGGTTTAATAGAAAATTTAAGTATGCATTTAAACCACTGTGATGTGGTTTGGTATTTTCTTATAAAGTTAAGAACACAGTTATCAGAGACCCAGGAATTCCACTCTTAGATATTCTATACCTTCATTGTGATGATAGTTACACGACTGTGTTTGTTTCCAGTGACTGCCAAAACAAAGAGGCTTAAAACAACAAAATTTAGGTTCTACTATGTCTGGAAACTGGAATCCTGGTGTGGCGCTGTGGGTTAATGCACCAGACTGCAAAGCTGTTTGAACTGTAAGGTCAGCAGTTCAAGCTCACCAGCTGCTCCTCAGAAACCCTATACAGGGTTGCTATGGGTCGGAATCAACTCGACGGCACTCAACAACAATGTCTGGAAACTGGATGTCCAAAGTCAGGGCATCACATGAACCATGCTGTCTCTGAAGTTCTAGGGAAAGACCCCTCCTGTCTCTCCAGCTTCTGGCAGTTCTAGTGCTGTTTGCTTTAAGGCAGCATAACTCTAATCTCTGTCTCCATTTTCACTGGCTGTCTTCCTCTGCATGTCTTCTCCTCTTTTTATAAGAAAATCATTTAAATTGTATTGAGACTCACCCTCCAGTTACCTGAACAGATAACATCTTCAACAATCCTATTTCCAAACTTGGTCACACTCAGGTAACACAGGTTAGGAGGACTTCAGCATTTTTTCTTTTTTGGGGTGGGTGGGTGGATATAACCCAATCCATAGCAATGACTATTGTTGTTGTTAAGTCGGCTCCGACCCATAGTCATCCTCTAGGGGGCTTCCAAGGGGTGGCTGGTGAGCTCGTACTTCCGAATTTGGGGTTCAAACTAACTTTGCAGTCTAGTACATTAGCCCACAGTGCCACACCAGAACTTATTTACGAATATTTATCAAAACTGACAGAACTAAAAGTTGATTCTTACTGTATGTAAATTTCTTGTTGTTAGATGCCATCGAATCACTTCTGACTCATTATGATGCCCTGTTCCATAGGGTTTTCAGGCTGTGACTTTCTGGAAGCAAGTTATCAGGCTTGTCTTCCAAAGTGCTTCTGGGTGGCTTTGAACCATCAATCTTTTGGCTAGTAGTTGAGTACTTAACTATAGGTACATTAGAAAGTAAAACAGAAGACAACTCAGAAAGATCCCAGATCATGATAAGGATGTGGAACAATTAAAATCCTCAGAGATTGCTGGCAGGGATGCAAAAGGGTACAACTACTTTGGAAGATTCTTTGGTAGCTTTTCATAATGTTAAACACCTATCATGTGACACAGCAATTTCACTGCTAAGTAGGCACCTAAGATCAACAAGTGCACGTGCTCACACACATCTGTACACCAGTGTTCATAGTGGTTGTTTTCATAATTGCCCCAAACTGGAAACAACCCACATGCCCACTAGTTGGTGAATGGATAAACAAATTGTGATATGAATACAAGAACTTAATTTTATTTACTGTTGTATCTCCAATCCAGAATAGTTGTCTGCCTAGCACATAGTAGGGCGCTTATTAAGATTATGTGAATGCTAAAATTTTAATAACACCATCTACAATAATATGGTGTTAGAGGAGAATATTGAAAGTGCCATGGGCTACCAAAAGAACAAACAGACCTGTGTTGGAAGAAGTGCAGCCAGAGTGCTCCTTGGAGGCTAGGATGGCCAGACTTCATCTCTCATACTTTGGACATATTGTCAGGAGGGACCAGTCACTGGAGAAGGATATCATGTTTGGTAAGATGGACAGTCAGAGAGAAAGATGAAGACCCCCAGCGAGATGCATTGGGAAAGTGGCAGCATCAATGGGCTGAAGCGTGGCAACAATTGTGAGGTTGGCCCAGGATCGGGCAGTGTTTCGTTCTGTTGTGCATAGGGTCACTATGCGTCAGTATCAACTCGATGGCACCTAACAACAACAACAACAATACTATGAAAGGAACACTAATGGCATAGTGGGCTAAGTACTGGGCTGCTAACAGAAAAGTCAGTAGTTTGAACTTCCAAGCCTCTCCTTGGAAGAAAGATGAGGCTGTTTGCTCCTATAAAGATTTTACAACCTTGGAAACCATACAGAGCAATTCTACTTTGTCTGGAAGGGCTGCTCCAAGTCAGAACTGGTTTGAGAGCAGCGGGTTCTTGATGTACAATAATACGATTATGTAAATGTTTTCTATTACAGAGTAATTATGTTATTGGACTTACAGGAAAGAAAATGGTATTTCCTCTATGCTTAAAGCTTTTGCCACATGACCCTGGTCCCAGGGCTCTGGCAACATCTTCTCCCATGGCCCCTAAATGTGCTATCTCATGTTTACCAGTGGTGTACTGAAGCTAACCCATTATCTGCATTTCTTCCTAGTTCCTTGTTAAGTGACATCAAGTTAGTAGTTGAGAATTGTCCGTATGGGAGTGTTCATACTTCCAAATTGGCAAGTGTCGGGGTGGTGAACCAGGATCTTCTTACCAGGAGCCAGTTGTTAAACATTTGCAAGCATATCACTGCTGCCTGCTATTGGCTCCTCAGTACCCCAGTCACCTGGGCAACCAATTGCCTGCTCAAAATTCTCATTCTCTAGGTTTACAATACTCACAGGGGCTTCTGCATTTATTTAGCAAGATAGTAAACTTGTCAACAGAAGACACACACTGTTTTTAGAAAATCTAGGTCTCTCGTCAGATAATTTGTATGAAATAAAACTTTCTTATTCCTGACATTTACCCTGTTGATGTCATGGTTTCTGGTTCTTATGGCTTCTGGAAACTGCTGTCAGTATGTCACGTGTTCCTGAGTTCATCTCACCATTTCTTGCATACCGCATTTCCTGCTTTTGAACTCACTTTCAATTTTTTTGGCATACACCTTGAATTCATTTTTGTCAGTCGAGTTATGCTTGTTTGATACAGAGATATAAGTCTAAAAAAATTTTGCTAAAAATTTTTGCTAAAAATAGTTAGCCCTATGTTCTGTAGGATTTCCTTGCTCTGGTATTCCCAAATACTAATTTGGCCTTCAGCCATATGTATTCTATTTCCCAGAATATCCATTGATATTAACATTTTTTTCCCCCGCAATCATATTTTTTAATTTCTAAGAGTTATTTCTTGTTTTCTGATTGTTTCTTAAAACAAAAACAAATTATTTTTGTTCAGAACAGATATAGCAGAACATACACCAATTCAATAATTTTTGCATGTACAATTCAGTGACGTTCTGAGTTCTGTGGCCATTTTCCTTATCCTTTTCTGAGTTATTCCTCTTTCATTAACATTAGGTCACTTCACCCTAACATTATTTCCTATTTAATCTTTTAAGCTGGTACTGTCATTTTGACCCCATGTCAATGCTTAAGGAAGGCATTCTTTATGAATGAAACCATTGTTTGGCTTGGGGCTCTGGTGATGCAATGAGTTATGCACTGGGCCACTAATCACAAGGTCAGCAGTTCGAACCCATCAGCTGCTTCAAGAGAGAATGATGAGACTGTCTCCTCCTGTAAAGATTTACAGTCTTGGAAATCCAATGGGGCAGTTCTACTCTGTCTTATAGGGTGGTTCTGAGTCAGAATCAACTGAATGGGAGTGGCTTTGGTTTGTTGTTTGGTTAAAAGAAGACTTCAGGGAATATTTTTTTGTTTCAGTTTTAAATATTATCTGAGGGCAATCGTTTTAGGGGTTCATCCAACCTTAATGGCTTCAGAAGTCTGGATTCCATGAGAATTCCCCCCCACACACACACACATATACTTTTGATCAGGATTCTTCAATAGAATCTTGGCGATTGCTTCTTTTCTAGGGGTTGCGGGTGAGCCTGAGGAGTTAAGGTTAGGACGATGGTTAGGTATGGGCTAGGCCTAGGACTTCGTTTAGGGTTAGGATTAGGGTTAGTGCTAGAAATAGGGGCTAGGGCTAGGAGTAAGGCTTGGTCTAGTTTTAGGGTTGCTGTTAGGTTTATCTTTATTTATTTTACTTTTTTCTTGAAATCTACTTGATTTCCTCTTTATTTGAAAGTTCTGTGACTATATCATTCCCTCTTTTGACTTTTTTGTTGTTGTTGTTGTTGCAACTCTGTCTTTGGCTATTTTCAGTCTAAGTTGTTGTTGTTGTTGAGAGCTGTCGAGTCGATTCCGACCCATAGCGACCCTGTTTAGGGTTTCTGAGGAGTAGCTGGTGAACTTGAACCACCGACCTTGCAGTTCAAAAGGCTTTTCAGTCTTATAGGTCTGTTTTATTTTTAATACTTTTATGTCTAGGTTGAATCTAGGTGATATTGTCGTATATGTTAGTCTCAGGTTGTGGCTCCTCTATTCAAAGAACTCCCTTTTGAATTTTTTATAAGGTTGGTCTGGTTTTTACAAATTCTTTTAATTTGTGTTTATCAGAAAACATCCTAATTTTGTGGTCATATTTGATAGACAATTTTGCTGGGTACACTGTAAAGATCAATCAATATTGGACTGTAAACCACCAGGTCATTAGTTCAAACCCACCAAGCTGCTCCTTGGAAACCCTATGCAGGGTCTCTATGTGTCAAAACCTACTCAATGGCACTTAACGACAACAACTATGATTCTTAGTTGGCAATTTTTTTTTCTCTCTTAGAGTTTTATATATAGAATTCCATTATCTTCTTGCCTCCATGGTTTCTACTGAGAAACCAGAGTTTAGTCTTACTAGTTCTCCTTTGTAGGTAACTTTTCATTTTTCCTCAACTGCTCTTAGGATTCTTTCCTTGTCTTTGGTTTTAAAAGTTTGATTATGATATGTCTTGGTAATTTTCTTTGGGAGTCTATTCTTTTTGGAGTTCATTCAACTTCTTGAATGTCTGTCTTCTATTCTTTCATGATGTTAGGGAAGTTTCCTCCCAACAACTTTTTTTTTTTAATTTTTTTTAAGGTTTTTATTGTGGATTGAGTGAAAGTTTACAGGGCACATCATCAGTTTCACATTCAACAATTCATATAACTTGTTTCATTACATTGAT
>NW_006408541.1:15879687-15880494 GCF_000296735.1 Chrysochloris asiatica | reverse complement strand
AGACCCTAAAGACTGAAGACCAGAAGAGTTGTGGGATGACATCAAGAACATCATACATGAAGAAAGCAAAAGGTCATTAAAGAAGACAAGAAAGAAGGAAAAGAGCAAAATGGATGTCAGAAGAGACTTTGAAACTTGCTCTCCAGAGCACAGATGCTAAAGCAAATGGAAGAAGTGAAGGACGTACAAGAGTTGAACAGAAAATTTCAAAGGTCAGCTTGAGAAGACAGAGTCAAATATTATAATGAAATGTGGAAAGACTTGCAGTCTGTAAACCAGAAGGGAAAGGCTCGCTCAGCCTGCAGCCTACCTGTGTCTTTTTCTCATTGCTCTTGTTCATTTCCTCCTCCAGTTGGCACTCAGTCCACCTTTCTGTCCTACCTTCTGATGTTCTGGGTTCCAGAATCACCATCTGTACCTGTTTTGCTCGGTCTCCCATGTTGCAGAGGGTCTGCTCAGTGCGTCTGCTGACGCCACAATTTTGCCCCAAATCATGTCCATCCAGAAATTTTTGACACACATTTTCAAATTGTTTACTATTATGTTGACAATCACTTGACATGCTTTCGATCCAATAATATACATCATTAGAAGGAAAATTATTCCACAAAGCAGGAGCTGCATTTCTGCTGTTTATAGAGTTTTTAGATGCAAAATTTCAGATTCTAAAATAGTTTCACTTTCTGTACAATTGTTAACTTTTTTTTTTTAACTTATGCATGAATGGATGGATGCAGAATTGGGAACAAATTCTGTTATGTTTGTATTGCTATTAGTGATTTCCTGGTATGGCACTGTGGGTTAATG
>NW_006408541.1:15870372-15879341 GCF_000296735.1 Chrysochloris asiatica | reverse complement strand
CTTGGTTTCATCTCAATGATTACAGTCCCCTCCATGTAACGTCGCATATTCCATCTCCTCCCTGTGATTCCTGTTTCCATTCTACCTTCTTTCCCAACACTTCTGTCTTTTGTCCTTAGGTAAATGCTGCCCTTTTGATCTCAAATGGTTGACCCTTCCATGATGTGTGTACCTTACTAGTGATGTTGCCCCCCCACATATACCTATCTTCTGTTTGACTGAAAATTGAGTCACAAGGGTGAGTTCAGTTACAAACCTGAAGGGTGACCCAGGGCCATATTCTTGGGGTTTCACCAGTCTCTATCTGACTAGTAAGCCCAGTCTTTTTCATCATTTTGAGTTTTGTTATGCATTTTCTACTACTATATCCAGGACCTTCTAATGTGATCCCTTTTAGAATAGTTACTAATGGTAGCCAATGGAGCTCTGGTAGCGTAGTGGTTACGAATCGGGCTGTGAACCGCAAGGTCAGCAGTTCGAAACTACCAGCTGCTCTGCAGGAGAAAGATGAGGCGTTCTGCTCCCGTAAAGATTAATAGCCTCAGAAACCCTGTGCAGGGTCACTATGAGTCAGAACCGACTCCACAGCACACAACAACAACAACAATGGTAGCCAGGTACCACCTAGTTGTTCTGGTCTCAGGGTCATGGAGACAGATGCTCACATTTTCCATTAGTCCATTGGACTAATTGATTTCAAACATCTTCAATTTCATCACTCTTCTTTCCTCCACACAGGGTGTGTTTTCATCTTTGCATTTCAGTTAGTTGTTATCATTTCATTTTACCTGGATATAAAATTTATATCACTTTTAAAATTTGGTTCAACTGTAGCAAACACATTTGAATAATTGAAAAGAATTAAAATGAGTAAAACTTATAAAATAAAATTTACACTTAAATTTAGATGTTAATATAAAAATTTGTATTTGAAAATTGTTGCTGTAGGTGCCATCAAGTTGGTTCTGACTCATAGTGACACTTTGCACAACAGAATGAAACACTGCCTGGTCCTGCCTATCCTCACAATCATTGTTAGCTCTAGCCCATTGCTGCTGCTACTGTACCTCTCCTTCTTCCTAGTCTGTCTTTGTCTGGAAGCTCAGCTGATACCTGTCCACCATGGGTGATCCTGCTGGTATTTAAATACCAGTGGTATAGTTTCCAGAATCACAGCAACTCACAAGCCGCCACAATACAACAGACTGACAGACAAGTGGTAGATTTGAAAATTAGTAAGTGAAAAAATGAATTTGGAACATGTCATTTTGTTCTTCAGGTCTGAGACAATCTAAAGAAATAGTACTTACAAGGCATTTAGAAATAATTTCATTCATTTGTGGTATGATGTTTGTTGGCAGGCCTTTCACATAGCTCCAGGAGTGTTTTTGTCTGGAAATGATAATTAAACACTTGTTTGCTAATTTTCTGTCTTTTGATACTGCATCTTGACAGTTCATTGGCCTACTGCTGGTCCCCATAGGGGCGAGAGCAATTGCAAAGAGTATAATACCAATACCATGATGAGCTCTATCTGAAAATGTGTTTTGGTTCGATTTGCACAGGACAGGACCAGATACATCATGGGTCACATGATCTTAGTGCAGCATGAACATTCTTAGATGGTCACTGAGAGATAAATGAACATGAGGTTATATATGATTGGTCTGAGATCAAAAGGAAAATATAATTGTTATCATATACAAAATTTATAAAATGTGCATTTTATTTCTTTGAGGAATTGGTTAGCTCCCACATTTGGAGATACATACATAATTGATATAACGCTAGCACCATTTCCCACCAAACAAGTTAAGAGTTATAACAATATCAGTTTATTTCTGAAAATAAAGTCATCCTAAAGGGAAGAGGAAAATAAAATCGTATATATACATCTAAATATTTATTTAAATAATTTCTTTGAGGAATTGGTCAATTTCCTTATACAGAGATATGTAAATAATCAGATGAAATATAATGAAATAGAAATGAATATTGTTGTTGGTGTTGTTGTTAAGTGCCATCGAGTCGGGTCCTACACATAGCGACTCTGACCCTGTACAGGGTTTCCGAGGGTGTAAATCTTTACGGGAGTAGAAAGCCTCATCTTTCTCCCGTGGAGCGGCTGGTAGTTTCGAACCGCTGACCTTAAGGTTCGCAGCCCGATTCGTAACCACTACGCTAATATAGTATAATATAAATAATGTATTTATATAAATATGTTGTTGTTGTTGTTAAGTGCCATTGAGTCGATTCCGACCCATAGCGACCCTGTATAGGGTTTCTGAGGAGCAGCTGGTGAGCTTGAACTGCTGATATAAATAAATATAAAATACAATGAGATATAAATGTAATAATCTGATGCATCGCTTTTGGGAAGACAAATTTAGAAACATATTCATTGTTGAAAAACCGAAACAGATATTGCATGATAAATAAATATTGAATTTTTTATCCTCTTATATGCCCCAAGAGTCCTGGTGTGGCACTGTAGGTTAATGTGCTGGACTGCAAAGTGGTTTGGATTGCGGGTTCGGCAGTTCAAACTCACTAATTGCTCCTCAGAAACCCTATACAGGGTAGTTATGGGTCGGAACTGACTCAACTGCACTTAACAACAACAATTGTTGTTGTTGCTGTGTGCCGTGGAGTCGGAACCGACTCATAGCGACCCTGTACAGGGTTTCCGAGGCTATAAATCTTTACGGGAGCAGAAAGCCGCATCTTTCTCCCGCGGAGTGGCTGGTAGTTTCGAACTGCTGACCTTGCGGTTCACAGCCCGATTCGTAACCACTACGCTACCAGAGCTCCTAACAACAACAATATGCCCCAGTAATTAGCAGGAGCTCTGTTAGAGTAATGATTACAGTTGGGCTGCTAACATCAAGGTCAGTGGTTTGAAACTACCAGCTGTTCTGTGGGAGAAAGATGAGGCTTTCTGCTCCTGTAAAGACTTAAAGCCTCGGAAACCCTGTACAGGGTCACTATGTGTCTGATCTGACTCCACGGCACAGAACCACTAGCACCATTAACATATAAAGAGTAACACCAAACACTGTGTCCTGTGCAACAGACAACAAAAAACAAAACTCTCTCGTTACATAAATTAAAACTTTTCATATTAGATAAATATTAATATTTACAGTATGCTTTGACATTTGTTATGTTGTTGTTGTTGTCAAATGTTGTCAAGTTGATTCTGACTCATAGCAACCCTGTATACGGTTTCTGAGGCTGTTAATCTCTGTGGTAGCAGAAAACCTCATCTTTCTCCCATAGAGCAGTTGGTAGGCTCAAACCACCAACTTGTGGTTAGCAGTATAGTGCATATCCTACAGAGCCTCCATGCTCCCTTTGCCTATGTTAATATTATATTAAATTATTACCAGTATTAATATTCTATTAAGCGTATGCTAGATTATGCCTACATGTACACTAAACAACTTTTAAAGTTAAATTATAAATATTAATTTATGAAACCTTAAGACATAACTCTGTATGTAAATGCTGTATAGTTAAAAAGTCAGTTGATTGGATTCGTTCCAATGGGTAACTTATTCAAGTTCACTAGCTTTTGTGTCTCATTGGAGACTGGAGTTCCCATTAGTTGCTTACCGGGACATGCACAAAAACGTACCCTTGTGTCTGTATCAAGGCAAAGGGCATGGTCCTTCTGGATGGAGCTAGTGAATCAGCAGACTTGGCTGTACAAGACAGTTCACTCTAAATGGATCAGAGACCTGGTACCCATTAATATAATCCGTCTTTCCCAGTAACTACTCATATAACAGTGTTTTGCTCTGTTGTGCGTAGGGTTGCTATGAGTTGGTACCAACTTGATGGTACCTAACAACCATAACTCCTGTTGAATACTGGGTGAATTTAGCAAGAGTTAGACTTGATAACCCACACCCATCTCTTGTTTACAACAACGAAATAGTATACTCCCAACAGACCGGCTGACAAAGGTGTTGAAGTGGTAGGGACCTCATAACTTAAACAATTTTGTGCGTGGACACCCTTGTGACCCTGTGTAAACTTTATTTCCAGTTGGCACATTGTTACTCACGGAAGCAGGTATCAATTTTATCTAGTGGCCTGTTAATATTCTTCCACCGAGGCATCCACTTTTCCTTGTGTTCTGGCTGCTTGGCATTTAGGGGTCTTTGGTTTGGACAACAGGTCTCTCTGTTTTGTTGCTGCCCTAAGCACATATTTACTCTGCTTACTGAATACTCTGTCCTATGATAGGAGTAAAAATCCCAATTTACAGAGGAGAAGTTAAGTTACATTGCGAAGTTGTGACTCTGGTTGGAACACAGGTATGTTTCTGGAAAGGAGTCCTGGTGGTACCATAGGGTAAACACTTGGAATGCTAACTGCAAGGTCAGCAGTTCAAACCCACCACCCACACCTTGGGAGAAAGTTGAAGCTTTCTATCCCGTAAAGACATCCAGCCTCAAAACCCTACATAGGGCCACTATGAGTTAGAATTGACTTGATGGCAGCAGGTTTGATTTGATTTGGGTTTTATGTGCCTGGACAGTGCATATGGTTTTCACTTGCATCCAAGTGAGGCACTGGCTGTAGGATAAGCAACATACTGCCAACTGTGAGATCGACAGTTCAAACCCACCAGTTGGAAACCCTACACAGACTCTCTATGAGTCAGAACCGACTCGACAGCACACAACATCAACAGCAACAACAACTAACCCAACATTTGGCCATTTGAATGCACCCTGTGGCACTGCAGAGGGAAGACCTACTGATGGATCTGCTTCTGTAAAAATTTGTTGTTGTTAAGTGCCTTCCAGTCAGTTCTGACTCATAGTGACCCTGTATAGGCCGGCCTTACAGTTCAAACAGACCTTATGGTGGAGTACTTATCCTACAGCACCACACCAGGACTCTGTAAAGAGTACAGACAACATTTCTGAAATATATAGGAAATTACAACACCTCTACAAGAAAATGACAAATAACCCAATGAAAAGATGGGCACAGGACATGAACAGACAAGGAGGAAATCTGGGCAGCCAACAAACATATGAAGAAATGTTCACGATCACTAGCCATTAGAAAGATGCAAATCAAAACAACAATGAGATATCATCTCACACCAACAGTAACAGCAAAGATCAAAAAAGTAGAGGACAATAAATGCTGGCGAGGAGGTTGAGAGACTGGGACACTCCTGCATTGCCGATGAGATTGCAAAATGGTCCAACCTCTCTGGAAAGCAATATGGCGTTTCCTCAGAATGTTGGAAATAGAACCTTATGATCCAGCAATTCCTCTACTTGGTGTTTACCCACAAGAATATGAGCCACAACACGAGAAGATATATGCACACCAATGTTTATAGCAGCACTATTTACAATAGCAAAAAGATAGAGACAGCCTAAGTACCCATCAACTGAAGAATGGATACACAAATTGTGGTACATACACACAATGGAGTATTATGTGCTACTGTGAAGAACAACAAGGAAGCGGTAAGCCACCGCTTAACATGGATGAACCTTGAGGATATTATGTTGAGTGAAATTAGTCAGTCACAAAAGGAGAAATACTGCATAGGACCACTACAGTAAAAGACTAAAAAAAAGAACCCATACTAAAGTGTGTGTGGGGGGGGGATTTTTGCTGGTTACCGGGATGTGGGGGATGGTGTGAGGGGATGGATTTGGGAATGGACATGTGACCAACCACAGCCTCACATCTCCCTGGCCTAAGTCAATGGCTTAGGGAGGGTATGTGACACAGGGTAGTTTGGGGGCTGGGATGGGCGCAATACACAAGAAGAGGAAGGGGAATGGAAGAACAAGGTAGATGGGAAAATAATGATGTATGTACAACCTTGGAACAACAGGGCTCTGGGATACAGGGATTGAGGCATGGTTGGAAAGAGCAAAAGGGTGGAAATAATGTTAAGATGCTTCGCTGTCTTTTGAATTTTGGTTTCCCTGGCATACCATTGTAAAATAGACACATGAGGGGGAGAGAAAGGAATAGCCAGAAATACCATAGAAAGCGTGTAAGTCCATCTTCTGCCTATAACTGATTGGCATACTAAAATGGGGCTACAATGTTCCCAGTGAAGGAGGCTTCCTGTGGAGCCTCTGCATTATATAAGACCATAGGGGTGATCCTGAACCCCATCCAGAATCTTCTGTGGTGGGAAATTTCCACTTGAAAGGACAAGCAGGCCAGCCTGGAGTGGCTAGAAGAACAGAAGATACTTCTTGAAAGAAAGACCAACAGGAAAAATACAAAACAATAATGGCAGTCCGACTGACTACTACAAGAACAAGCAAGTTGCTCACCCAGGAGACATCAAGGCAAGTGGTTGGGTCCCCTCAGGGCAAACCCCCTTCCAAGACTAAGACTAAATGGGAATACACAAGCAGACATGTGCTCTGACTGGTGACCATGTTGGTCACCAATAAGGGGAAGTGAGGGAAAAACAGCAATGAAGCAGCAAGCTAAGTCCTACTACATTCAGTAAACTCCTGTGAACCCAGGTAGAGACCTGGTTGGCCAGAAGTATGGCAAGAACTTGGAACTCCTGGGCCCAGAGTCAGTGACACAGCCACAGAGAAGTAGAGTGGAGAGTGAAGTGTCCAGCTGATAAGAAAAGAGGGCATATACACAAGAACACCCACACTTGCAGATAATACCCACTTAACCTGGCTTCAATGGCTGAATAATCAGAATTCAACTAGAAGAAGAAAGAAGAGGAAAAAAAGAATAATCTGATACAAATTGATGAACTTGACCTACACCTATGGATGCAGTAGCTCAAAAGAAGGAACAAATATTTACAGCGAGGATCATTCCCACCCCCTCCATACACAGAGTAGACAGGAATGGGCAACTTGGACATTGGCTACTCAAAATGGGAGGGGCTACAAAGGCAAGAAGTGACTGGCTTACAAGCTTTTGAGAGGGAGCCTAGATCCAGAGGTCGTGGATGAAGGTAGAATCTCCACTGAGTAGTATCCAATCTGTCTAGGTGGGGATGATGAAAGGAGATGGGGCTAGCACTCATGTGGTACAATAGTGAATAATTACTATCAGGACTGACTGTGAGGGTTGGAAATGCAAAGGTAGACATTTTGTAGCAAAAGAAGGGGAGTGGTTGGCTTTGCAGTCCAGGAGCAGAGATCCCTGGGACAATCAAGGGAGAAGAGCAGAATGTGGGACCCTACCCAGAGAAGAAGTGATGCCAGAGATAGAGGCAGAGATGATGACGTGGAGAAGATGGAACAGCTGGGGACTCTAGACCCAGAGAGGGAGAGGGGGGCTTTGTGCTGAAGACCAGGGCAAAGGCTTGCAGGGTATACCCTTTGTTTGTTTGATGATGCATGGAGGGGATTGTAACCATGGCAATGAAATGATATACAATAGGATAAATGTAAAGCTAATGTTCTCCCATGTAAACTGTCACATAATTTACAATAAAACATTAAAAACAAAACAAACAAACAAAAAACAACCCATATCTAACTACAAAAAAAGAAAGAGTATAGTCATGAAAACCCCTATGGAGCAGTTCTACTCTGTAACATGTAGGGTCACCAACATATTTGAGTCTGAATTGAGTTGGTCATGGCAATGGGCACTTAACAATAAACCAAAAGGCTGATGGTTCTAACCTACTGACTCCCTGGTAGAAAAACCTACGGATTTGCTTCCCAAAAAGATTACAGCTAAGAAGATTCTATGGGGCAATTCTATTCTGTCAGAAAAGACTCCGTGGCACCTAACAACAATGACAAGTTATATATTTTATTTCTATTTTCGTATGTCCCCACCCTGTCTCTATTCAAATGAATATATAATGATTATCAAATTGTTATTGTAGGGTATGTTCAATGATATATTTTACATATAGTATCTCTAACCAAAGTCAAATGGGTTGGAGCCTGCCTTAAAAGCCAAAAGCTTGTCACTTGAGCCCAAGAAAAACTGCAAAGATAATGGCTTATTAGTATTCAGATGCCTCCATCAGATAACCAACTCAACAGCACTGAACAACAACATTGGCTATCCATAAGGTTAGCAGTTCAAGCCCTCCAGCCACTCTGCAGGAGAAAGATGAGGCTTTCTGTTCCCGCAGTTTGAAAAAGCCTCGGAAACCCTATACAGGGTCACTAGGACTCCACGGCACTTAACAAAAACAGCAAGGCAGACACAAAAAATACAGTGCAACTAAATTAATTGCTTCCTCTTTAGAATTTGGAATGGGTTTAAAGAATATTATATGCCCTCAACTGAGTAAGCAAATCCCAAAACTGAGGAACTTGGCATAGTCAAAATGGCAACTCAGATCAAACTGAACAGTGTTTTGAATGAAACTGTAGCGTGGCTCAAAAACCCTTCTCTTGCTTTAAAGAGACTTCTCAGCTTCTCATAAAACTGTGGCGCTATGGGTTAATGTGCCAGATGGCAAAGCTGTTTGAACTGCAAGGTCTGTGGTTCAAACTTACCAGCTGCTCCTCAGAAACCCTATACAGGGTCACTATGTGTTGGAATCGATTCGAGGGCACTAAACAACAACAGCCTCAAAGAAGCGCGGGTCAAGATTTTAGCCTGTGTAAGGAAATGTTTGCTAAAAGCTGTTTGTTGAGTGTTTGCCGGGTTCGTTTTCAGAAGAAGGCCTTGGTCAACATCTATCTGGAGGTTAGAAGCTAGAAATGGTAATATAGTTTAACAACCCCCTGGTCACTTTTTGTCACGTAACCCCTCCTGCCTGTGAGTGTAGCTCTTTGCTCCACCTGACAAAACTCTCGCTCTCTTCTCACAACGTGGAACTCTGGGTGCTACTGTGTCTCCCTGTTTCTCCCTACCTTCCAATAAAACTCTTTGCTTTCACTTCTAATAGAATGGAAAAGCTTAAGACTGGGCTCTCTGTTCCTCCCCATTTGACAGGCAGCCGCAGCTTCTCTTGCAGTACCAGCCGC
>NW_006408541.1:15859093-15868991 GCF_000296735.1 Chrysochloris asiatica | reverse complement strand
AGTTTCGAACCGCTGACCTTAAGGTTCGCAGCCCGATTCATAACCACTACGCTACTGCTATAGCATAGTTTTATTAAAATTCCAAGCTCTGCTCCATGTGTATATACAAAGGCATGTGAAGGAGTTATGCTAGTAAACTCTAGAAAAAAATGAATTCTTCCTTTCAGAATCAGTGGCCAGGAATGAATGAAAGCCTAGCAGTTTAGCCTGTTAGTTTAGCCTGCCTGGGCTCCATGTTCCTCTTTCTAGTAATAGCTGTGCCTTGATTTTCCTCTGGGATACTCCCCTTTTCACTCTCAATCCATTCCATTTGGAGAAGTTGGCCCCACTCTTTGGATCTAGGAGTGGGCATGTGACCAGTTCTGGCTAATCAATGATTTTCAGAGGGGAGATGCCGGTGACCAAGTTCCAGTCAATTGGAACCGTTGAGATCCAGTACTTGCCTTTTCCTGGAACCGTTCATGCTTCTCTGGGGTTAACAAACTGAGTATAAAGCTGGAGCCTCAAGAGACTCCCCCAAGAAGGGAGTATGACTGTGGATGAGGCCAAAACAGTGGAAATTAGGCCCAAGGAGTAGAGAAGACAGATTCCTAATGACTTCTGAAGCCAGCTATCCCAGAATAAGTCAAATAACTCTCTCTTATACTTAAACCCATTTGGGCGGTTGTTGTTATTGTTAAGTGCTGTCAAATTGCTTCCGACCCACAGTGACCCTATATAGGGTTTCTGAGGCTGTAAATCTTTACTGGAGCAGAAAACCTCATCTTTCTCCCACATAATGGCTGGTATTTTCAAAACACTGACCTTGAGGTTAGTAGCCCAACTTGTGACCACTACACTGCCAGAGCTCCTTCTATTTGGGCTAGATTTCTGTTTTTTTCTGACCTGTCAAGTACTCAATTTCCTTAGAGTTCCTGCTAATGATTTTTTGTTTTTCTTTAACTTTTTATTGTGAATGAGTGAAGGTAACAGACAAGGTCATCAGCTTTATTTTCAACCAATCATATGTTTTGTTTCATCTCAATGATTCCATCGTCCTCCCTGCAACAACAGTTATCCTGCCTTTCCCCTGTTATTTCCTTTTTACATCTTATTTTTCACAAATCAAAATTTTTCACAAAACAAAAATATTTGATGGACATAATGTAAAACACAAAATATATATTCATTTAAATGTCCAAAGGGCACATTTTGCAAGCCAGCCTCTTGCCTGCAGGCACACAGCCATTCTCAGTCCATGGGCCTAGAGTCTGCAGCTGCTCTATCTTTCCATGCCACCACATCTGCCACTGTCTCTGCTGTCACTGTTTTTCTAGGTAAGATCTCATGCTCCACTCATGCTCTTCCTTCTTGATGGTGCTGGGATCCTCTGTTCCTGAAATGAAAGATAACTGCTCCCACTTTTAGTTACACATCTTCTATAATTACAGTTGTGACAATCACAATCCTGCTAACAATTGCTCACAACTGAATCATAAAATCCTATCACCATCATCCCCCAACCCCTTTCACCAGATCCATCTGGAAAAGAGGAAAACTATTCAATGGAGATTCTACCTTACCCCCATCGTTATGAAACTAAACACATTCATGAAAGCTTGTAAGCCAACTACTTCATGCCTTTATAACCTCCCATTTTTTATAACCCATGTCTAAATTGCCTGTCCCTATCAACCCAATGGTAGTCCTGGTGTGGCACTGTGGATTAATGTGCTGGACTGCAAGGTCATTTTGAACTGCAAGGTTGGCCGTTCAAGCTCACCAGCCACTCCTCAGAAACCCTATACAAGGTTGCTATGGGACTGAACCGAATCAATAGCACTTAACAACAACAACAACCCAGTGCACCAAGGAAACAAAGTTTATCCTTGATATGAGAAATCCTTGTGTTTCTTTTGGAATTTTGAACAACTGCATCCATAAACAAAGGTCCAATCCATAACATTGTAGCCATTTACACTTGCTCACAGTATCTTTAACTTCATCTGGTTGTGTTCTGCTCAGCTAGCCATCCACACTATGTCAAATGGTACTGGCTGCAAGCTTGGGAGTTCACAAATGCTTTCCCGCACTTTAGACCAGTTGGCTGCTTCACTCTCAGCTGTAGACCCTAGTGGCTAAGTCAGTACCCATGGGCTTGGCTGTTCACACATTTCCCTAAACTTTAGACCAGTCTAGCTGATGTCTTAAAGACGAGTAAGAAGGGAGGGTGTGTTAGCAAACTACAGAAAAGAAGACTGCTGTTATTGTTGCTGTTGGCTCAGTTCTGACTTTTAATGACCCTATATAGGGTTTTTGAGAGCTGCTGGTGGATTTGAACTGCCAACCTTGTGGTTACCAGCACAGAACATCCTATAGTGCCATAACAGGGCTCAGAAAAGATTGTTGTTGTTAAGTACCATTGAGTTGGTTCCGACCCATAGCAACACTAGATAGGGTTTTCGAGGAGCAGCTGGTGAGCTTGAACCACCGACCTTGCAGTTCAAATGGATTTGCAGTCTGATGTATTAAGCCACAGCACCACACCAGAAAAGATTACTTCCATTTAAATAATGAACTGGACACAGAATAATGAATTGGAAGAAATTTTGCATGAACTTTGAGACTTGGTTTATAATTCATTTGTTCACTCAATTATTTTTTATGGGACTTTTATTGGGTACTGTTCTAAGTACTAAGGATCCCTGGTGGAGCAATGGGTTAAACATTGTGCTGTTAATCTCAAGATTGGTGGTTCAAAACAACCAGTAACTCCTCAGGAGAAAGATGAGGCTGTCTGCTCCATTAGTGACAGTGGGTTTGGCTTTGGGTGTTCTAAGTGCTATGGATATGGTGATGAATCAGGGAGATGGTCTCCAGCCTCATAGATCCATCCTAGTTGGAGAAACAGACAATAAATAAATAAATCTATGCAGTAATATTAGTGTTGTCAAGGAAAATTGTACATGACATTGAAATAGGTAATAAACAAGTTACTGGGTGCCCTTTGGAATGCTGGATGCTGTTTGTTGTTGTTGTGTTATGTGCAGTGGAGTCGGTTCTGACTCATAGTGATCCTGTACAGGGTTCCAAGGCTGTAAATCTTTACGGGAGCAGAAAGCTTCATCTTTCTCCCACAGAACAGCTGGTAGTTTTGAACTGCTGACCTTGCGGTTCACAGCCTGATTTGTAACCACTACGCTACCAGAGGTGTTGGTTGTTGTTGTTAAGTGCCGTAGAGTCAGATCCGACCCATAGCGACCCTATACAGGGTTTCCAAGGAGCGACTGGTGAGCTTGAACCACCTACCTTGCAGTTCAAACGACTTTGCAGTCTGGCATATTAACCCACAGCACCACACCAGGACTCCACCAGAGCTGTTTAGGGAACCCTTTTTAGGATTTGGCTGAGTATTTTGCAACTGTGTAATTTGTCAGAAAAAAGTTGATAGTAATGCAAATGATTCTTGCCTGTAGAAATGCAAATGAACTTTGCACAGTGAAAATGCAATTGATTTCTTCCCTATGGAAGTGATCCAAACATGACATTGCGTGTTCAGTCGATATGGACCTGTTTTGCATCTATTAGCAGTTTCATGTCAAGATTCCTGACTACTTTATGAATATGTCTTTGGTTTTTCCTTTGAATCAGTATTAACAGTTTACTGGTTCCCTTATTCGTGACTTAAAAAAAACCTTTGACATGTATTTGCTTTCTATTTGAAGGAAAGTTATAATTATACCTTTTTGATAAATATCTTCCAACAGTGGTCAGTGCCATAAAGCAAATAAAGGTAGGCAGTGATAGACTGGGATGTGGGAGCTACTTTAGATAAGGTGATGGAGAAGACCTCTCAGAGAAGGTGCCTTTGAAGTAATGGTGCTGGACCTCAGTTTTCTCATCTATAAAATAGACTTGAAGTCACTTTTAACAACAACAATAAGGTTCTCTTTAGGACTTACTTCCAGTGAGCTTATTAATTCTTTCACTTGCATGGACCTCATTGACAGTCCCTTTTTTATACCAATTTTGTGGCCAGTAACTAATTCAGAAACCAAGTGACGAGGGACCCAAACTTTATTTGTTCCTTTTGCCCACCCCAAATCTATTCCTTACTCCTCTGGTAACACTATCTGTTTTTTTGTTGGAGAGCCAGCCCTTCTTTACTCTTCATCCATGTGGTTTCACAAGAGTCTTCCTATCCCTAGGATTTGGGAGTGGACATGTGACCAACCACAGCCTCACATCTCCCTGGCCTAAGTCAATGGCTTAGGGAGGGTACGTGACTCAGGCGGTGTCAGTGAGAGCCTGTCCCAGAAATTTTCTTGGAACTATTGTTGAATAGACTTTTCTCTTTCCATTGTGGTTGTTGCACTGGTGGAAAGTAATCCTGGAGCCAGCATCGAAAGAAAACTATAGGAGAGCTGTGCCAACTTGGAAGAGAAGGGCTGTGAGATGATGGAGAAACTGAATGCCAGTAACTTTGACTGGGCCTCTGGCTTCCACCTGATGTGCCTGATAGTTAATTTAGACTGGGATTATGTTTCCTGCAAATGAGACTCCTGTCTAATACAAACCCCAAATCATTATTCTTTAGCAGAATGTCCTGACCAATTGTACTTCCAAGATATGATCAGTCTACCTAAGCTAATTCCATAATCATTTGTTTCTGCTTAATAAGTAATAGACAGGATCAGTCTTGGGAATCAGAGAGAACTGGGTTCAAATGATAGCGCCACTACTTAAAAACTGGATGACCTTTAGGAAGTTTAATAAAGTGTACAAAACTGTTTATTGAGCACCTACTATACATCAGGGTCGCTATGAGTCAGAACGGACTCCACGACACATAACAACAATATATCAGGGGTCCTGGTGTGGCACTGTGGATTTATGCACCAGACTTGAGAAGCCGTTTGAACTGCAAGTTTGACAGTTCAAGCTCATCAGCTAGCTGCTCCTATGAAACCCTATACAGGGTCGCTATGGGTCGGACCCGACTCAACAACAACTATATATCAGGTTCTAAGTGTCGGGTCATGAACAGTGAGAATCTTGCATAACAAGGCAGGGTGGATTCGTTTTTTTGAATCTCAGTTTTCCCATCTTTAAAATGGAGAAGTGGAGATAAACATACTATTTACTTATTAATGTTGCTGTATTAAATATTGTTGTCGGTGTGTGCTGTTAAGTCGATTCCGGATCTTAGCAACTCCATGTAACAAAGAAGAGCTGCCCCTATAGGGTTTCCTAGGTTGCTAGGTAGATTTGAACTGCCAACCTTTTGGTTACTAGCCAAGAGCTTAATCATTATGTCACCAGGGCTTCTTGTGTTAGATATTAAACTATATTAAACTTGTGTTCGATATTAGTAAACTAAACGAACCAAATTGACTGCCTTTGAGGTGATTTCAAATCAGCAGCTTTCTAGGACAGAGCAGAATTGTCCCATAGGGTTTCAAGGTTATAAATCTTTACAGAAGCAGACTGCTACATCTTTCTTCCAAGGTTGGGTTCAAACCACTGACTTTTCAATTAGCAGCAGAGTGCTTTAACCACTATACCACTGGGCTCCCCTCTAAATATTATTTTAATATTGACAAGAGAAGGTAGTCTTATTTTTCTTCTCTGGATCAGATGGTGGATTGAAACTGATGACCTTGAGGTTAGCAGTCCAATACTTATTCTACAGGGCCATCAGGGTTCTTTAGAGACTCTGTTGTTGTTGTGAAGTGCTGTTGAGTCCATTCTGACCCATAGCAACCCTGTATAGGGTTTCCAAGGAGCAGCTGGTGAGCTTGAACCACCGACCTTTGCAGTTCAAACAACTTTGCAGTCTGACACATTAGCCCACAGCACCACACCAGGACTATTATTAATTTTTTGCTGGAGATGGAAGTTGAACAGACTTCCTGTGATTAAGAACCAGAGATTTAGACTCCCTTTCTACTGTGAGTTAATGCACTGTTCTGCAAAGTTGAACCGCAAGGTTGGTGGTTCAAGTTCATCAGCCGCTCCTGGGAAACCATATGCAAGATCGTCGTGGTCAGAACTGACTTGGCAGCACTTAACAACAATGGATTGAACTGTGCTCCCCCCAAAATAGATGTTGTAAATCCTTCTGTGCCTGTGGTTATAATTCCATTTGGGAAGGGAGTGTTATGCTAATAAGGCAGGGTTAGTCTAAGCTATATCTTGCATCAATCTCTTTTGTGATATAAAAGAGATTGAATAAGCAAGTGTGTAAGCAGAGAGGCAGGAGTAAGATGTCAAGTCACATGGAGATCTCAGAGGAACCAGGAAACAGAAGCTGAAAGGACAAGAATGTTCCTCCAGAGTTGACAGAGAGAAAGAAATCCTTTCCCTAGACAGACCTGATGCTCTGAAATCAGACTTCCAGCCTCCTGAACTGTCGGGAAATAAATTTCAGTTTGGTGAAGGTACCTAATTGTGGTATTTCTGTTAGAGCAGCCCTAGATCACTAAGAAACACATCAACATTTCCGGACCACCCACTCTGTAGCCATCAACCTGGAAGGAAGGGGGCCCAGGTCAGGTGACTTAGCCCTCTGAAACTGATTTCCTTATCTGTCAAGGGGCTTGATGATGAAACCTACTTCAAAGTGAAAGCAAAAAGAGAGCTAGGCAAGTCAAGGGGGAATTAAAACATACAGGAGAGAGTTAAAGATGAGATCTAGATGCAGAATGCAAGCACACAGTAGGTGTTTCGTGGCTATTTGTCCAGACCAGAAGCACACTTTGTGCTTATTTGTCCTCTGCTACTTGGCTGAGTTGAACTCACATAGCTTCCTTTCTCCTTAAATAGCCTTTCCTCTGGACAGAATGTTCCTGAAGGAGGCCCTGAGGCGAAACATCTCCGCTGAGTTTAGTTTGCTATTTTCAGCCTGAGTTTATTCTTGGGCAAGTCAGCCACTGACAGTACCCACCCCAGGATGGAGATCTTGTGTGATGCACCAGAGTTCAGTGGGACACAGAGCTGTAAAATCTACTGTGCTTCTGGGCTTGAGAGTCTCTTCCAGACCAAAAAACCTTGACCTGCAGATGCCACCATCTGTATTTCCTGGGCTTTTATTTTTTAATGGCAGTAGTAAAAATACAAAGGGGGAGAGAGAATCAAGATTAACAGCCTCAGGTTGATTCCTATGAAGTGGACATATCTTTTCTCCAATGGTGCAATGGTGAAGTGGTTGGCCGCTAATGCAAGAGTCGGTAGTTCAAACCCACCATGCTCCATGGGAGAAAAGACCTGAGGATGTCTCTCATAAAGATAGGAGATTACAGGTTAAAATACAGTTCATATAGGGTTACCACAAGTAGGAATCGACACAACAGTAAAAACACAAAAACACATACCTCTGAGAGTTGTCCATCATGGGACTGGGGAAGCTGGGGTGCTTATTTAGTGACTCTCTGTATCCCACTGACTGAGGATGATCCTGGTGATAGTATGTCCCTAGCACTTTTTCCAGACAGCCCTCAAGCTAAAAGATAGGAGTGTGTGGGATGGAGAGCTGACAGAATAGTTGTAGGGCACCCCACAGGTGGGTCAAAGGGGTTCAGGATGGAACACCAACAGGATCTGCTATGAAGAGAATAAAATATCCAATAACTGGAAAAATTCTAGTTTCAGCCAGTGCTAGATCAAGGAAGGACCTCTACCAATGCCAACAGAACTTGGGCTCTCCCATCTTTTCATTGTTTTTATCCTGGGTTGGCTTTATTCTCCACAGGGTAGCTCCTGGCAGCTCTTGGCTCCATTGTGCCAGCCTAGAAACCATAGCCGAATGAAATACTTCTATTCTAACATCTGAACTGACTCTCATGGCCTGATTCAATTATGTGCTCAAACCTGTTTCATAGAACCTCTGATTGGCCAGATCTGACTCACATGCAGTGGCATGCTGACAAATGGTTAATAACTGGCTTTTCAAGAAAATAAAAGCTTTGATTTGTAGTGTTGTAAATACTCCCACCATAGTGGATTTCAAGTTACCATCAAGACATCAACTGACTTACAAAACTCCTGTAAATGTCACCATCAGTTCTTGTGTGGAGACATCTGACCTCTAATGTCACAAGGGGAAGCAGGAATCAAGATCAACAGCCTAAGGTTGATTCCTGTGAAGTGGATGTACCTCTTTTCTTCAACCTTTTTACCAATTTTGATACCAACTATCCCTCCCACAAGGAGCTCTGGTAGCATAGTGGTTACAAATCGGGCTGTGAACTGCAAGGTCAGCAGTTCGAAACTACCAGCTGTTCCGCGGTAGAAAGATGAGGCTTTCTGCTCCCATAAAGATTTACTGCCTCAGAAACCCTGTGCAGGATCTCTATGAGTCGGAACAGACTCCATGACACACAGCAGCAGCAGCATCCTTCCCATGGCACTCTCTGATTCTCAACTGTGTTTGATCATCTGTTGCATTGGCCATACAGAATTCACAGACAACACTCAGGATTACTAGAATTTATTAGGGAAGTAACAGGTTACAAAACTCAGGATACAGTTCTTCAATGAAGACAGCTTCTTCTCAGACCTGCCAAAGACAGACCTCTTTCTGGTTCTCACTTTGAAGACACTCAACTGTCTAACGCCATGGGTTGGCAAGGCTAGCTTCACCAACAAATACCTGGAGGTACACACCCTGCCAATACTCTGTGGGCCTGGAAGCTCAGCTCACCATCTCCTGCCACCTTCCTGGTTCTGCTGCCTGGGTTGTCACTCTTTCTCTGTGTCCACAAGCTGCACTCCACTTCTGGCTCTTCTTTCTTGGTGGTTGTGAAATCTCTCATTCCATCTCTGAGATGGCTTGTTCTAAGCTTCAAAACTCCAAACTCACTGCTACCAATTTGACCCTGTACAGGGTTTCCCAGAGCAGCTGGTAGGTTTGAACTGCTGATCCTGTGGTAAGCAGTCCAGTACTTATCTTGTGCCATACTAGAAATCATATTTTAAGCTTGTTGTTAGGAGCGGTCAAGTCACAGTGAACCCACGTAGAACAAAACAAAACACTGCCCGCTCCTGCATCTTCCTCACAACTGTTCTTAATGCTTGAGTCCATTATTGCTACTACAGTGTCCATCCTTCTTGTTGGGGCATCTGCATCTTTTTCACTGACCCTCCACTTTTCTAAGCATGATGTTCTTCTCCAGGGACTTGTCCATCCTAATAATATGTCCAAAGTACAAGAGACAAAGTCTCTCCATCCTCACATTAAGGAGCACTTTGACTGTACATCTTCCAACACAGATTTGTTCATTCCTCTGACAGTCCATGGTGCTTTTGATATTCTTCACCAACACCATCATTCAAATGCACTGGTACTTCAGTGGTCTTTCTTATTAATTGTCCAACTTTCGTGTGCATATAAGGCAATTGAAAATATCATGGCTTGGGTCACGTGCACCTTAGTCCTCAAACTGATATCTTTGCTCTTGGACACTTGGACAGTTCTTTCAGCAGATTTGTCTAATGTAGTATCTATTTTGATTTCTTGACTGCTGCTTCCATAACTATTGATTGTGGATCTAAGCAAATTGAAGTATTTGACTTCAATCTTTTCTCCATTTATCATGATGCTATCTACTGGTCCAGTTGTGAGGGTTTTCGTTTTCTTTACATTTAGATGCAATCCATTCTGAAAATTGTAGTCTTTGATCTTCATCAGTAAGTATCGCAAAACCTTTTCCCTTCTAGCAAGCAAGGTTGTGTCATCTACATATTGCAGGTTGTTAATGAGTTTTCTTCCAATCCTGATGCCGTGTTCTTCTTTATGTAATCCAGCCTCTTGGATCATTTGCTCAACATACAGATTAAGTTAAGTATGGTAAAAGGCTACAACCCTGATGCACATCTTTCCTGATTTTAAAACACTCAGTATTCCTTTTTTCTGTTCTAA
>NW_006408541.1:15851285-15858071 GCF_000296735.1 Chrysochloris asiatica | reverse complement strand
ATTGTCCTTTTGCTTTCTTCATGTATGATATTTTGATGTCCTCCTATAACTCTTCTGGTCTTCAGTCATTAGTGTCTGATGTATCAAATCTGTACTTGAGATAGTCTTTGAATTCAAGTGGGACATATTCAAGGTCATATTTTGATTTTTTAATTTTCTTCAGCTTTAACCCAAATTTGCAAATTGATGGTCAGTTCTACAGTCCACAGCAGCCTTCTTTTGTCTGAGCTTCTCCATCGTCTCTTTCTGTAGATGTAGTCAATATGATTTCTGTGTATTCCATCTGGTGAGGTCCAGGTGTTTATGTTGCTGGAAAAGGTATTTGCAATGAAGAAGGTATTGGCCTTGCATCTCCAGCATCATTTCTGTCCCCAAGGCCATCCTTCCTCTTTGTTTCCAACATTTGCATTCCAATCACCAGCAATTATCAATGCATCTTGATTGCCTCTTTGATCAATTTTAGACTGAAGAAGTTGGTACAGTTCTTCAATTTCATCATCACTGGTTTTAGTGTTTGGTGGGTAAATTTGAATAATAGTGGCATTAATTGGTCTTGCTTATAAGCAGTTGGATATTATCTTATCACAGACAGCAAAAGATAGATGTTGAGATGTTCTTTTTGACGATGAGTGTGATGTCATTCCTCATCAGTTTGTCATTCCCAGTATCGTAAACCATGTGATTGTCTGATTCAAATGGCCAATACCCGTCCACTTCAGCTTGCTCATGCCCCAGATATTGATCTTGATGTGTCCTATTTCATTTTTGACCACTTCCAATTTTCCTATATAGGTACTTCATACATTCCAATTATTAGTGGATGTTTTCTGCTGTTACCTCTCATTTGGAGTTGTGCCCCACCAGCAAGTGATGGTCTTGAAAGCTTAACTCCATCCACATTATTAAGGTCAACTGTACTTCGAGGAGGCAGCTCTTCCACAGTCAAATTTTGAGTGTCTTCCAACCTGAGGGGCTCCTCATCAGGCATTCTACCTGACAATGCTCTGTGGCTATTCGTAAAGTTTGCAGGGACTCACCATTCAGAAGTGGTCCACTTCTCCTTCTTCCTTGTTGTTGTTGTTAAGTGCTGTCGAGTCAATTCTGACCCGTAGCGACCCTGTATAGGGTTTCCAAGGAGCAGCTGGTGAGCTTGAACCTTGCAGTTCAAACGGCTTTGCAGTCTGACGCATTAGCCCACAGCGCCACACCAGGGCTCCTTCTCCCTAGTCTGTCTGAATCAGGAAGCTCCACTGAAACCTGTCCGTCATGGGTGACCATGCTGGGATTTTAAATACCCGAGGTATAGCTTCCACAGCAACACACAAACCACCAGAGTATGACAAACTGACAGGCAACTTGTGGTTTAAAACTTAGTAGATGGCAAAACTAACCAATCTACTCTGAAGATTTCATGTACTTTGGTTAATGTGCTGGACCACAAAGTCAGTTTAAACTACAAGGTTGGCGGTTCAAGCTCACCAGCCACTCCTCGGAAACCCTATACAGGGTCCCTAAGGGTCGGAGCCAACTTAACAGCACTTAACAGCAACAACACCCCCTACAAGGGCACAATGCACTTTATTTACTAGCAAGTCATCCAGTCTCCTTGGTGGGCCACAATCACCTAATTTGCATAGTTCCACCTAGTCATTTTGTGGAAGTTACATTACATGATTTACTGTACCATATCTCATGAACCTGTTCAAGCTTGCTCAGGCATACCACTAGCTCACATAACTACCCTTGAAGCTAGATAATTAAGCCACACCAAGCATTCCACGTGGACTGAGAGTTGGGAAGGAATGGTTCCCCAAAGGAAAATCAGTGCTGTTATGAGACTAACAGTAAATCCACGTGGATGTGTATAAACAATAAATCAAACCAAACCCATTGCTACAGAGTCAATTCCAAGTCATAGGGACCTGTAGGCAGACTAGGACTGCTCCATATGTTTTCCAAGGCTGTAATCTGTATGGGGACTCCTGGTATGGTGCTGTAGGATAAGCACTGGACTTCTAACCACAAGGTTGGGGGTCCAAACTCAATAGCTGCTCCTCAGAAACCCCGTACTGGGTCATTATGAGTTGGAACCGACTTAATGGCATGTAACAATCTTTATGGGGGAGGACAATGGCTCTAGAAGATAAGCACTGGACTTCAAACCACAAGATTGGCTGTTCAAGCCTAACAGCGGCTCCATGGGAGAAAGATGAAGCTTTCTGCTCCTGCAAAGATTCACAACCTCAGAAACCCTATACATGGTCACTATGAGTCAGAACTACTTGACGACATTTAACAACAACAATCTTTATGGGCAGGCCTAGTGGCATTGTGTTAAATTCTCAGTTGCTAAACAGATGATTGGCTCTTTGAGCCCACCAGCATCTACACTGGAGAAAGATGTGGCAGTTTGCTTGAAAAATTTGTTTTTGTTTATCAGGTGTCAAGTTGGTTCAGATCAGAGTGACCCTATTGTCAACAGAATGAAACACTGCCCAGTCCTGCACTATCCTCACAATTGCTGATACACTTGAGCCCACTGCTGCTGCCATTACCAATCCATCTCGTTTGGGGGTCTCCCTCTTTTTCTTTGTCTCTCCACTTTACCAAACATGATGTCCTTCTTCAGGGACTTGTCGGTCCCTCCTGATAATATGTCTGAAGTATGAACTGACTCAACAGCACTTAACAAGAACAGTAACGAGAGACGAACTTTGGCCACCTTGGCTTCTAAGGAACATTCTGACTTCACTTCTTCCAACACAGATTTGTTTGTTCTTCTGGCAGTCTGTGATACCATTTATGTTCTTTTCCAACACCGTAACTCAAATGCATGGATTTTTCTATTATTCATTGTCCAACTTTCACATGCATATTAGGCGATTGAAATGATCATGGCTTGGGTCAGGCACACTTCAGTCCTCAAACTGACATTTTTATTCTTGGACACTTTGGAGAGGTCTTGTGCAGCAGATTTGCTTAAGGCAATGCATCCTTTGATTTCTTGACTGCTGCTTTCATGAGTGTTGATGGTGGAGCCAAGCAAAATGAAATCTTTTACAACTTTAATCTTCTCTCTATTTATCATGGTCTTATTTGCTGGTCCAGTAGTGAGGATTTTTGTTTTCTTTACATTGAGGTGCAACTTGTGACCTTTGATCTTCATTAGTAAGTATTTTACGTCCTTTTCACTTTCAGCAAACAAGGTTGTATCATCTGTATATTGCAGGTTGTTAAATCAAAAGATGTACAGCCTTGGAAACTTATGGGACAGTTCTTCTCTGTCCTGCAGGGTCGCTGTGAGTCAGACTTGAACCAACAGCAGTGGCTTTGGTTTTGGACTCTGTATGGAAGCATACTGCCCCATTTTTCTCTCAGAGAGCTGCTGGATGAGTTTTAACCTTGGACCTTTTGGCTCCTGTGGCATAAACAATATTAATTCCCATTTCTACCACTTGTCTATCTGCTTATCAGTCCTGTGGTGGTTTGTTTATTGCCATGATGCTGGAAACTTTGCCGTCAGTACATCAAATGCCAACAGAGTCACCCAGTGCAGGTGGTTTCAGCTGAAGTAGACTAAGACAGAGTAGGAGGAAAGTCCTGCTGATCCATTTCTGAGTGCCTCTTAACCTGGAGGACTGATCTAACAGGATGCACAGTGGCCAAAACCGTGGACTTGAACATGCCAGTGACCGTGAAGGTGTTGCTGAACAGGACAGCATTTTGTTTTGCTGTATGCGGGGTCACTGTGAGTCAGAGTTGATTTGATGGCAACTAGCAAGAGTCCACATTTGCTACATTATGCTGAATAATAAATGGAATCTTTGAACGTAAGGCACTTATTCTTAAATTCATAGGTCTGCAGGTCTAGACTGGGCTCAGATTTACAATGCTGCCTCAGGCTGCAAGTGGGTGGCCTCTGGTCTACCTCATTGTCCTTGGACCAGAGGCTATTTGGGACTTGTGCTTCTCAACATATCAGAGGCCTAAGCTGTTTAAGCCCATGGGCGGCTCTTGTCACAGGACCAATTCTTATGACTAAGCTCAGTCTTAGTGGGAATGAAAAATTTGACAGCATTCCCAACGGGGGAGGCCCTGAAACATTAATCAGTCTTCACAGTCTAAGGAGTGCAGTTAGCGTAACAGTTAAGTACTTGAGTGCTAACGGAAAGGTTGGCGGTTCGAAGCCACCCAGTGGCACCACGGAAGAAAGAGCTGATAATCGTCTCCTATAAAGATTGCTGTAACTGTTAGGTGCTGTTGAGCCTTTTCCCACATATAGTGACCCAATGTGACAGCCTAGAACTCTCCCCATGGAGTTTCCCAAGCTGTAATCTTGATGTGGGAGTCCTGGCATGGGGCTCTATGTAGGATAAGCACTGAACTGATAACCACAAGGTTGGCAGTTCAAAGCCACCTCCTTGAAAACCCTATACGGGGCAGCTATGGGTTTGGAACCTTCTTGACGGCACTTAACCACAACAACAATGTGAGGGTGAGGAGTCCTGGCATGGCGTTGTAGAATAAGCACTTGACCATAAGGTCTCTTTGAACTGCAAGGTCAGTGTTTCAAACTCACTATCCAATCCTCAGAAACCCTATACAGGATCACTATGATTCTGAAATGATCCAACGGCATTCAACAACAACCATGAAGCTAAGGAGCACTGGTAGTATAGTGGATTATGAACTGGACTGCTACCACAGGGTCAGAAGTTCAAATCTACCAGTTGCTCCATGGGAGAAAGATGAGGCTTTCTGCTCCTGTAAAGATTTATAATCTTGGAAACCCTATACAGGGTCGCTATCAGTCAGAACCAACTCCACGGCACGCTACCACCAATGTGATGGCTGGAACAGTAGTTGCCTTGGCGGGGTCAGACCAAATGATTGCATGGGCCTTAAACCTCCCGCAGACCAGACATTCTCCATATACAGGCTGCTAGGGGTCAGAACAAACTCGATGGCTCTTCACAACAACAATCTCAATAGGAGCAGGTAACCAGGTCTTTTCTTCCTCAGAATGCCTAATGGGCTCCTAACCATTCACTTTTCTGTTTGCAGCTGAGCACTGAACCGCTGTAAAGGTTACAGCCAAGAGAACCCTGTGAAGCAGTTCTGTAGAGCAGCTATAAGGCAGAAATTGACCTGACAGCACCTAATATCAATGTAGGATAAGCTGTGGGCTTCGAACCATAAGGTCAGAGGTTCAAACACACCAGCTGCTCCTCAGAAGCCCTACACGGGGTCGCTATGAGTCAGAACCAACTCAGTGGCACCTAACAACACAACCACACTCAGGTTAGTGAAAAAGTACAATTCATGTGGTTTATCTATTCTGCAAAGTTCTGTTTCACTTAATGCCTTGTGGATGTTCTTCCAGGTCAATGTGTTATTATTGTTAAGTGCTGTGGAGTCGGTTCCAACTCATGGTGACCCTGTATAGGGTTTCCAAGGAGCAGCTGGTGGGTTTGAACTGCCGACCTTGAGGTTTGCAGTCTAGCGCTGATCCTACAGTGCCACACCACAAAGATCTAATTGATTTTTTCTAATCTTTGTTTAAAATTCCAGTGGATGAATTTATCACAATTTATTAATCATCCCATAATGACAAATGCTTGTGCTATATAGCGTTTTGGCTTTTTTTTTTTTTCCTGCTTAAAACAATTCTGCAATAAATATCTTGTTTCATATATTCTTTTTTTGTTGTTCCATATATTCTTATACATTCTCTTTTCTATAGTAAAATGAAATAAAACCACACTCATCCTATTGAGTCAGTTCCAGCTCCCAGCGACCCCAACTCGATAGGACAGAGCAGAACTAGCCATAGGGTTTCTGAGATGGTAGATCTTAATGGGAACAGACTGCCTCATCTCAGCAAACCAAGGTTTTTGGTGAAATCCAGTCCAACACTTATTTTAGTAAATAAAATGTTATTGGATTGAATTGATGCATATCTTGCTATCTCTATAGAACATCCTACAGGAAGAAAGCAAAAAGTCATTAAGAAGACAAGAAAGAAGGAAAAGATCAAAATGGACGTCAGAAGAGACACGGAAACTTGCTTTCCAGCATAGAGATGCTAAAGCAAATGGAAGAAATGAGGAGGCACAAGAGCTGGTCAGAAAATTTCAAAGGTCAGCTTGAGAAGACAAAGTCAAATATTATAATGAAATGTGCAAAGATCTAGAGTTAGAAAACCAAAAGGGAAGAACACGCTCAGCATTTCTCAAGCTGAGGGAAATGAAGAAAAAATTCAAGCCTCAGCTTTCGTTATTGAAGGATTCTCTGGGCAAATTATTGAATGATGCAGAAAGCATCAAAAGAAAATGGATGGACTACACAGAGTTACTGTGCCAAAAGGAAATGGTTGATAGTCAACCATTTCAAGAGGTAACATATGATGAAGAGCCAGTGATACTGAAGGAAGAAATCCAAGGTTCATTGAAGCAATTGGCAAAGAGCAAGGCTACGTTGGTGGGACCCGACCGCGTGCCCCAATGTCTCCTAGGGGAGTGATCCATTTGTTCCCATAGTAGCAGTCCATCTGTCTCCATTGTGTTGTATTTTTCCTGTAGATCTTCCATTCGAGACGTATCTTTTGTTCTTCTCACCATTCCAGGCTCATCAGCTCATCCCTTCAAGTAGGGATTTCTCATATCTGGTGATCTGGATGTGGTTCTGGTTTCTACCTATAGTTTTATGTATTGCAAAGGCTCCAAAGAAAGCCTCGTTCACCGGGTATGCTGTAGCCTGGTTTTAGGTATTCCAATCAGTTAAAGG
>NW_006408541.1:15844572-15847030 GCF_000296735.1 Chrysochloris asiatica | reverse complement strand
TGCAGCCAGAGTGCTCCTTGAAGGCCAAGATGGCCAAACTTCTCTCTCATACTTCAGACATATTGTCAGTAAGGACCAGTCGCTGAGGAAGTATATCATGTTTGATAAGATGGAGGGTCAGAGAACAAGAGGAAGACCCCAAGCAAGATGGATTGGCAAGGTGGCAGCATCAATGGGCTCAAGTGTGGCAACAGTTGTGAGGCTAGCCCAGGACCAGGCAGTGTTTCGTTCTATTGTGCATAGGGTCGCTATGAGTTGGTTCTGACTCGATGGCACCCTAACAGCAGTAACAACAAATAATAATAATAACTAAAGGTATGGAAACATAGTCACCCTCATTTATTTACATACTGTTCATAGCTGTTTTTGAGCTACGACAGCAGAGTTAACTAGTTGAGACAAAGGCTGCTTCATGTGTATGATCTGCACTTTACAGAGAAAATCTGCTAACATCTGTTCCACAGGCTAGAATCCTCACTCTGGAAGTGCTGGCTACAAGGAAAAGGGTATCTGATTTTGAGGTTGAAAATGCTTACCTTAGGGAGCCATGCCAGGCCTCCATATTTTGATCAGATATTGCCATAACCCACACTTGGTGGTGGTTATGTGCCGTGGAGTTGGTTCCGACTGATAACGACCCTGTACAGAGTTTCCGGGGCTGTAAATCTTTACAGAAGCAGAAAGCCTCATCTTTCTCCTGCGGAGCAGCTGGTAGTTTCAAACTGCTGGCCCTGATGTTTGCAGCTTGATTCATAACCACAGCGCTACCAGAGCTCCTTATAACCCTTACATAGTAGTTAGTATATTGGTGGTGGTGGTGTGCTGCTCACAGAGACCCTGCATAGGGTTTCTAAGGCTGTAAATCTTTACGGGAGCAGAAAGCCTCATCTTTCTCCTGCAAAGAGGCTGGTGGTTTAGGGAACTGCTGATCTTGCCTTAACAGCCCAACTCATAACCCACTAGACTACCACAACTCCTTGTTTTTGTTGTTATATGCTGTTGAATTGGTTCTGACCCATAGTGGCTCTGTATAGGGTTTCCTAGGAGTGGCTGGTGACCTTGTGATTCAAACTGACTTTGCAGTCCAGTGCATTAGCCCCCAATGCCACACCAGGACTGCAGCAGAGCTCCTTAGGAGTTAGTATACTAGTTCTGTATTAATTTGTAAAGTTATACACTCTTGTGGTAAGGAGTTCTGGTAGTGCAGTGGTTACGAATCAGGCTGCTAATCTATCGGTCAGCAGTTCGAAACTACCAGCTATTCTGCAGGAGAAAGATGAGGCTTTCTGCTCCCGTAAAGATTTACAGTCTCGGAAACCCTGTGCAGGGTCGCTATGAGTTGGAATCGACTCCACGGCACATAACAACAACAACAACACGCTTGTTGTAACATAAACTCAATGGCCTTAAACTGTTTCCAACTCATGGCAACCCCATGTATGTCAGGGTAGAACTGTGCCCCATGGAGCTTTCCATGATTGGATTTTCGGAAGTGTGACATCATGTTGTACAACCAGACCTTTCTTCCAAGGTGCCTGTGGGTGAACTTGAATGCACAACATTTTGCTTAACAGCCAAACACATTAATCCTTTGTACAACCCAGTGCTCCAAATGAAATACAGAATGTATAAAGAAGAAATCCATGCCTTACACTCACATAGTTCTTTCCCTCCTTAATTTTATAAAACAAAAACAAGAATGATATTAATTTATTTTTGTAGCTATTATTCCTGACTTTTTCTTTTTTCTTTTAACATTCTGCCCCCTTCTCAATGACTCACATCCAAACAGAGATCACTGCAGGTGTCTCAACACAAAACTCCAGCAAGTGTGGCTCTAACGGCAGCACTTTTCCAACTCAACACACTGGAACCTGGCATGCTGTTGTCTCCAATAAGCTCATAATTACACGTTTTGGTGCCCTATGTCTCCAAAGAAGCTATTTTCATCCCAGTTCACAGAGTTAAAAATCCAAGATGCCTGCCTACCCCCGCTCCCCCGCCAAGCCACTGCCTGTCCACTTGATTCTCTTAGCAGCCGTGTAGGACAGAGAACTGCCCTCTAGTTTTACGGAAACAGATTGTCGTATCTTTCTCCTGTGGCTGGTGGGTTCAAACCTCAGCAATGTTGGTTAGGAGTGGTGCTTTAACCAGCGTGCCACCAGGGCTCCTTATCCTGCCACAAGGCAAGGCATGATCTAAGCCGGTCCCCTGTGTCCTCTACCTCTTGGTCTAGGTGCCTCCTTTCACTTCCTCAGAGTCACACCAACACCTTTCTGGCTTGTCCTTGGTTAGTCAGAACTCTCTCAGCTACAAACGACAGAAGCCCAGCCCAAGTTGGTTTCCATCAAAAGAGAAACTGTATTGGCTTATGTGACTGAGAAGTCCAGGAACGTATGACTCGAGTATTTTCATTTGTGGTTTCTAAAGGAGCTCTGGTAGCGTAGTGGTTACGAAT
>NW_006408541.1:15842994-15844067 GCF_000296735.1 Chrysochloris asiatica | reverse complement strand
AGGGTTTCCGAGGGTGTAAATCCTTACGGGAGTAGAAAGCCTCATCTTTCTCCCACGGAGCAGCTGGTAGTTTCGAACCGCTGACCTTAAGGTTCACAGCCTTCCCTGTATTATAGCCATAGGATAAAAATAGGTCCCTTTGCTTTAGGCTCATATATGTTGGGCTGTCTGCTACTTGCAGACAATGACATTCTTAATACAAGCACAGTATTATGAATGGAATTATGTGCCCCCAAAATATGTGTTGTAAATCCTTACCTCTATGCCTGTGGTTATAATCCCATTTAGGAATGGGCTGTCTTTGTTATGCCAGTGAGACAGGGTTAGTGTAGGGTGTATCTGAAGTCAACCTTTTCTGAGATATAAAAGAGATAGAACAGGTGAGCAGAGGAGAGATGAGGTAAGATAGATAGATGCCAAGACATGTGGAGATTTCCAAGGAACCAGGAAGTAGAATCCTGGTGTGGTACCACAGGATAAAGCACTGGACCACAAAGTCAGCTTGAACTGCAAGGCCAGTGGTTCACACTCACCTGCCACTCCATAGAAACTCTATAGAGGGTCACAACCAACTTGAAGGCACTTAACAGCAACAACAACCGGAAGTGGAAGCTGAAAAGACAAGGGCTTTCCTCCAGAGCTGACAGCGAGAGAAAGGCACTTAGAGCCGACATTGAATTTGTTCTGTTTGTGGCATTTCTGTTACAGTTGCAGTAGGTAGCAAAGACACAGTGTTAGGGACAACAGTCTTTGCTTGAGATCTTAACAAAAAGTGAAATATATTGACTATAAAATGCAAAAGTAAAGGAAAAAAATCCATAAGATATAAATAAAAGTGATTATAAAACATAGCTTTATGTTAATAACATTCATCATAAAAATCAACCTTTACAGAAATGCTCCTACCTATGGAAACCATTTTGCCAGTTAGGTGATTTTCCTTGGCAAGAAAGTAAATGGATGTGTGGTGACTGTGGAAAGTCATGGTCCAGAGCAAATTAAATGAATAATAATCAAATAATTTACAGTACAAAAATCATGTTAAAATTTTCTGCAGCAATATGTTATTGTTA
>NW_006408541.1:15835663-15842014 GCF_000296735.1 Chrysochloris asiatica | reverse complement strand
GGGAATGTAGGCATATTTTCAAATCTTGGGAAAGAGATGATGTGGTAGGGTAGTCAAAGGGAAGAGGCCCTTAAAATACTGTATTCACTGTCACACAAGAAATACGCTTTTTAAAAAAGCTTCTTATTGTGAATTGAATGCAGATTCATCAGTTTTACATTCAGCAAATAATAAACTTGGTTTCATCTCAACCATTGCAACCCTCTCCCTGCAACAACTATTGTCCTGCTTCTTCCCCGTGGTTCCTGTTTCTATTCCACCCACCTTACTGTTCCTTCTCAGTTCTGTCCGTAGGTACATATTGCCCCTTTGATTTTGAATGATTCCCCATTCCATCACTCACAGTGAGCATACCTTACTAGAGTTGTTTTCCTCTACATACCTATATAGCTTGGCTGAAGTTTGGGCCCCGAGAGTGAGTTCCTTCCCAAAGCTGACGGCTGGTCGAGAGCCACATTCTCAGGTTCCTCCAGTTTCTTTCTGACCTGTAAGCTCATTCTTTTAAAAATAATTTTGAGTTTTGTTCTACATTTTATGCTGCTCTATTTGGGACCTTCTAATGTGATCTCTTTCAGAACAGCAGGTAATGGTAGCCAGGCACCGTCTAGTTCATTCTGAATCATGGAGACTGATATTCACATGTTCCTTTAGTCCACTGGACTGATTAATTCCAGACATCTTTAATTCTCATCACTCTTCCTTCTTCCACACATGGAGAGACCAATAGCTCCAACCTTACACAGCCGTGTATGAGCTTTTAATATCCCAGACACTACTCGGCAAAGGAGAATGTAGAACATTGTCTTGTGAACTGTTATGCCCTTTGACCATTGTGCCCCCTGAGACTATGGTTCTGAGTCCCCAGACCACACTCCTCAGTGCCATAAGATGTTGATAATATCTAAGAAGCTTTCATCATTTTGCTTAGTGTGTGCTCCGCCATACTCATGGTTCTGAAGAAGTATGCTTTTCAGGATCTTACAGGACATTTTCTCTTGTTTTTTATCTTTAACACTGAAAAAGTAATATATGAATGTGGAAAATATACGAATGATAGAAACAGGTGTCATGAATTGAAATTCCACCCTCCCCTCACAAATATGTGTCAACTTGGCTGGGTCATGATTCTCAGTAGTGATGTAATATGGTAGTCATGTGATGATTTCTCATGATGTGATTGGATGTGATTAGCCAATCAGCTGTAAGAGAATTAAGGGTGGGATGCAAGGCCCTTAATCCTCTCACAGCTCTGATCCAGTGTAAGGGAGTTTTCATGTGGTGTGACCAACAACACCTTTTATCCGATAAGAGATCAAAGGAGAGAGAAGGGAGTAAAGAGAGAGACCAAGAAAGAAGAGCCAGAGTGGAGCACATCCTTTATACCCAGGTCCCTGCCCTGGGAACCTTCCAGATCCAAGGAAAGATTGATGTCAAGACACATGGAGATCTTCAAAGAATGCCAGGTCTACAGATGCTGAATGAACCTTCCTCATGAAGAAGAGTAAGCAACAGAGAGAGAAAGCCTTTGCTTAGAGCTGGTGCTGGGAATTCAGACTTGTAAACTGTAAGACAATAAACCTCTGTTTGTAAAATACTTGTGGTATTTCTGCTAATAGTAGCACTATTAACATTCTTCATGGGTGTTAAGGCACTTAGATACTTAAGACAAAGGGCATATAATTAAAAACAAATGTCCTAGACCCTTTGACCAGAGTCATTTACTATTCCTTGTTTCTTATGTGCCCTCCAGAACTATTTTATGCATGTACAACTGTGTGAATACTTTGGGACTATTAAGCCAGTGTCTAAAAAAATACATTGATTTTATTTGTCCATACCTATTTATAAATATTGCATGCACACTTACATTTAATAGAACACATAGGGGTCATAGTTATAGAAACTACTTAAACATTTAGACTAAACTACTGGACTTGAAAGCTAAGGACCACAGTGCAGGGACATCTAACTCAATAAACAAAACACGATTCATAAAGATAATGTTCTACATCCTAGTCTGGTGAGTAGAGTATGAGGTCTTAAAAGCTTGAGAATGGCCATCTAAGAAGCAACTATTGGTCTGTTTCCACCTGGAGCAAAGGAGAATAAAGAAAATTTAAGACACAAGGAAGAAATTAGTCCAAAGGACTAATGGCCCACACAAACCACCACCTTATCTAACTGGAGACTAGAAGAACTAGATGGTGTCCAGCTACCATTTCCATTTATGATGACCAGGGCCACAAGAAGATCCCAGTTAGAATGAGTAAAAATGTAGAATCCAATTAAAATAATAATAAATAAAAGACAAGTGTTACTGGTTTGAAAGAGATTGGAAGAACCATTGAGATTATTGCCTTAAGACAACCTTCTAACTTGAAGCTCAAGACACTTCTGGAGGTCAATTCTTAGACAAATAATTGATGAGCCTATAAAACAACAGTAACCCCCTTGGAAAATGTGGTCCTTCGAACAATCAACTATACAAGACCAAAAGGACAATAGTTGCCCCAAACCAAAAATGAGAAAGCAGGTGGGACAAGTAAACTAGATGAATGGAAAATGGGGAATGCAGGGAGAACAGGGGGAGAGGGTTGGCACATTGCATGACTGCTACTCATGTCCCAGAACAATTTGTGGATGACTTATTGACTGAGAAACAAAAAATTTTTTTTCACATGGGAGAACATTGGTTTTACACTCATTATTTCATTGCAATGATTACAATCTCCTCTATGCATCATCATTCAACAGTATTTGCTTCTATTCCCTCTGTGTTTTTTTTTTTTTTTTTTTTTTTTGAGGGGTAGAGGGGTAGGGGATGTATACAAAAACACTCAGGAATAGGGCACATTCTGCAAACCTGCCTCCTGACCACCAGCACCTGGCTGGCAGTACTCAGCCTTTCTCGTTCCATGAGTCTAGTGCCCTCAGCTGATCTATTTCTCCATATCTTCATCTCTATCTCCATCTCTGATGTCATGATCTATTTCTCCATGTCCTCATCTCTGTCTCCATCTCTGGTGTCACTGGTTTTCTGGATACAGTCCCACATTCTGCTCATGCTCTTCTCCCTTGATGTTCCTAGGGTCCTCTGTTCCTGTACTATAAGATTAACTACTACCCCCTTTATATTACAAAACTTCTACCTTTACAGTTGTGACAATCGCAATTAGTCATGATAACAATTATTCACTACTGAATCAGAAGAATCTTTTCACCACACCCATCTAAACAAGATAAAAACTATTCAGGGGGGTTCTACCTTCCTCCACACACTCTGAACCTAAATTTCCTCTTGAAAACTTGTAAGCCAGTCACTTTGTGCCTTTATAGCCCTTTCCGTCATTTTAGGTAGCCAGTGTCTAAGTTGCCCATCGCTATCAATGTTGTATACAGATGGAATAGCACTGAACTTGATGTGAAGACTCCTTTGCTCTCAGTTGGTATTTTTGAGCTACTACATCTATAACTATAGGTCAAGTTCATCAAATTGTAGCACTTGTTTCCTTTATAAAAAAAAATAAATAAATATTTTAAAAAATCTTCCTCTACTCAAGTTCTGATCATCAAGCCATAGAAGTTATGTCAAATGGGTACTATCTGCAAGTTTGGGTGTTTTTGTACATCTCCCCTCACTTCATATCAGCTGTATGCTTCACTCTCAGCTCTAGCCCTCTGTCCTTGTCCATGGGCTTAGGTGTCCCCAGGTCTCACCACACTTCAGACCAACCAGCCCTTCCTCTTCTCTGTCTCATCTCCAGGTCAACAGGAGTCTATGGAATGTAGTCAAACTCAGCCCATATCTTTCATAGCAACAATTTTGCTATGAAAACTTTCACCTAAATCACAAAGTGTTCAAAAAGCAAAACAACCCACAAACATATATATATATATATGTTTGATAGAGGATATTTGTACATGGATATTTCTCTTTATTGAAAATATGTCCATGAACGTGGTGGAGCATACAGGAGCAAAGTTATGAAAACTTCTTAGACATAACCAAACGCCTTGAAGTAATGAGTTGCTGGACTTCTGGGCTCAGGATTGTAGTCTCAGGGAGCGCCATGACCAATTGCCATAACATGGTCCACAAAGATAATGTTCTATTCTTACTTTGGTGAATAGTGACTGGAGTCTTAAAAACTCCTGAGGAACCTTCTAAGGTGCCACTATTGTTTTCTCCTTGTCTGGAGGAAAGAAAAGTGATGAAAGTTGAAGACGTGTGGAAACAATGAGTCCAATAGACTAATGGACCAAGTGAACATCAGTCTCCATGATCCTGAGCCCAGAAGAACTAGATGGTGCCTGGCTACCACTACCAACTATTCTAAAAGGACTACATTTAAAAGCCCTGGATAGAGTGGGGTAAAATTGTAGAACTAAACTCAAAATCAAAAAAGTTAAAAATTCAACTGTGAATTTTGATAAAATCTTTAAAAAACAAAAACCAAAAAGCACTGGTTCTACTATCAACACCTTCCACAGGTCCAAGATCCAGAACCCTATGATCTATATCTAAGAGACTCTTTGTAAAATGCAGAGAACCTTCTTCTTCCTTCACTAACAGCAAGAGCACAGAAGCTTGGAGCTCTTGTGGAAAAGGAAGCTCTCTTAGTTCTTTACTGTTCAATGGACTTCTGGTGTGACACTGTAGGATCAGCACTGGACTGAAAACCCAAGTTGGTAGTTCAAACCCACCAGCTGCTCTAGGAAAGCTTACATAGTGTTGCTATGAGCCAGAACTGACTCAATGGTGCTTATCAGTAACAACAAATAACAGAAATACTACAAGTGGATGGGAACAGTAGTTTATTCTCTACTATTTTAGGAGGCAAGCTATAGGGGAAGGCTTTCTCTCTGTCAGCTTTGAGGGAGGTCCTTGCCATTAATCCTTTCTTGGTTTAAGGTTTTTTTCATGCAGGGCCATCAGGTCCAAAGGATATGTTCTGTTCCTTGCTCTTCGTTTCTTGGTACAGTAGGTCCCTCTCTCCTTGTTTCTCACTCCTTTTATCTCTTGTAAGATGTGATGCAGGTCCCATCCCAGAGAAATGCTCCTTTCAATGCAGAGTTTAAGGAAATGGGTTCACAGCTCTCCAACCTCCTTTTGTATCTCTATCACCGACTCTCCTTGCCACCACCCTTTGTACAATAGCTTTCTCCCACTTTCCTGACCTTTACAGGTGTTATGCACTGTAGGACCAGCACTGGACTGCAAACCACAAGGTCGGTGGTTCAAACCCTCCAGCAGCTCCTTGGAAACCTTATACAGGGTTGCTATGAGTAACTTACTTGATGGCATTTAACAACAATTATCCAAGGTGTAAAAACCTTCAGGGAACCACATAGAAAGGGCAATGTAATACCACCTCTGACCAGTCTGAGCCCTAATGGTGTAGTAGGTTACACATTGAGCTGCTAACTGCAAAGTCAGCAGTTCGAGTCCACCAGGCAATTGGCAGGATAAAGATGAGACTTTCTGCTTCTGTAAAGATTTACAGCCTCAGAAACCCTATACAGGGTTGCTATGAGTTGGAACCGACTTGAAGGCATACAGTCACCACCACGGATAAGTCTAAGGGGGCCTGGTGGTGCTGTGGGCTAAGCATTGAGCTGCTAATTTCTAGGTTGGTAGTTCAAACACACCAACTACTCCATGGGAGAAAGATGAGGCTGTGTGCTCCTGGAAGGATTTACAGTCTCAGAAGCCCCAAGGAGCACTTCTTTTTTTGTTGTTGATGGTGTTTTTTTTTTTCAATGTTTTATTGTGAATTATGTGATAGTTTACATGGGAGAACATTAGTTTTGCATTTATCCTATCATATATCTTTCATTGCTATGGTTACAGTCCCCTCCATGCGTCATCAACCAACCAAAGGGTATACACTACAAGCATGCCCCTCCCCCCCCCACCGTGGCTAAAGTCCCCAACTGCTCCATCCCTCCATGTCATCATCTTTGCCTCTATCTCAGGCATGACTGCTTCTCTGGGTAGGGTCCCGTTCTCCGCTCTTCTCCCTTGGGTCCCAGGGACCTCCGCTCCTAGGCTGAAAAGTTAATCACTCCCCTCCTTGCTACAAAAAGTCTACCTTTACATTTCCAACCCTCACAAGCAGTCCTGATAACAATTATTCACTGTTGTATCACAAGAGACCTATCTGCATTTCCTTTCATCAGCCCCTCCTAGTCAGATTGGATACTACTCAGTGGAGATTCTTCCTTCCTTCAAGCCCTCTGAATCTAGGTTCCCTCTTGAAAGCTTGTAAGCCAGTCACTTCTTGCCTTTCTAGCCCCACCATCACCACCATTTTGGGTAGCCAATGTCCAAGTTGCCCATCCCTGTCTACT
>NW_006408541.1:15825529-15835498 GCF_000296735.1 Chrysochloris asiatica | reverse complement strand
CAAGTGGATATTATCTGCAAGTGTGGGTGTTCTTGTGCATATGCCCTCCCTTCTTATCAGCTGGACACGGCACTCCCAAGGAGCGTGTCTACTCTGTCCTATAGGGTTGTTTTGAGTCAGAATCGACTCAGTGGCAGTAGATTTAATAGTGGATTTACTGACTATTCTGATCAGGACTACAACAGATGAATCTTGGTAGAATGGGAAAAAAATGGGGAATGGAACTTCACATTCCTAATAACCACCCAACAGACAGAAAACAGATCTATTGGGCCGGTTGAGATCAGAGGACTCCCGGAGACTATCGTCCAACAATATAACCCTCAAACCTTGGACCAAAACTAAGCCCTGAAGTCAGTACCTAAATAACAAACTAGTTAAAAAAAAAAAAAAAAGAATATCATTCATAGCTACTGTGCTCCTTTAAGGTATCACCTATATGAGACCACATAGTCAACAACAACTTTCAAACAAAGGTGAGAATGTAAGGAGACAATGAAACTAGAGGAACAGAAACAGAACAATCAGAACAGAACTAATGAGCATTTTCACGCCTTCTGGGGAATGTAATCAACGTTGCTGAGCAACTTGTATAGAAATTGTAGAATGGGAACCTAAACTGTTATCTAAACCTCCACCAAAAACACAATAAAATATTATTTTCTAAACAAAGGTGGCACTTCCCTCAGAAAGTAGGAAATAGAAATACCATATGACCCACAATCCTTTTACTAAATATATGTTCACAAGAAATAAGAGTCAAGACACAAGAAGATATATGCACACCGATGTTGATTCCAGCACTAGTCATAACAAAGGGCAATTTGAGACATGGGTAACCATCATTCTCATAAATCTCAGTCCAGAAGAAAGATCGGAATGATAATGCTTTCTGGTCACAGGAAATCTTAAAAAAAAAAAATTACTTTCAATTCTTAGACATATTATTATTTCCAAGAAGTACAAGGGATTGATCAATAAAAGACTTTAAATCATAAATCTATAGTGCACTCTTTAGGATAATACTTTATGAGGGAAGTAAGTGAAAGGGACAAAGGAAGCAAAGAAAAATTTCCATTCTGCTGCACATTTTTCCTGATAGATTGCTTCTAATGGGTAATGATGGAAATCAGATTGTTATAGTATTGATATTCCATTAGAATAGTTTAAGAGTGATGAAGTTGTTCTACAGTGGCAATATTTACAAGATAGAAACATTACTTCCATTTCATGTTTCTTTTTTCTTTTTTTTAAAATTGGATTATCAGCTTTACAATTGAACAAATTATACACTTTGTTTCATCTCAATGATTACAATCTGCAAAAACAGTTACCCTACTTCCTCCCTGGAGCTCCCCATTTACATTTACATCTTATATTTCACAAATGAACAAAGCAAAAGTATTTGATGTACATTTACAAAAATATATATATATATGTATATATTCATTTAAATGTCCAGAGGGCACATTCTGCCAGCCAGCCTCCTGGCCATAGGCACACAGCCTTTCTCAGTCCATGGGCCTAGAAGCCTTCAGTTGCTCTGTCTCTCCACGCCATCGCCTTTGCCACTGTCTCTGCTGTCACCATTTGTCTAGGTAGGGATCTCACGCTCCACTCATGCTCTTCCTTCTTGATGGTCCTGGGATCATCTGTTCACTTTTTCAGGTTTTTTAAGTTCTGTTTTTTAACATGTGCAAGTGTCTGCAATGATTTTTGAAACCTTCTTTAAAAAACAAGCAAGCAAAAAGCTTGAAGACAGGGAAACTTATTACTTAGGGGCCACTGAGCTTCTTTCTGTTAAAGAGGATGGAAAAATCTGAAACTAGTTAAGGATAAAGATTGAACAACATGATAAACAGAGTTAATGCCACTAAATTGTACATATGAAGAAGACTGAAGCAGCCAATGTTTTGTTATGTATGTGAGTGGGCATCAAAAAGTTCATGAAAAAACTCCATTACCTTTGAATTCCATTTCCCCACAGACTTTTTGAAGTGCCCTCTTATACTGTATTTAACACACACATGCACACACAAAAGCATGAAGACAAGAGAGAAGAAAAGGGACCTAGAAGCCCTGGTTGTCTGGTCTCATGGATTGTGATGGGGAAATAAACCATGAGAGGCTGATGGGGAGACAGTGCACAGTGGGGTGAATGACAAGGGTAGAGGGGCTTAGCACACTTCTGATTCAGACCCTGAGGGAATGGTCTGTACCCACAAATGGAAGACCCCAGAAAGACATGGGTAGGCAGAAAGGGCTCAGCATTCCCAAAAGATCCCTGCATGCTGCCTCTCACCTGGTAGATAGTGGTAGGGAGTGAGGTGACCCTGCAGCAAGACAATGGGGGTGGGCAGCTTTATCAGGGGCTGGATAGAAGTTGTAGCAAAAATCAAGAGAGGTCGCTTTCTTAAAGAGTTGCAAATAGAAATACCATTTGATCTAGCAATTCCTCTACTTGATATGTAGCTTCACGAAATAAGAGCTGTGACATGAATGAATATCTGCCCACCCATGTTCATTGTAGCGTCATTCACAATAGCAAACAGATGGAGACAGCCTAAGTGCCCGTCAGCAGAATGATTATACAAACTTTGGTACATACATGCAACAGAATATTACATAATGTTGAAGAATGGTGGAAAATCTGCAAACCACCTCACAACATGGATGAACCTGGAGAACATTGCTGTTGATAAGCCATCAAGTTTGTCCTGAGTCATAGCTACCCTGTATAGAGTTTCTGAGGAGTGGCTGGTGAATTTTAACCACTGACCTTGTGGTTTAAATCAACTTTGCGGTCTAGTGCTTATCCTACAGTGCCACATGCTGAGTGAAATTGTGGTGTTATTGTTAAGTGACGTCAAATCGGTTCTGATTCATAGTGAGCCTTATAGGGCTTCTGAGGAGTGTCTGGTGAGTTTGAACTGCTGACCTTGTGGTTCAAACTGACCTTTTGATCCAGTACTTATTCTATTGCGCCACACCAGAACTCCTGAGTGAAACTGGTCAATCACAAAAGGACAAGTTTTGCATGAGACTGTTGTAAAAAGTTAAGAAGGATTTTCTTGCTAAATGAAACATTCTATGATGGTTACAGGGTGGGTGGGGGGAGGGAAAAACCCACAGTGAGTAGAGGTAAATACTGTTGACTGATAGTACGTGGAGTGGATTGTAATCATTGTAACGACATCAAGTGTTTGCTTTGCTGAATGTGGGGCTGATGATCTTTCTGTAGATCTTCACTCAATTCATAATAAAAAGTTAAGAATATAAAAAGAAAATTCAAGAGCAGTCTCTAGTGCTGTGTCCATGTGGGGCTCAGTCAGAAGGGAGAGCTCCTGGGCCAGAGGAAAGTTCTGGGATGGGATCCAATCAGATACCCTTGAAGAAGACCCACCATTACCCAGGTAAAGACCAGCAGGAGACCATGGGATGCCTTCGTCTTCAATGTCACAACCCATAAGTCACACCTTTTCTGAATACTTTGGAGAGAGTTAGGAGGGGGCAGAGCTCTGAAAGGCTTGAAAGGCTGGTTGTTGTTGTTAAGTGCCGTGGAATCGGTTCCGACTCATAGCGACCCTGTACAGGGTTTCCGAGGCTGTAAATCTTTATGGGAGCAGAAAGCTTCATCTTTCTCCCACGGAACAGCTGGTAGTTTCGAACTGCTGACCTTGTGGTTCACAGCCCGATTTGTAACCACTACACTACCAGAGCTCCTTTGAAAGGCTGGTGGTGGTGGTGGTGGCTATTGTTAAGCGCCGTAGTCAGTTCTGCCTCATAGGAACACTGTAGAGGGTTTCCAAGGAGTGGCTGGTGAGCTTGAACTATGACCTTGTGGTTCAAACCAGCCTTGTAGCCCAGCACATGAACCCACTGTGCCACACCAGGACACTGGTGCTGACTGTTAGCTGCCCTCAAATTGTCCTCTCCCCATTCTGACACATGGCAATCCCATTGGACCATTACGATTCATAAGATTTCCATTGGCTGACTTTCTGAAGTAGATCACCAGGCCTTTCTTCCTATTCTTAGTCTGGAAGTGCTGTTGAAACTTCCTCAGCATCATAGAAACATGCAAGCCCCCACTGACAGATGAGAGGTGGTTGTGCATTCCGGACATTGGCTGGGAAGTAAACTCAAGTCTTCTGTTCAAGCTCACCAGCTGCTCCTCGGAAACCCAACACAGGATCGCTATGGGTCAGAACTAACTCAACGATACTTAACAACAACAACAACAACTTCCATACGGAAGGCAGGCGGGGATTCTACCAGTGACTCCCCAGTGCTCCTAAAGTCTTGAGAAACCCTGGTTCAGATTGTCCTGCTTCTCAGTAGGGTGGGGATTCTAATCAGCTTGGGTACTCAATTGATTATACACCCACTCTTCAGTAATCCACATGGTTAGTTTCCAAAGACCAGGTCATTATGCAAAAAGCAGCATTATGCAAATATGGAGGACACTCAAGTCAGATCACAAAATGGATCTTTACATAACTGCCAAACCAGTTGAACCGTCACCACTGCCAGCATTTTTCTCACCTTCCACCATGTTTATTACCATCAGATGTTTGTCATTAATGCACTAAACAGTGAACTAGTAGTTTTAAAAATTATTCTCCTACTTGGGAACTCCTGGGCCCAGAGTCAGTGACATAGCCACAGGAGATTAGAGTGGAGAGTGAAGTGTCCAGCTGATAAGAAGAGAGGGCATATGCACAAGAACACCCTCACTTGCAGATAATACCCACTTGACCTGGCTTCAATGACTGGATGACCAGAGCTCAACTAGAAGAAGAAGAAGAGAAAAAAAAGAGTAATCTGATACAATTTGTTGAACTTGACCTATACCTATGGATGCAGTAGCTCAAAAGAGAGAACAAATCCTTAAAGCACAGATCATTCCCACTCCCTCCATACACAGAGTAGATAGGGATGGGTAACCTGGACATTGGCTACCCAAAATGGGGGGGGGGGCTACAAAGGCAAGAAGTGACATGCTTACAAGCTTTCAAGAGGGAGCCGAGGAGTGTAGAATCTTCACTGAGTAGTATCCAATCTGTCTGGGTGGGACTGATGAAAGGAGATGGGGATGGCTCTCATGTGGCACAATAGTGAATAATTGCTATGAGAACTGACTGTGAGGGTTGGAAATGTAAAGGTGGACTTTTGTAGCAAAAGGAGCCTAGTGATTGACTTTGCAGTCCAGGAGTGGTGGTCCCTGGGATCATCAAGGGATAGAGCGCAGTATAGGACCCTACCCAGAGAAGCAGTGATGCCTGAGATGGAGGCAGAGACGATGATGTGGAGAGATGGAGCAGCTGGGGACTCTAGACCCAGAGATGGAGAGGGGCTGTGAGCTGATGACCGGGGGGCAGGCTTGCAGGGTATACCCTTTGGTTGGTTGATGATACATGGAGTGGATTGTAACCATGGCAATGAAATGATATACGATAAGATGAATGTAAAGCTAATGTTCTCCCATGTAAACTATTGCATAATTCATAATAAAACAATAAAAAAAATTATTTTCCTAAATGTGAACTGTTGGGTAATGATAAGAGAGGGGGGTTGTATAGTGTGAATGTGTGAAAGGAGAAAGATGGAGTCATTGCTTGGGAGACATTGAGCTCCTATTAGAGGATGATGGAAGAATTCAGAAATAGTGGTCATGCTTGCAAAGTCTGTATAAACTCAACATTATTAATCTTCCTTTCAAGTAGAAGCTCACCAAGGGCTGCAGTCCATAAGCAAAGACTAGTCTACACACATGCTTAATTTAGTCCATGCAGTATTTTGATACATAGGAAATTTTTACATAAAAATCCAGATTTGCAGTTTTTCTTAAAAAAAAAAATGTAAAGGTCTAGAAATGGTAAGTCTTTACATGGCAAATTTCCACCAATGGTCTTCCATTTTGCCACTGTCCTGAATTGTTCCCGATTGCATCTACTTTGTTGGATTATCTTCAGGGGAGATTGTCTAACTTTTACTGAATATTTTAGGATGCTATTTTTTGCTTTTCCTATGGTTTGTACCATTTTCCTTTACATGTTTGGCTTGGGATTCCTGCTAGATCATCCTTTTTCATTTCATAGTTTCCCTCTCTCTTTCTTTTTAAAGTCTAGTGTTTATTTTATGGTATGGCAAAAATATAAAGCATATAAAAATGGCAGTAAGCACAAAATGAAGGCAGAGAAAGACTGTGAGAAAAGCACAAGAGTTAAAGTTAACAAAGGAATTCAAGGAACAAAGGAAAATACTATCAGTACACATTTTGTAGTAATTGTAGTAATTGTAACCTACAAGTGGATACATAGACACAAAAGCTGAACAGGTGTGGGAAGGAGACTGGGACTGTATCCATGAATATATGTAGGTTTTGCAGAGGCTATTTTTACATATATGTTTCCTATGCTGCAAATACATCTATGAATATAGTAGAGCATACAGGAGCCAGAAAGGATCTCTGGTAGCGTAGCAGGTACGAATTGGGCTGCGAACCACAAGGTCAGCAGTTCGAAACCACCAGCTGTTCCGTGGAAGAAAGATGAGGCTTTCTGCTCCCATAAAGATTTACAGCCTCGGAAACCCTGTAGAGGGTCGCTATGAGTCAGACCTGACTCCACAACACATAACTACCACCACAGGGGCCAGAGGTGCTCTGGTGGTGTAGTGAGTTACACATTGGGCTGCTAACCACAAGGCCAACAGTTTGAATCCATCTGTTGCTTCAAAGGAGAAAGATGAGGCTTTCTGCACCCATAAAAAATTTACAACCTCAGAAACCCATATAGGGCCACTACGAGTTGGAACTGCATCAATGAGACATAACCAACACAGGGGGCAAAGTTATGACACCTTCTTAGCCATAACCGAACACCTTAAGGGAATGAGTTGTTGGACTTGGGGACTCAGGGAAATAGTACCTGGTCCATAAAGTTTTTTATTTTTTTAAGTTTCTATTTTGTGTTGTGGGGTGGAAGTAAGGCACTGGGGTTAGAATGATGACTAGGTGTGTGCTAGTCATAGGACGTCATTGATGTTAGGGTTATGCTTAGGATTAGGGTTAGTGTTTGGGTTAGGGATTGGACTAGGGCTAGGAGTAAGGCTTGGCCTAGTTTTAGACTTAGAGTTAGATTTTTCTTCACTCATTCATTCTTGAAATCTATTTCATTTCCTCTTCATTTGGAAGCTTTGTAACTACATTATTCCTTCTTTCTTACTTTGTGTGTGGTTTGTTTTTTTTGTAGTTGTTGCTACAAACTGGTACCTCTACTTCCATATTTTCAGTCTTGTGGGTTTGTTTTACTTTGAATACTTCTGTATGTGAATTGGAGTCCTGGTGTGGCACTGTTGGCTAATGTGTCATACTGTAAATTTGTTTGAACTGCAAGGTCAGTGGTTCATTCACCAGCTGCTTCTTGGGAACCCTATACAGGGTCACTATGGGTTGGAATCGACTCGACGGCACTTCACAACAACGACATATGTGAATTGAGTTCTAGGTGGTATTGTCATGTATGTTAGTCTTAGGTTATTGTCTGTTGTTCTTGGTTCTCTGTCCAAAGAACTCCCTTCTAATTTCTCTTTACCTGGGTGTGTCTTACTTTCACCGCCATATCTGATAAATTCTTGGTTGGAATTTTTTTTTTCTTTCAGAGTTTTATATACATCATCCTATTGTCTTGTCTGCATAGTTTCTGCTGAGAAATCAGAGTTTATAGTCTTATGAGTTCTCCTTTTGTAGGTAATTTCTCATTTTTCCTGGGCTGCTCTCAGTATTCCTTGTCTGTGATTTTGAAAAGTTTGGTTATACCATGTCTTGGTGATTTTCTTTTGGGATCTACTGTGTCTGGAGTTCATTCAATTTCTTGAATACATAGCTTCTCGCCTTTCATGATGCTTGTTGCTAAGTGCTGTTGAGTCAGTTCCTACTTATAGTGACCCAGTATAGGATTTCCAAGAAGCGACTGGTGAGTTTGAACCAGCGACCTATTATTCTAATACCTCTTTGACAATTTTCTCTATTTTGGGGAGGTCTCTTCCTAGACTATAATTCCAATATCACATAAATTATTCCTGTTGGTAGTGTCCTATGACATTTTAGGCTTTCTTCACATCTTTTTTGTTTTGATTGTTCCTTTGTTATTAAGTGCCACCGAGTCGATTCCTAGTGAGCTTGTATAGGATTTCCAAGGGGTGGCTGGTCTAGGTTTGCTCTAGTGGATGAATACTGAGAACTTGTCTTTAAGCTTTCTAATTTAGTCTTCCATTGATCCAATCCTACTTTGTTGCCCCTTCAATGTACTATTTTTGGAGTTTCAGCATGAATAATCTGGCTTTCTAAATGCTGTTTTTGTATGGTTTCCAGTGTTTCATTTATTTTGTCAGTTTGTTCTTGTAGTGCTTTCCAGAAATCTTCTAAAGTCTTGTTGAAGGCACCTAAATATCATTTCTTAAAATTTCTTATCAAGTAGTTCTTTTACCATTTCTGGTATTTTATTTTCTGTCTCTGTATTTTGCCCTTTTGTTTGAGGTACTCTCTCTTGTTTTTCTCTGTAAACTGAAATTGTCTGTTTTCTCTGAAACTGTGGTGTCATTGTATTTATATTTAATTCGTGATTATATGTTGATGTGTTCTTAGGTACTCACCACCTCTCCCCTGGTGGATGTGATAGAGACTGGAGTGTGAATGCACTTCTCTGTTCGCTGTTTGTCCTGCATAGTCCAGGGTTTGTTTAAGTGCCTCCTGATGTGGGGGTGGTATGTTCAGAGCACAACCCCAGGCATTGCGGAGCCTGTCAAGGAGCGGGTGCCATAGGCCACTGGACTGGCTAGGCTGGGGACATGCTACACCCCAGACTACCTGGAGGGTTCCAGGAATAGGAATAAGGCTGAACCTCACCCTCCTTGCTGCCAGCCTCCAGCCGCATCCTATGCTTCAAGACTGATGTATCAACAGTCATCTGTAAAAGCTTAAGAAAGCCTCGCTGGTCCAGGCCAGCTGCTCCTGTTGAGCTTCCTTTTCCAGTCAGCACCTCTCGGTTGTATCCTCTAAAGTGCAGGCTTCCAGGACCAGCCTCTCTGTCCTGTCCTCTGAAGGTCGGTGTTCTAGAGTCGCCATCCACATCTGCCTCATTCTATCTCCCATGTCCTTGTTGCAGCAGGTCTGCTCAGCACATCTGCCTGCTCCACCATATTACCCTATCATCTCTGGTCCATAAAGTTTTCATTGACTGATTTTCAAAATTAGATTGCCAAGCCTTTCTTCTTAGCCTGTCTTAGTCTGGAAACTCCACTGAGACCTATTTGCTTCCAGTATTATAACAACACACAAGCCACTAAAGTCTAACAAACTTGACAGGTGCACTGCCATCTCCAGGTCTTTCCTCCAAGGTGCCTCTGGGGGGATTCGTAATGCTAAGTTTTCTGTTAGTAGTCAAGCGCTTAGCTGTTTGCACCTCACTCAGGGACTCCTGTTAAGGGGTAAGTAGCTTGAAATCAACTATGGGAGTATTTACACCATGGAAATTAGCAAAGTGTTATAAATCAGGTCATTTTGGGGTGTGGGGGTAGCAGGTTTACCAGCACTGTACTAGAAAGGGGAGTCCAAAGGGAAAATAGAGGCCAGAGAGCATTGCCAGTTAGCACCAAGAAATCAGAACAGGCTTTGGCCAGATGGGGGGAACTTGGTGGTCACGCTGCCCCCAGAATTAGTTGTGGGTAGCTGAGTGCCTTCTCCCTCAAAATAAAGACCTCTTTGAAGTAAAGTTGGGGCATTATGAGGGTGGTGTGGGAGAAAGATGAGACAGTCTGTTTCTGTAAAGATTACAGCTTTGGAAATCCGATGGGGCAGTTCTATTCTGTAGTATAGGGTTGCTGTTCGTAGGGACCAACTAGAAGGCAGTTTGTTTATGAGGGTGATAGCCCTTAATAGGAGTCCTGATGTGGCGCTGCAAGGTC
>NW_006408541.1:15820221-15824179 GCF_000296735.1 Chrysochloris asiatica | reverse complement strand
CTACCAGAGAAGTCAGCAAACCCAACACTGTTTTCTTCCAGATAGAGACTGCTTCAAGACCAGCCAGGAACGCAGCCTTAAACCAGTTTACCCAAATGTGAGTTCACCAGCATCTCACAGGTATAAATATCTCCTGACACAACTGAATTTTAAATTAAATTAAATTTTAATTAATATTAACATAGATTGCCACCTGTGGCATGTGACCACCAAACTGGATAGCCTCATTTAAAATGAAAGTGCAAGCAATGTTTTCCTAACTTTTGAAGTAACTTATTTCTTTATGGGAGTGGAAAGCTATAGGATTGCTTAGCATTTAGTTTCTGTGAAAAAGGGTGGCTTCTCGTGTGTGGATAGAGCACTCTTTTGACCTGGTCATACTTACAGATAACAGTTATTATTTCTATCCCTACTTTTATTTTGGAAGTCCCTCTTCAAAAGCCAGTGAATGTCATGCAGTGTAGAAACTTTATTTGCATAACACCAGGAGTAAGCAGATTATGAATGGAAACTTCTGGAATCCCTTTCAGTCCTTTAAACTGTCTTACCCCTGGCAGGGAATGCTGTGTTCATTTTTATATCTCCAATGTTTGGTATGCAGTAATAATAATAATAATAACAAATCTTTGGTGAGTAGAAAAAAAAGTCCCCTCACATTGTGAGGTGAGGAAGGGCTGGCTCATGACTGAGGGGACCACTCAATGCAGAAGGTTCTGCTTGTTTTTGCAGAACCAGCACTGTGTGTGGCTCCAGCCTTCACTTCCTTCCTGTCAAGCTCAGAGGAAGTTCTGTGGGGTGGGGGTGGAGGGGTTGGGGCTAGAGGTGGAAGAGAGGGCCCTTTAAACACATCACCCTGAAGAAATCAGATTAAAAAGCTCAATTAGAAAGGCACAAATTGGGCTGCTAACCTCAAAGTCAGCAGTTCGAAACTACCAGCTGTTCTGCGGGAGAAAGATGAGGCGTTCTGCCCCCGTAAAGATTTACAGCCTCGGAAACTCTGTAGAGGGTCGCTATGGGTCAGAACCGACTCCACGGCACACAACAACAACAACAACAACCAAAAACCAAACCTCCTGCCATCAAGTCGATTCAGACTCATAACGACCCAATATAGGGTTTCTGAAGCTGTAAATCTTTATGGGTGCAGAAAGCCTCATCTTTCTCCTGAGGAGCACTGGTGGGTTTGAACTGCCAACCTTGTTAATAGCAGTCCAGTGCTTATTCTGCAGTGCCACTGGGGTTCCTTAAGAGGGGTCTATGGAGTCCTGGTGTGGCGCTGTTGGTTAATGACTACAAAGTCAGTTTGAATCGCAAGGTCGGCAGTTCAAGCTCACCAGCTTCTCCTAGGAAACCCTATACAGGGTCACCATGGGTCAGAACTGACTTGACGGCATTTAACAACAACAACAAAGATGGGGAAAGAGACTGAGGGGAGGTGAATGCATTCTGGACAGCTGGTCAGGATCATCTGGGCAGAAGTTCTTGCCACTCAGACCTTAGTCTTTGCACAAAGAGTCCAAAGATCTCTCGGGCTCACCATAATACCCTAGGCCCAGGCCTTCTGTCCAGAAAGGGTCTCACACCAAGATTTCCATCTCACTTCAGACAGGATAGAGCATTGAAAATTAATCACAATTTTGGTAACTGTTCTGGTATTTCTTGCTTTAAAATTTTTCCATAAACTGAGAGCCTCAAAAAATGGAAGTGGAATCTGCTTCCATCCACAGCCGGGTGACTGGGTTACTGGGCAGCGTTGGAAATGGGCAAGTTCATGAAATCCCGGGAGGTGGTACTGGTCCTGGCTGGATGCTACTCCGGACACGCAAAGCCGTCATTGTCAAGAATACCTCAGATCGCCCCTACAGCCATGCTATGGTGGCTGGAATTGACCGCTATCCCTGCAAAGTGACAGCTACCATTGGCAAGAAGAAAATTCCCAAGAGGTCAAAGATCAAGTCTTTTGTGAAAGTTTATAACTATAATCACCTCATGCTCACCAGGTACTCTGTGGATATCCCCTTGGACAAAACAATTGTCAACAAGAATGTCTTCAGAGACTCTGCCTTTAAGTGCAAGGCCCGCCAGGAGGCCAAAGTCAAATTTGAGGAGAAGTACAAGATGGGGCAAAAATAAGTGGTTCTTCCAGAAGCTGCGGTTTTAGATCTCTTTTTCTTTCAATCATTAAAAATGCAAAAAAAAAAAAAAAAAAAAGGAAGTGATTTGGTCTTCTCTCAGCCTCTGAGAGGCTCTGTAAGCTACAGTGTCTGGTTTTCAGCAGGAAGGCCTGGACTACTACCACCCCACCAACTTTCTGTAACCCCACCTGCTAGCTCCTGAGGGAGAGTGAAGGTCAGAGCTTTGGAAATGTAGATTTCTAGGGCTGATAGACTCCTGGTGTGGTGTGGTAGCCTAAAGCACTGGACCACAAGATCTGCTTGAACCACAAGATTAGCAGTTCAAACTCACCAGCCACTCCTTGGGAACCCTATATAGGGTCGCAATGCATAGGAACTGATTTGAGGGCACTTAACAAATGAACAAAAATAGCAAAAATATCACAGGTGGATGGTTTTAACAAACAGAAATTTATTCTCTAGTTTAAGTTGTTGTTAAGTGTCATCGAATTAGTTCTAACTCATAGCGACCCTGTGTAAGGTTTCTGAGGAGTGGCTGGTGGATTTGAACCTCCAACCTCGTGGCTAGCAGTCTAGTGCTTATCTTTCAGTGCCACATCATGACTTCATTGATGAGGAGGCTCTAAGGAAGGTTTTGTCTCCCTGGTGGCTCTGGAGAAATGTCTTTGTCAGCATCTGTAGCCTTAGCATTCTTAGAAGCCTCCGTCTGTCTTGGGGTCAGTATTTCCCTGGACATAGGAGCTTCACAGTGCAGCAGCACACTCTCCATTCTTGGTTGGTTCTGACTCTTAGCAACCTCACATACAACAGAACGAAACACTGCCTGGTCCATGCCAGCTTCTCAACTGTTATGCTTGAACCCATGGTGGTAGATTCCTACTTCTCTCTCCTCTTATCTTTGTAAGATAAAAGCTGTTTCAGGCTACACCCTTGGGAAACTCCTTTACTTTAGAACAGGATTGTGATCGAATTAAGACATTGCTGTTGTTTTTGTTGAGTGCCATGGAGTCGGTTCCAACTCCTAGAAAACTTTTATAGGATTTCCAAGGAGTGACTGGTGGGTTTGCAACTCCAACCTTGCATTTAGTTGTCTAGTGCTTACCCTACAGTGCCACTGGCAGTCCACCCTTAATCCTCTTATTGGTTGATCACATCAGATCACATTGTGGGGAATCATCACACAATTACCACATCACTGAGACTCAGGAGCCAGCCAAGCTGTCACAGATTTTAGGGGAACACGGTCTATGACAACAAAGATGCTATCTTAGGTTGGGTTTCTCCAGAACCCAGTCAGAGACTGGGATTCCAGTGATATGGTGCATTTAGGAGGTGGCTTCAGCAGGCCCCAGCAGATGAAGGAGGCAGTGAGATGTTAATGGATGCTGGAGCACAGTTCCTTCAGCACCTCAGTGTGTAGAACCTTGGGATGAGTACTGTTATTATTGCTGAAGGCTGCTCCTGGGACAAGTCCCCATCAGTAAAACTTGTTCTCCAGGGTTTCCGAGACTGGAAGTCTTTACAGGAGTGCACAACCTTTCCTTTCCCTGTAGAGTGACTGGTGGGTTTGAACTGCCAACCTTGTGGTTAGCAGCCAAATACTTAACCCACTATGTGACCAGGGTTCCTTCCCCAGTAGGATGGGAAAAATAAAAAGCACAGAAAATCACAAAAGTTGGTGAGAATGTGGGGAAATGAGAACCTTGTCCATTTCTGGTGGGAATGATAAAATGGCACAGTCATTTTGGAAAATTATGTGATGGTTCTTTAGAAAACAAAACCAGAACTGCCATGTTGTTGTTATTGTTACGTGCCGTGGAGTC
>NW_006408541.1:15792076-15817906 GCF_000296735.1 Chrysochloris asiatica | reverse complement strand
GACATATTGTCAGGAGGGACCAGTCGCTGGAGAAGGATATCATGTTTGGTAAGGTGGAGAGTCAGAGGAAAAGAGGAAGACAGCCAACAAGATGGATTGGCCAAGTAGCAGCATCAATGGACTCAAGTGTGGCAACAGTAGTGAGGTTGGCCCAGGATTGGGCAGTGTTTTGTTCTGCTGTGCATAAAGTCGCTATGAGTTGGTACCGACATGATGGCACCTAACAACAACAACAAGGATCTTAAAAGGAGTCCTAGTGTAACACTATAGGATAAGCACTGAATTGCTAACTGCAAACCCACCCACAGTTCCTTGGGAACACTATACAGGATCACTATAAGTCGAATCTACTTGGGTACTTAACAACAACAGTAGTGTCTTAAATTCTTGTAAATGGACATCTATGGAATACTGATTGGTTTCTATTCACCTGTAGCAACAGAGAAAGGAGAGTCAGTAATAGAATGTGTGGCTAACTGTCTCTATGAACAGCTGCCTCCTTTGCCATGAGACAAATCATGAGAACTGGATGGTGCCCCGCAACCTTTAGTGCACATTGTGATCAAAGATGCTATTAAAGAGTCCTGAATAAAAAGGACAATACAGAACAGCATTTCAAATTCTCATAGATTCTAGACTTTCTGGAGCTATAGGGGCTGGATGAACCCCTGAAACTATTGCAGAGATAATCTTTAAAACTTAAACCAGAAATAACCTCTAAAGTCTTAACTAAAAAAAAACAAAAATGCCTCGAGCATTATTCCTTAAAAAATTTTTATCTTATTTTATTTTAAAAGCTTTTATTGTGTGAGTTGAGTGATTGGCTTTGCACTCAACCTATCATGTTTTGTTTCATTATAATGATTACAATTCCCTCTGTTTAACAGTATTTGCTTCTATTCCCTCTGTTTTTTTTTTTTGTTGTTGTTTTTTTTTTAAAGTACACAAAAACAGGCAGGAATATATAATCATTTAAATAACCAAAGGGCACATTCAGCAAGTCTGCCTCCTGGCACATGGCGTTTCTCTTTTCATGAGTCTAGAGTCTTCAGCTGTTCAATCTCCCCATACCATTACCTCTGCCTCCATCTCTGGTGTCACTGCTTCTATGGTTAGGGTCCCATGTGCTGTTCATGTTCTCTTGATGGTCCTAGGGTTCTCTATTCCTGGACTGTAAGATTAACTACTCCTCCCTTTTTGTTACACAACTTCCACCTTTACAGTTGTGACAATAGCAATTCATCATGATAACAATTACTACTGAATCGAATTAATCCTATCCCCATCTTTCACCAGACCCCTCTAGTCAAGATGAAAACTATTCAGTGGGGATTCTACCTTCCCCCACACACTCTGAAACTAAACTCCTTCTTGAAAACTTGTAAGCCAGTCATTTCACGCCTTTATTGCCCTCCCTATTTTAGGTAACCAATGTCTAAATTGTAGTCCATCCCTATAAACCCTGTGTACAGAGGGGATAGATTTGATCCTTGAGGTGAAGACTCCTTCCCTCTCGGTTGGTATTTTCCATAAGTATAGGTCAAGTTCATCAAATTGTAGCAATTTACACTTGCTCACTTTATCAAATTTCTTTAACTTCCTCTAGTCGAGTTCTGATTATCAAGCCATCGAAGCTAGGTCAAATGGGTACTATCTGCAAGTTTGGGCATGCTTGTGCATCTCCTCCTACTTCATATCAGCTGGATGCTTTGCTCTTAGTTCTAACCCTCCATGGCTAGGTCAGTGTCCATGGGCTCAGGAGTTCTGAAGTATTCCCAACTTTGGACCAATCAGTCCTTCCTCTTCTCTCTCTCATCTCAGTGTTGACAGGAGTCTATGGAATGTGGTCAAACTCAGCCCATATCTTCATTACTGACTTTCTCCCACTTCCACTCACATGTTGACCAGTGCAGTCGCCAGCAAACTTATATGCCTGCTCATGTGTTCCCTTTATTTTTCTTGGAGGGGGAGCATTATTCTCTTTGAAGAACTACATTTATCTATGTTGTCATTGGTGTTTTTAAGTGCCATCAAGCCAGTTCTGACTCATAGATTCCCTGTATAGGGTTTCTGATGCTTTAAATATTTGCAGGAGCAGAAAGACTCATCTTTCTCCTACAGAGCTGCTGGTAGACTTCAACAGCCGACGTTGGGGTTCACAGTCCAGTACTTATTGCATGGAGCCACCACACTCCCACATGTATCTATTAGAACTGTTTAAAGAGTTCCTGTATCTATATGAGATCAAAGTAACAACATCAACTTGAAAGATTAGACAGGAACTTTAGGTGGTAATGAGGATGCTTGCCCCTCTTGAAGAATGTCATCAATATCACTGAATTGTACACAGAGACACAGCTGAATTGGTGTACATTTTGCGGTGTGTATTCTCAACAGCAACAAATCAGATCTGACACATTGAACCTGAATTCCTATCTCACAACGCTTGGCTTGCACTGAGAGTTGAAAGGCAATGTCTCTTTTAGATGGCATCCTGCTCTCCTGCTCACCATTTCACTTCTTTATATTTACTAGTTCCATGTGAATGCCAGAGACCAGCCTGCTTCTCCAACCCTCCAGGCTTGATATGCATTCTGTCTGCCTCTCTCTAGGGATCCACTTGGACCACACCCTTTTTAGCTTGGTTCGATGAGCATCCTTGGAAGCCAGCTGTTAAAGACAGTGAAGCCATACAGGGAAAGAACATGGATCCCTGAATTTGGGAGAGATGCTTCAGTGACCTGGAACTTCTTGATGTTTTAGAACTTATGTGAGCAAGAACTAAGTTTCTATAGTGCTAAATCACCAAGATTCAGGGATTATCTACCAATGACCCTGGAAATAATTGAGGTCACTCCCATTCAAGGCTAGAATGTTCGCAAGTCTTCTTGTCCACATAGCTAAAGCCATATTTTCCAGTTGTTTGCTTGGACACCAGTATCTCTCCTTCAATTTATTCTGAATTTGGGTGGTCAGATGCTGGAGGAGGGCATCATGTTCGGTGAAGTAGAGGGCCAGTGAGGGTCAAGGGATACCCTCTGTGTCATGGACCGGAACAATAGGCTTGAACATACCGACAACTGTGAGGACGATGGGGAATTGGGCAACATTTCATTCCATTGTACATAAGGCTGTGTCATAAGTCCGAGTTGGCTCTCCGGCGTCTATCTGTCTATCTAAAATCCCAACAGGGATGAAGGCCAACAAATAACACCAGTGGTAGCATTGATGGTGGAAAAGAAGGAACAGTTTCTCAACCCTATCAAAGAGCATTGATGTGATTGCACAATTGTTTTCCAGACAAAAGAGCAAATTGAACTATTTTTTAATGTCAAATGCTAAATAGCCTGGAGAAAAATGTAATATATTACAAACAATAAGTAAAAGCCCTAGACATACGTCAATCCCTTTCAATAGAGAGTCCTGGCTGAACATTCCCCACTTCACAGACCCCACATGGAATTAACATTTCCCTGTCCTCATAAGCAGAGAAAAGACTGTACATTGTCAGCCGCTAGGGCTTCCAATTCGAAAGCATTTTTTCAAACTTGTTTCAGTCTGCCTTTGAGTTCAGAAATGCTCTGATTCTATTTCCACACAGTCGGCTGTGTTAATTAATGATGATGGTCAGATCTAATGAAAGAGGGAATTATCAGCCATTCCCTGGCTGATTTCATAAGAAGAGAGAGTGCTAACAAGTGCTAATGGCCTGACCTGGAGATCTCAGCTCCCTGGGAGCTTTTAACCTGCAGTCACATCCTGAAACATTACCCCCTGAGGCCAGCTCTCAGCAACTGGGTGTTTGATCTTCTTACACAAGGAAGGCCAGGCCACAGATCATCAGATTTCTTAATCTAATGCTCCCTACAAAATAGAGTTCTCAAGCAGCATGAAGCTTGAGACCAGGAAATCAAAACAAGCAAAAGCCAACCGTTTTGCCCAAGACTCAATAATTACATTGTCATACAGTATAGATTGTTATGTTATATGATATATTTTATTTTGTACTACTAAGTTGGGTAATGTTGTAATTTTTTTATTTGTATATTATCTGCCTTGAAAGAATGAAAACTCCCTAAGGGCAGGGTCTGGTATTGTTCACTTCTAAAAGAATATACAGTAAGCACTTGAAATATAGCGCTGTGGGTTAATGCGGTCAGTTTGAACTGCAAGGTTGGCTGTTCAAGCTCACCAGCTGCTCCTTGGAAACCTTATACAGGATCACTATGAGTCAGAACTGACTTGAAGACACTTAACAACAACTTGAGATATGGTTTTTGAATGAATGAGCAAGTGGTCTATGTGTCATTGAATTCAAAGCAATTGTTGTCATTACTTAGGTGGCTCTGAATGTTAATGGTGGCAGGATTATTTGGAAATGGTAGTGCTGATGTCTGCACAACTTGCTGAAGGTAATCACTGAGTTATATACATATATGTAAAAACCGTTGAATTGGCTAATACTTTGTTATATATATTTTTACCATAAGGAAACATTTTAAAAACTTTTACTGTGAACTGAGTGAAGGTTTACAGAGCCTATCATAAGTTGTGTATTCAACAAATCTTACACTTTGTTTCATCTCAATGATTGCAATCCCTTCATGTAACATTACGTAATCTACCTCTTCCCTGTTTCTTGTTTTCACTCCTCCTTCTTTCCTAACCCTTCTGAACCTGTCTGTAGGTAAATGCTGCCCTTTGGATCTTGAATGGGTTACCATTCTATAGTGTGCCTACTCACTAGTGTCCTTGCTTGGATGACAATTGAACCAGGAGGGTGAGTTCAGTTCCAGATCTGAAATTCTACCAACCTCCATCTCACCAGGAAGTTTAGTGTTTTTTTTTAAAACTCAGAGTTTTGGTCCACATTTTCTCCCACTCTATCCAAGACTTTCTCATATGATCCCTTTCAGAGCAGTTGGTCATAGTAGCTGGGGACCATCTGGTTCTTCTGGTCTCAGGACTGTGGAGACTGATGTTCACTTGGTCCAGTCATCCATTGGACTAATTGTTTCCAAGTGTCTATACTTTTTATCTCTCTTCTTTCTTCTGGGCAGAGAAATGCACTTTAGATAGTTGCTCATGAGTTTTTAAGATCTCAGTTGCTACTCACCAAAGTAGAATGCCTACCACTCATCTGTCAGTTTGTTGTAGTGTGATGGCTTTTGTGTTGGTGTGATGCTAGAAGCTGTGCCACCAGTATTTTAAATATGAGCAGGGTCACCCATGGTGGACATATAGCAGCAGAACTTCCAGACTAAGACAGACTAGGGAAAGGAGAGGCAGACTCCTTCTAAATTTTCAGCCACTGGAAACCTTGTGAATAGCAGCAGGACATTGTCAGATACAGTGTTGGAAAATGAAAACAATATGAATAGAGCAGAATATTGTCAGGTATAGTGATGGAAAATGAAAACATTATGAATAGAGCAGAATATTGTCAGATATAGTGCTGGAAGATGAGTCCCTCTATAAGAAGGCTCTCAAAGTATGAATGGGGAAGAGCTGCCTCCTCCAACAATTGACCATGATGAATGAGTGGAGTAATGCTTTGGGGACCTTCATTTGCTGATGGGACACAACTCGAACTGAAGAGAATTGTGGTGTTGGAGGCCAGCAATCCCTGTAAACAACCTATAATGCACAGGCTGCCCCCTCCCTCACACATCAGAGCATGATGCAACCTAAAATGTCAGTAGTGCTAAGGCTAAGGAACGCTGATCTAGAATGTTTTCATTTTTATAAAGAGACAGGATCCAAGCATTCCTTGGATAATTAAAAATTGATTTTTTAAAAAAGCATTTAGTAGATGCTGCACTGTGTTGTTGCCCCTCCCTGCCTTTTGAGGATGCAGCCTCTTACTCCCCAGCTGCGAGTCACCTTGGCTGAGGGCTCACAGCTGAGTCCCTCTTCAGAATTTACCCTTAGCTGAAGGAAGCTCCTTGCCTCAGATTATGGGTCCTCCCTGAGGTCAGACTTTTATCTTTTTTTTTTTTCTTAAATGTTTTATTGTGAATTATGTGATAGTTTACATGGGAGAACATTAGTTTTACATTCATTCTATCATATCTCATTGCCATGGTTACAATCCCCTCCATGTAATCCTTCTCCTGTAACCCCCAGGTCTTCAGCACATAGTCGCTCTCCCTCTCTGGATCTAAAGTCTCCAGCTACTCCGTCGCTCCACGTCATCATCTCTGCAGACTTTTATCTTTAAGGAGCTTCAACACTATAGACATTTGAGGTCACACGTCAGTGTAGCGTGGACCGGTGTGTACATTGTGGAGTGTTTACAGTACTCCTGACTGCTGCCTACTAGCTATTAATAGCGCTCCTCTCCCAGTTATAACAACTAAATATGTCTCTGGACATTGCCAGGTGTTCCCTGGGGGGCGGAATGCCTCCCCTTGCCCACATGGGACAGTTAGGCGAGCCACAGCTGTATCCAATGTCTGGCTGATGCAAAGCTACAAAGACACAACACCCCTCTTGCCTTGATTTGGCACATCTATGGGATTCTGAAGCTTTAGATGTCCACATGGGATTCCTTGCTGCATCATGGTTCACTTTATTTATCCCTTCACAGGTGTCATCCCCAAGACACTCCCACTAAACATTTCAAATAAAAGTCTCCCTTTCAGAGTTTCTTCCTTGGGACTATTGATCCGAGACCAAGGCTATGAGGGCCTAAGTTACTTATCAAAAGTTCCACAGAAGGTGGATGCAGAGCCAAGACAGTAATCTGTTTCCTTACTCCGAAATGGTGCTCAAACACATTAAACTTTGTAACCTTCTTGTCACCAGTGGGCTTTGGTGATACTACAACTTCTCAGTGAGCTCTCCTGCCCTCCACCTACTCCACACATATTTCTATAATTGACGTAACAGAGGAAAAATTCATAGAAGGCATAGGAAACCTAATGGTGTTAGCTAAATTCTCTTTGTTGTTCCTAAGCTATGTGCTTTACAGACGTGCTGGTTTGCAGACCCTCTTGATGAGCAGCAAGTCCCAACATGTAGACATTTCAGCTAGAAGAGTTCAATGTCACTTCCAAAAAGCCTTCATGTGGAGAAAGACTGTTTGAATAAAAATATGGATGTGAGATAAAAGATCCAAACAAGGATCATGGTTGGGGAAGATCAGTCCTCATTGCCTATTTCTAACAACATGAGACAATTAGGGAGATTAAAGGAATCTGTGGAGGGCTTCATTCATGGGAGGCATGGGGGCCTGGTAGCATTGGGGCTTCACCAGATGCAACCAAGCACAGACCTCTCTCCAGTTCTTCTTTTGTTAGCTATTCTCAGACTTCCTGACAAGCTCTGGTTTCTCTACCCACATCACTGGGCGTCAGGTTGAAGACTTGGGTGAGTTTTTCTCAGTCCTCCTACTCGCTCTTTCCAGACCTTCTCTCCTCCCATTCCTCATCCATGGTGTAAGCTATCAGTCTTACCCAGATGCCATTTCCTGTATGCTTCTGCTGTCTGTGTTGTTCTGACCTAAAGCAAGCAGAAGCAAGGGATTTCCCAATAACATCAGAGTGCTGGCTCTCTGGCCGAACACTGCACCCCATAACTTCAGGAGTGCTTGTTAGAGATCTACAAGGCAACGGCCCAACTATTTTTGGAACTAGAGTGGGAGATCAAAGAGCAGGTGTCTCCCCAGCAGAGTACATGGCTGGATGTGACCAGAGATAGCTTTACAAACCTGAGCAGGGGAGGAGGCCAAGGTTCCAGCTTGGGGAGAGTTTTGGTCAACATTATGAGGCTCTCAGGTAAGATTGTGGTCCTGGCTGGAGAGGAGAGTGGACAAGATTGCCCATGAGAATAACTCAAGATGAAAACCAAGACAATCTTAGGGGTGGTGTCCAGGGCACCCCGACTTTGTCACAAATACTCTGACATTGATGACCTCCCTGCTCTGTTTCAAGTGACCTCATCACCATGGTCAGTTTCTCTGGTCCAGTAGCATTTATGACAATTTCAGAACTAGAAATGAAATGGTTTTATATATATATATATATATAATATATATATATATTGCTGTTGTTGTTATGCTCTGTGGAATCGGTTCTGACTCATAGCGACCCTGTACAGGGTTTCTGAAGCTGTAAATCTTTACGGGAGCAGAAAGCCTCATCTCTGCTCCGCGGAACAGCTGGTAGTTTCGAACTGCTGACCTTGCTCCTTGCAGCCCAATTCATAACCACTACGCTACCAGAGCTCCATATATATATATATATATATACATGCAGAGAGAGAGAATGAAAGAGAGAATCCATCTTAACCCATAGGAACATGATCTTCAAAGTCCATGACTTTTTAAATGGTCTTTTTCCCCCAATCAGTTTGGTGTATAATAGGAATTCATATGCACTTTATTTAAATAAGTCATAATTATCTTGATGCTCCAGTCTGCATGACTGCTCTTGATTTTCAGGAGCTGTGATTCCACCAAAGAGCGCATGTTTTTCAACCCAGTGCACTTAATAGACAGGGCTTGAAATTCCCTCTCCTCCCCTCCCTACCCCATTCCTTCCTCCTTTCCCCATCTCTTCTTCCTTGTCTCTCCATTTCACTCATTTCTCTTCCTGCTTTCCTTCCTCCCTCCCTCTTTTCTTCCTTTTAAAATGTGAAATGTTTTAAACATTCCTACAAATAATGTAATGAATACATATCCACTATATGGATACGCTAACATTATTAGGTCCTATATAATTAAGATTATTTTTTAAGCAATAAAGCATTACAGATAGTCTGGTATGGTACTATAAGATAAGCACTGGACGAAACCGACTTGATGGCACTTAACAACAACAACAACTAATGCTATGGACTCCTGGTGTGGCACTGTAGGATAAAGCATTGGACCACAAAGTTGGATTGAACCACAAGATCAGTGGTTCAAACCTACCACATGCTCCTCAAAAACCAAATACAGGAGGTCTATGAGTTGGAACCGACTCAAGGGAACTTAACAACAACACTACCACTATAAGATAAGCAGTAGACTGCTAACCACAGGTCAGTGGCTCAAAACCAGTGATTCAAACCCACCGACCACTCCTTGGAAACTCTATACAGGGTCACGATGAGTCAGAACTGACTTGCCAGCACTTAACAACAACAACAACATTGTGATGGCTAAAACTGCGGTTGCTTTGGCAGTGACAGACAAAATGATTTCGATGGCACTTAACAACAACAACAACGTATGGCCCTCGTGTTGGATGTTCCCCACTCTTGCTATTCAGGGTGGTTATGAGTCAGATCCAACTCAATGGCACTTAACAACAATAACAATAAAGTGTTATAGATACCACAAAGGCCCCATGTTCCCCAAACCAGGATGTCAACATCAGGCCTCTCTCTCCCAAACCTGTGTACATCCATTATGACACAAGCATGTAGCCATGAACATTATTGGTGATTATGATTATTGGTGATTTTAGAACATTTCATGGTTCTAAACCTTGCAAAAGGAGCTCTGGTAGTGAATCGGGCTGCTAATCTCACGGTCAGCTGTTCGAAACTACCAGCCATTCTGCAGGAGAAAGAGGAGGCTTTTTGCTCCTGTAAAGATTTACAGCCTCGGAAACCCTATATAGGGACTCCACGGCACATAACAACAGCAAACCTTGCAAAAATAATTTTATACTCTACATTTTTTCCCTGCTGAACTTTGTTCTTTTTTTTCAACATTCTGGTTTGGATATTTATCTGGGTTGGCCAATGTACCTCCAGTTATTTAAAATCATGATTCATAGTCTGTGCAAATCCTATAATGATTTATTCTGTTGATGAAGCTTTGGGCTTTCTTTTTTTCCTGTTACGAATAATGCTGCTAACTGAATCATTTACACTGTGTCCTTGAACACAGTTGCAAGGTTTTCTTCATGGTAGATTCTTAGGAGTAGGTTTGGTGGTAATTGTAAATCATGAAAGGAGTCTTGATGGAGCAATGGCTTGGCTGCTAACTGAAAGTTGGGTGGTTCAAACCCTGCAGCTGCTCCACATAAGAAAGATGTAGTCATCTGCTTCTGTGCAGATTCACAACCCTGGAAACCCTGTGGGACACTTCTACTTTGTCCAGAAGTATCACAATGACTCAGAATCGATTTGATAGCACTGGGTTTGTAGACCATGAACATTTTTAGCTTTCAAAGATACTGAAAGGTCAATCCATTTTATTTTTAGCATTGAACACATCATTAAAAAGTAATTTTTGAATAAGATAAAATTATTCTTAATGTTCATGAGTTTGTTTTTTTTTTAAACTCAGTTGATTCATTTTTGGCATAAAAAAAGTTATGTAGCTTTTCCTGGTTTTTTTTTTTTTTTTTGGTTTTATACTCCTTAGAGCCAAAATAATGTATTTTCCTTTAAAAACATATTTATAAGTAAAGGTCCAATGCACACTATAATCCTTAGTATAAGAAAAATAGACAAGGTGATAAAATCAGGATGTTTCTCTTTCTATCTCTCTTGTCATTTGTAGTGTTATTGCATGCTTTTTGCCTAGAATAGATTTGCCAGAAAGCAAGTACTTGCTGATCCTCATTTTGGATAATAAATCATTTTCAGTCATTAATGAGCAACTAGAACAACTATCAAGAACATGATTAACCTTAGAAATAGAATCTTCCATTGGAGGACAATTAAATTTTTTTTTTTTTTTTTTTCATGCCGAGGATATCAGAGAATACTTGTTTGGCTCTTAGGCATGACATGTCTGCATTTTCTTACATTTATTTTCTAAGTCACATTGTGACAGTTTTTAAAATGTGCAGTTTTTAATCCTGGAAGTATTCCTTTTATTTATTTTTCTATTTTAACTATTTCTTTTATATTATTGTGGCTGAGAATACACACAGCAGAACATACACCAATCCAACCAGATCTATATCTATAATTCCGTGATAGTGGTGGTATTCTTCAAGCTGGGCCACCATTTTCATCCTCCTTTTCCAAGTCGTTCCTCTCTACTTCACATAAACTCACTGCCCTCTCAGGCTTCTATCTACTATTTTGAGTTGACATTGTCAATTTCTGCCACTTATCTGTCAGTTTGTTGCACTGTGGTGGCTTGCATGACACTGTGATGCTGGAAGCTACGCCACCGGTATTTTAAATACCAGCAGGGTTACCCATGGTGGACAGGTTTCAGCGGAGCTTCCAGACTGCGGCAAACTACTTCTGAATCTATAATCAATGAAAACCTTATGAATATTGTCAGATGTAGTGCCAGAAGAAGGCACTCAAAATATGAATGGGAAGAACTTTTTGCTCAAAGTAGAGTTGACCATCATGAAGTGAATGGAGCGAAACTTTTTGGACCTTCATCTGCTGATGGGGCACAACTCAAAATGAGGGAGAAACAGCTGCAAACATCCATTAATAATCAGAACACGGAGTGTACAAAATACGAATCTAGGAAAATTGGAAATTGCCAACATGTGGAGTCCTGGTGTGGCACTGTAGGATAAGCCACTGGAGTGCTAACTGCAAGGTCAGCACTTTAAACCCACCAGCTGCTCCTTGGAAACCCTGGATAGTGTTGCTATGAGTTGGAACTGACTCGACAGCACATAATAATGAAATGGAGATATCTAAGGAATCCTGGGTCTACCAATGCTGAAAGGAAACACGGGCCTTTCTGCAAAATCGTGCTCTGAATCAGAACTTCTTTCTTCTTAAACTGTGCAAGAAGCAATTTCTGATTCTTAAAGCCATCCACTGCTGGCATTTCTGTTACAGTAGCTCTATAGAACTAAGACAATGGCCTTGGTGATATAAATGATACTGGAGATCACAGGATAGAATTTTGCAAGCCTAAGGTGCTCTGGTAGCATAGTGGTTATGAATTGGGCTGCGAACCTCAGGGTCGGCAGTTCAAAACTACCAGCTGTTCCATGGGAGAAAGATGAGGCTTTCTGCTCCCGTAAAGATTTACAGCCTCGTAAACCCTGTACAGGGTCGCTATGAGTCGGAACCGACTCCACAGCCCATAGCAACAACTTATTCATTGCAAATACCCTTTTAAAATAACATAAAAGGTGACTCAACACATGGACCTCTCCCAATGGAATACACAGGAATCAAATTGACTACATCTGTGGGAAGAGATGGTATTGGAGAAAAATATTGAAAATACCATGGATTGCTAGAAGAACAAACAAAACTGTGGAATAAGTACCACCTTAGAGCAGCCTTAGAGGCCAGATGGTGAGACTTCATCTCTCATACTTTGTACATGTTATAAGGAGGGACCAGTCCCTGGAGAAGGACATCATGCTTGGTAAAGTGGAGTGTTGGTGAAACAGAGGGAGAGCCCAAGGAGATGGATTGGCACAGTGGCAACAGCAATGGACTCAAATGTAGCAACAATTGTGAGTCTGGTGCAGGACGGGGCAGTGTTGTGTTTTGTTGAACATGAGGGCGCTATTCAGAGGAACAGACCGAGCAGCATCTAACAACAACAAACGACATTCAGGGGCTATATTTGGTTAAGGTTTAAAGATTTTATCAGGACAATGATTCTGTGGCTTCATCTAGTCTCAAGCTGATTCCATGAGGATTTTAAATTCTGTTTTACATTTTACATCTTTTTAAAAATCAGAATTCTTCTGTAAAATCTTTGGTCAATGTAGGGCTCAATGTGTAGCACTAAGCTGGAAAGATTTCCTAGTGGCTGTAAGTCCTGGTGTAGCACTGTGGGTTAATGCACCAGACAGCAAAGCCGGTTGAACTTCAAGGTTGGCAGTTCAAGCTCACCAGCTGCTCCTCAGAAACCCTATACAGGGTCACTATGGTTCAGAACCAACTTGATGACTCTTAACAACATCAATAATCAGTGAGAAATGTAGCTCTCACACAGGATTTGGTGTGGCATTGTAATATAAAGCACTGGGCCACAAGATTGGTGGTTCAAACCCACCAGCCACTCCTCTGAAACCCCATTCAGGTTGCTACGATATTGGAACCAACTTGATGGCACTTAACAACAATAACAGTACTCAGAGAGCTACGGCCTCCAAAATGGCCCCCAACACTCCTTACCACTTGCTTGCTTCCTTCCCACACAGAACAGAGTTGATCTGCGTAACCAATTGAGGAAACATAAATGTAGGACTTCTGAAACTAGGACATAGAAAACATGTGGCGTCCCCTTGTTCTCTCTATGGCCTGGAACTGACTTGATGGCACTTAACATCAACAACAACAATCCACCAGGTTGGGTTTCTGGTGTGGTGCTGTAGGATCAACACTGTACTGTCAGCCACAAGATTGGCAGTTCAAACCCACTAGCTACTCCTCAGAAATCCTATAAAGGGTTACAATAAATTGGAACCGACTTGACAGCACTTAACAACAACAATCCACCAGGTGGAAAGGGCCCTATGGAGAGGGCCACATGTAGAGAATATAAGCCTGCCCATCGTTGTGCATGGCGGTCATCCTTCCAGTAGGTCAAACTCAAAACCTGGGAGTTGTGCTTGACTCCTCTCTCTGACAAGGAGCTCTGGTAGCGTAGTGGTTATGAATCAGTCTGCGAACCTTAAGGTTGGTAGTTCGAAACTACCAGCCGTTCTGCAGGAGAAAGATAAGGCTTCCTGCTCCCGTAAAGATTTACAGCCTCGGAAACCCTGTACAGGGTCGCTATGAGTCGGAACCGACTCTGTGGCACTACCACCCTCTCTGACACCCCTATCCACTCCAACAGGAAAACACCATAGAGCTATATTGTCTTGCTTATCTAGTGTTTCTAGGATAGAAATACCACAGTGGGTGGCTTTAACCAACAGAAATTTAATGAGCAGTTTCAGAGGCTAGAAGTCCAAATTTAGGGTGCCTGATCTAGGGAAAGGCCTTCTCTATCTGTTGGCTCTAGAGGATGGGTCTCGTCTCATCTGAGTTTCTATTCCTGGGTAATCTTCATGTAGCCTGACTTCTCTCTTTCCTTGTCTCTGCTTACTGTTGTTGTTAAGTGCCATTGAGTCAGTTCCGATTCATAGGGACCCTGTTTAGGGTTTCCAAGGAGTGGCTGGTGAGTATGAACTACCGACCTTGGAGTTAGCATCCAGTGCTGATCCTACAGTGCCGCAGCTTGCATGTAATCCCTTTGATGTGCTGGACTGACTGCAAGGTCATCATTTCAAATCTACCAAGCGCTCCTTAGAAACCCTATACAGGGTTGCTATGACCTGGAACCTTCTCAATGGCACTTAATAAGAAGAACAACAGAAAATCTCAAGAGAGATTGACTCACTAGACATTCTGCATTAATCCCGTGTTGTTAGCATAACAAAGACTGCCTGTTCCCAAATGGGGTTAGAACCATAGGCACAGAGGTGAAAGGGCCCCTGGTGACACAGTAGATTAAGCATTCTAAAGGCTGATGGTTTAAACCCACCAGTCAGCCACTCTGTGGAAGAAAGATGAGGCAATCTGCTTCCATAAAGATTTACGGCCTTGGAAACCCCATGGGGCAGTCCTGTATGGTCACTGTGAGTTGGAATTGATTCAATGGCAGTTGATGGTAGTCGTGCTATATAGAGGTTAGAAGTTACAACACATATTTTGGGGGGACAGAATTCAAATTATAACATAGGTGTTAAGTGTCTTATTGTTGTTAAGTACCGTGGAGTCATTTTTCAACTTGTAGTAACCCTGCATAGGGTTTCTGAGGAGCAGCTGGTATATTTGAACCTCTGACCTTGTGGTTCAAACCAACATTGCAACCAAGTGCTTGTCCTATAATGCCACACCAGGACTCCAAGTATCTTATTACGGCATAACAAATTGCTCTAAACTTTGGCAGCTTAAAAACCTCTATTATTTTACACTGTTTCTGAGGGTCAGGAATTGAGGAGCGGCTTGGCTGTGTAGTTCTGACTCAAGCTCTCTCATGAAATTTCAATCAAGCAGTTGTTGGAACTACAGTTATCTGAGGACTTGATCAAGACTAGAGGACCTGTTTCCAGGATGACTAGCCCACATGGCTACTGGTCCGTGGTCTCAGTGCCGTGTGGGCCTCTCCACACGGCTGCTTCAAGTATCCTCACAACATGATGACTGGCTTTCCCAAAGTGAGGGACTCAAGAAAGAAAACAAGGAAAAAAGCGGCCGTGTCTTTTGGGACCTGATCTCCAAAGTCACATTCTGTCCTGTCCAACTTTTATTTTTAAATTTGCCTCATGCAAGTCACCACATTCAGCTTTTACTCCAGGCAAGAGAAATTAAGCTCCACCATTTAAGTGTTCTTTTTAATGCGATTAGGTGCCACCCAGTCAATTCTGTCTCACAGAGACCCTCTGCACTACAGAACAAAATGTAATGCCCAGATCACGAGGTCCCCAAAGACCACCAAGGAGCCGATGCCAATGCAAACACACAAGGGTTGTCTATTCAAGCTTGAGCTCGGACCCCATCTGTGTCCAACGCAGTGGACTCGGGATGAAGGCCCCGAACTCCTAGTCAGCGGGGTTATTTTTATAGAGGTTACAAGCAAGCTCGGGGGTTTTCAACTTAGCTACTTCGCGATTGGTTTACATTTTGCCAGGTATGGGGTGTTACAATCTGATTGGTCATTACTGGCAGACTAAGCTGCTGGGTTAGGGAAAGAGAGAATATATACCATCCGGCCTTGAGTTGTGGGCTGTTTATCTACTTTTTGCTGTTTGCTAGGGGTGGAGGGCTATTCTCATGCAGTACAAGCTGACTTGGCACATTGCTGGAGCAGGAGGACATGCTCCGGCCAAAGTACAAAATGGAGTCTTTTCTTTAGGTCTCACAAAAACACTGCCCATACCTGCACCAGTTGCTAAGTTTGAGCCCATTGCAGCTGCCACTGTGCCAATCCATCTCTGTGGGGTCTTCCTCTTTTTCTCTGGCTTTACCAAAAGAGAGATGTCCTTCTCTAGGGACTGATCCTTCCTGATAACATTATCTAACATACCAGAGACAAAGTCCCACCATCCTGGTTTCTAAGGAGCATTCTAGCTGTACTTCTTCCAACACAGGTTTGTTTGTTCTTCTAGCAATCCATGGTACTTTTTATATTCTTCTCCAACACCATAATACAGATGAATCAATTCTTCTCCAGTCTTCCTTATTCATTATCCAACTTTCACATGCATATGAAGCTATTGAAAATACCATGGCTTGGGTCAGGTGCACCTTAGTCCTCAAACTGACATCTTTGCTTTCCAAGTTAAAGTGGTCTTATGCAACAGATTTGCCTAAAGCAACACATCGTTTGATTTCTTGACTGCTACTTCCATGAGTGTTGATTGTGGATCCAAGTAAAATGAAGTCTTTGGCAACTTCAGTCCTTTCTCAAATTTATCATGATGTTATTTATTTGTCCAGTTGTGAGAATGTGTTGAATTTCAAACCACCTTACTTTACTTTCAAAATATATAAGGTACAACATGTTCTATTGGGCCTCTTTATCTTCCGACTTCATCTTCAGCTACCTCTTCGCTAGTTCACCTCATTCCTGTCATTCTAGCTTCTTTGCTTGAGGTCCTTTTTTTCTAGAATGTTCTTCTCCAGATAGCTCACTGGCCAACGTTTCCAGTCTTTGTGCAAATCTATCTCCCTAATGAGGTTTGCTGCCCTCTTTCTAGTCCTCCCAAACCCCTGTGCCTTGTTGTATTTTTAAATTTTTCTTCAGCAGCACTTATCGTCTTTAACATACTATGTTGTTGTAAAGTGCTGTTGACTCAACCAACTCATAATGACCTTGTACACGGTTTCAGAGTCTGTAAATCTTTGCAAGAGCAGTAAACCCTCAACTTTCTCCTGTGGAGCAATTGGTGAGTTTGAACTGCCCACCTTGTGGTTTTAAGTCCAGTGCTTATTTTCTAGAACCACCAGGCTCCTCACATACAATATAATTGATTGTTTATTATATTTAATCTTTATTATCAATCTCCCCCTCCTGGGATGGGAATTCTAGGATTTTGTTCTATATTGTTTACTGTTAAATCCATACCACCACCTCCATGACTACCCCATTGTTGTTGTTGTTAAGTGTCGTCGAGTTGGTTCTGACCAACAGCAACCCTGTATAGGGTTGCTGAGGAGCGGCTGGTGAACTTGAACTGCTGCATTAATCCAACACACCACACCAGAACTCCATCACATTATAGACAGTGAATAAATATTTATTGAAAGAATGGATTGGATCATAAATACATTTCCCAGATTATTAAGTGGAAAACCAGCAACAACAATAACAAAAACTAGATGTAGAGCCACACAGCATGAGTTGTTCATCGTTATTCAAATGGTGAAAATATGTCTGGAAGGAAGTTAAAGTGGCTGGAGAGGGTCTAAGGGAGGAGAAACCAAGCAGATAGGAGATGTTTCTTTCCAGACCTTTTAATGTTGTGTGAATATTTACTTTCACATTAGTAATGTGCTACTTATTCCCAATAAAAGTGGGTCTCATTCATAGTAGTTGATTTCTGGTGTGGTGCTGTGGTATAAAGCACTGGCCCCCATGGTCAGTTTGAACTACAAGGTTGGCAGTTCAAACTCACCAGCCCCTCCTTGGAAATCCTACACAGAGTCGCTTTGAATCGGAACTGACTCCACGGCACTTAACAACAACAACAACAGACAGAAATATAACAAGTGCATGACTTTGACAAATAGAAATTTATTATTTCACAATTTAGGGTACCAGGAGTCATAAATCAGATTGCTAGCTCTGGAGGAAAAAGTCCTTGCCTCCTTCCAGCATTTGTAGTCCCAACATGCCTTGAAGATTTCATGTGTTTTGGCATCAGTCTTCCCTTGGATCTAAGAGCTTCACAGTCCAGGGACCCCAGGTCTAAAGGACTCGACTCTGCTACAAGCTCTTCTCTCTTGGTGATAGCAGGTCCCTCTGATCTTTACTTACTTCTCTCTCCTTTTATCTATTGTCAGTAGAAGGTGTTGCAGTTCACACCCCAGAGAAACTCCCCTTATACCAGATCAGGTATATGATGGGGATAAAGGTTTTGCTTGTTGTGTTGTTAAGTGCCATCCAGTCTGTTCTGACTCATAGCGAGCCTGGTTAGGGTTTCTGAGGAGCAGCTGATGGATTTGCATTGCCTTTCAGTTAGCTGTCCAATCCTTATCCTCCAGCACCACATCAGGGTATTACAGCCCACCCTTAATCCTTTTATTAGCTCAGCACCTTAGATCTCACCATAGGGAACCATTGCTTAATTGCTACATTACATTATTACATAACATTATTTTCAGTCAAACCACTGAAAATAATGGTCTCGCCACGCTGACATATATTTGGGGGGGATACAGTTAAATCTATGACAGGGCTCAAAAAAACAATTGAATGTAAACAAATTAGATGTTCTTTGTCTTAGACTGGCCTGCTTAAGTTGATCAACCAGGTTCAATTCAGGAACATAAGCTAGTATAAGTACTGAAACAGTATTGGTGGGTGTCCACTGGATGTTAGAAGGAAAACGTAGTGATAGCTTTCTGATATATTTTTAAGTCGTGAAACTCTCTTGTAATTTATAACTCAACTTGTGATTCTTCAAGTTTCCCACTGTCTTTTTACCAGTGGTGCATTAAATACAAAAATAGGAGTCTTAATCAATTTCTCGTTGTTTCTTTAACCCTTTCTGTATGTCTAGTACCTATCTGTTGGACACTGGAACGGAGTGTCACTCAGCTTGTGCACAGAAACCTGAGCTGGGTTTTGCATTTTCAGTTTGTTTTTGCTTTACCACTGGCAACCAGGATCTGATCAGGTTGAATTTCCTGTAGAATAATTCAGAGAAAAGCTATTTATGGCTTCTTAATCTTCCTGATCAGAAATAGCAACTTGGGGTAAAGGAAGAGTGTTGAGGAAGTGCGGCCTTGAAAAAAGAAAAAGAAAAGCAAAGAACTAGCAGAGAATCTTATAGGAAGAAACTGTGCAAAATTGTAGGCCGGGTAACATATCAGATGATTTTAAAATAACAGTTAGAAGAAGTAAAAAATAAACTCTTGGCTTTGAGGTTAAAAGCTTCCTTCTTCCCCTTTTAGGTTTATTCATGAAGATTAGTAGAATGGTCTATGGGCAGATAGCCTGGGTGGGAATCCTACCTCAACCACTTCCTAGCTGGGTAGCCCTGTGCCTCAATGTCTCTATCTGTAAAGGGTTAAGTGAATTAGTGTCCATAAAGGGCTTAGAAATGTGATTGGCTCTTTGTAGACACTGATGAGTTTTACATTATTGTTACAGATTGAATTGTGTTCCCCGCAAAACATGTGCTGTGTGAGAATTCTATCCCCTGTAGTGGTTCTAATCCCATCTGGGAATCAGTTTTATTTGCTATGTTAACGAGATAGTATTAGTGTAGTTGTTGCTGTTGTTAAGTGCCATCCAATTGGTTCCAACTCACAGGGACCCTGTAAAGGGTGAGTTTGAATTGCTGACCTTCTGGCTCAGGGTCCAGAAGTAGGGTGTGTCTTTGAGATACAAAAGAGCCTGAACAAGCATGTAAAGAGCAAAACTGGGGCAAGAGAGATGCTAAACCACATGAGACCAGCCCAGGGCAGATGCTCAATAGACTAGGACCATCCTCCAAAGCAGATAGAGAAACCCTTTCCTAGAGCCAGGACCCTAAATTTGAACTTGTACCCTTCTAAACTGAAAATATAAATTTCTGTTTGTTAAAGCTACCCATTTGTGGTTATTTCTATTATATCAACACTAGAGAAACAGGTGTTAAGTGTTGTCCAGTTGGTTCCAGCCCATAGCAACTTTGTATAGGGTTTCCAGGGAGTGGCTGGTGAGTTTGAGTTGTTACTTGCAGTTTAAATTGACCTTGTGGTCCAGTACATTATCCCACAATGCCACACCAGAACTCCCTAGATAAGCCAGAGAGTAACAACAAGAAGAATGTTGTTTGTTGACCCGAATCGATTCTGACTTTTGTTGTCACGAGTCGATTCTGACTTGTGTGCAGGAGTAAAACTACTCCATGAGGTTTTTAGGGCTGTGACCTTCTGGAACCAGATCACCAAGCCTGCCTTCTGAGATACCTCTGGGTGTGTTAGAACTATCGACCTTTCAGTTGGTAGACCAGTGCTTAAGCATTTGTGCCACCAAGGGACTCTATATAATAATATTGCAATTATTATAATTATCAATAATAATTCTAGCTATTTTTATTTTAATGAGCCCTGGTGGCTCACTGGTTAAGTGCTCAGCTGCTAACTGACAGGTTGGTGGTTGGAATCCACCAGGAGAAAGATGTGGCAGTCTGCTTCCATAAAGTTTTACAGCCTTGGAATGGTGGGGCCATTCCATCATGTTACAGGATTGCTTTGAGTCAGAATCGACTCCACGGCACACAACAACAGCAACAACATTATTATTTTTAGGAGGAATTTTTTCGCCTCACATTTCAATTCAATTTTGTCCTTTTTAGGGACCAAACTTTCTTTCCACGGAGGAAACTTTGTATTGTACAGCAGGCTGCACGTGGCACATTGAGTCAAATCTGCTAGAAATGCTATTTTTACTTGAGTGTATGGGGGTTATAAGGAAAAACAGATCAAGGGATTGAAGACTTCTAATTTACCAGATGAGACTATGATAGCTACATTGTGATGGATCTTATGAACACAGTTTATTTGCAACTTAAAAAAGTAACACAACAGAAATGAAAATTACACTGACATGCCATTTTCAACTTGCCTGTGTGACAAGGATCAAAAGGTCTGATGATACACCAAGTCAGCAAGTGTGTTGGGAAATCTATCACTTTCATTTATTGCTCATGGGAGTATATGTAAATTGATACAATCTCCTTGGAGTTGATTTGGCTATTTCTATTAAAATTACAAATACGCATACTCCTGGAGTCAACAATTCCATTTTTAGGATTATTTTACTTGTGAGAAATGTATGTCCATGGAAAATTACACATGCATATTATTTGTAACCACAGAAGTTTGGAAACACCAAAAATGTCCATCCTCAAGTAATGGCTGAAGAAACTATAGAACACCTATGTTAGGAATGAGCATATGTTTTCTGCACTGCGTCACGTAGTAAATACTCTAGGCTTCCTGGGTAGGCGGTCTTTGGTGCAGTTATTTAACTCTGCCTTTGTTGCACAAAAGTAGTCATACACAATACATAAATGAAGGGGTATGACTGTGTTCCAATAAAAATTTGTTTAAAAATACAAATAGTGATCAGATTAGGCAAATGGGGCTTAGTTTGTCAACTGTGGCCCTATATAATGGGAATACTATGTACTATAATACAATGACCTCTAAGATGAAGTAAAGAAAGTAAGATTTGAAACAATATGGATGATATGGATTTGTAAGAGAAAGTATACATTTATATAATTTCTTTATATTTGCAAGGACTATCTCTACAAGAATCCACAAGAAACTGGACCTGTTGCTTATTTCTGGAACAGGGAATAGTGTGGTTTAGGTATAGGGGAGGGGGAGAGACTTTTCTTTGCAACTTTTGAATTTTGAGCCATGATGAATACATTAATTTCTCATTGTTGTTATTGAAGTGCTGTCGAGTTGATTCTGAGTCATAGCTACCCTGTATAGGGTTTCTGGGTCTGTCATTCTTTGTGGGAACAGAAAGTCTAAGTAAAGATTATAAAAAGATGGGCAAATTTCTTTCACTAGTACAAACGTATTTTTTGTATGACCAGTAGACTGAAGATAGTTTCTTTTTTTTAAACTGTTTTATTGTGAATTATGTGATAGTTTACATGGGAGAACATTAGCTTTACATTCATCCTACCATATCTATCATTTCATTGTCATGGTTACAATCCCCTTCATGTATCATCAACCAACCAAAAGGTATACCCTGTAAGCCTGCCTTCCGGTTGTCAGCATATAGCCCCTCTCCCTCTCTGGGTCTAAAGTCCCCAGCTGCTCCATCTCTCCACATCATCGTCTCTGCCTCCATCTCTGGTGTCACTGCTTCTCTGGGTAGGGTCCCGTACTCCACTCTTCTCCCTTGATGATCCCAGGGGCCTCTGCTCCTGGACTGCAAAGTTAACCACTCCCCTCATTTTGCTACAAAATGTCTATGTTTACATTTCAAACCCTCACAGTCAGTCCTGATAGTAATTATTCACCATTGTACCACAAGAGTGTTATCCCCATCTCCTTTCATCATCCCCGCCCAGACAGATTGGATACTACTCAATGGAGATTCTACCTTCTTCCAAGCCCTCTAGATCTAGGCTTCGTCTTGAAAGTGTGTAAACCAGTCACTTCTTGCCTTTGTAGTCCCCCGCATCCCATTTTGGGTAGCCAATGTCCAAGTTGCCCATCCCTGTCTACCCTGTGTATTGAGGGGGTGGGAATGATCCTCACTGTAAAGATTTGGGGGACGCTGACCGCTTGGGGGTTGCATAACTAGTTAGCATGCCAGAGTCTCGTTCGTTATTGGAATTAACCAGACAAATCGCTCCACCACCTAAGACCGACCGTGCACCACCACCCACGGAATAGAGAAAGAGCTATCAATCTGTCAATCCTGTCCATGCTTGGGAGATAGTTTCATTTTTATTAATTAAAAAAATCCAAGGAATCTTTTGTGACATGAGAAAATGACATAAAATTTAAATTTCAATGTCCACAAATAAAGTTTTATTGGAATATGGCCAAGCTTGTTCATTTAGATTTTGTCTATGTCTGCTTTGACATTTCAACAGCAGGGTTGAGTCATTTCTACGGAAAGCCCACAGAGCCTAAAATATTTATTATCTGGCCCTTTACATAAACAGTTTGCAGATTCTTGTTTTAGGTTAAAAGACAAAACAATCTTTCACATGCTTCTAGAAATAGAAAGCTTGTATTTAATATTGAATGACTATTCCATGGGGATTTTTTTTTTTTAATGGCTCAGGAAGAACTAAAAATTAAATTAGGAATTTTCTTGCTTTTTCAGTCTTAGAGAACATTAGAAGAGGCAGAGCATCCACAAATTTAAATAAGATCTTCATCAACCCTCTAGGCTTTCCAATTTCCTGGTGAGAACATCAGAATGAAAATGTGTCTCAAACCCCTTCTCTCACCGAAAATTCAAAGTACTTTTTGCTAACAATAACAAGAAGAGGACCTAAAATTTCTTTTAATTGTAACAAAGACTGAATCAAAGCTTTCTGTTTTTGGTGGTGAAAGGAGCAGATTTATAGTTTTTATTCGTCAATAAAACAAGTAATGTTGTTGTTAAGTGCCATCTAGTCAGTTCTGACTCACAGCGACCCTATGTACAACAGAACGAAACACTGCATGGTCCTGTACCAACCTCACAATTGTTGTTGCCACTGGCCCAATCCATCTCCATGGGGGAGCTTCCTCTTTGTCGCTGACCCTCCACTTTGCCAAACATGATATCCTTCTCCAGGGACTGGTCCCTCCAGATAATATGTCCAAAGTGTGAGAGACAAAGTCTGGCCATCCTGGCTTCCAAGGAGCATTCTGGCTGTTCTTCTGCCAGCACAGATAGGTTTGTTCATGGTACTTTTAATATTCTCCTCTAACACCATAACTTAAATGCATCAGTTCTTCTAGTCTTCCTTATTCACTGTCTAACTTGCACATGCATATGAAGTTATTGAAAATACCATGGCTTGTGTCAGGTGCACTTTAGTCCTCAAACTGAAATCTTTGCTCTTCAATACTTTAAAGAGGGCTTGTGCAGTAGATTTGCCTAATGTAATATGCTGTTTGATTTCTTGACTGCTGTATCCATGAATGTTGATGGTTGATCTGAGCAAAATGAAGTATTGGACAACTTCAGTCATTTCTCCATTTTTATGAATGTTGTTTATTGATCCAGTGGTGAGTATTTTTGTTTTCTTTACATTGGAATGCAACCCATACTGAAGGCTGTGATCTTTGATCTTCATCAGTAAGTATATTAAATCCTCTTCACTTTCAGCAAGCAAGGTTGTATCATCTGCATATTGTAGGTTGTTAATGAGTCTTCCTTTAATCCTGATGCCACATTTTTCTTCATATAATCCAGTTTCTCTGATTATTTGCTCAGCATATGGATTGAATAAGTTTGGAAAAAATACAACCCTATCACACACCTCTCTAATTTTAAGCCATTCAGTGCTCCCATGTTCTGTTCAGAACAACTACCTCTAGGTCTATGTACAAGTTCCTCATGAGTACAAGTGTTCTGGAGCAGTCATTCTCCACAATGTTGTCCATAGTTTGTCATGATCCACACAGTCAAGAGTCTTTGCATAGTCATTAAAGCACAGGTAAACATCTTTCTGGTATTTTTTGCTTTCAGCCAAGATCCATCTGATACCAGCAATGATATCCCTCATTCCATGTCCTCTTCTAAATCCAGGCTGAGCCTCTGGAAGTTCTCTGTCAATGGATTGTTGCAGTCATTTTTATATTATCTTTAGCAAAATTTTACTTGCATGTGATATTAATGATCTTGTCTGATGACTTCCCCATTCCATTGGCTCACCTCTCTTTAGAATGAGCACACATATGGATCTCTTTCAGGCAGTTAGCCATTAGTTGTCTCCCAAATATCTTGTTAGAAATGAGCGAGTGCCTCCAGTGCTGCATGAGTTTGTTGAAAGTTTTCAATGTGTATTCTATCAATTCCCGGTGTCTTGTTCTTTGCCAATGCCTTCAATGCACCTTGGACTTCTTCCTTCAGGATCATTGGCTCTTGATCATATGTTACCTCTTGAAATGGTTAAACATCGGCCATTTCTTTTTGGTACAGTGACTCTGTGTATTCCTCCATCTTCTTTTAATGCTTCTGCATCATTCAATATTTTGTCCATTGTTGTTGTTGTTAAGTGCTGCAGAGTCAGTTTTAACCCATAGCGACCCTGTATAGAGTTTCTGAGGCGTGGCTGGTAAGCTTGAACCTTGTGGTTCAAACCGACTTTGCCATCCAACTCATTAACCTACAGCACCACACCAGGACTCCATTTTGCCCAAAAAAATCCTTTAATATGGCAAGTTAAATTTTTTCTTCAGTTCCCTCAGCTTGACAAATGATGAGTGTGTTCTGAAGAAAACTGTCTGGTTTTCTAACTCCAGGTCGTTGTACATTTTGTTAAAATATTTTACTTTGGCTTCTTAAGCTTCCCTTTGAAATGTTCAGTTCAGCTCTTTACCTGCTCATTTGCGTTAGCATCTCTACGCTGGAGAGCAAGTTTGAGTCTCTTCTGACATACATTTTGGTGTTTTCCTTCTTTCTTGTCTTCTTAATGACCTTTGGCTTTCTTCCTGTATGATATTCCTGATGTCATACCACAATTCCTTTGGTTTTCAGTCTTTAGTGTCTAATGCATCAAATCTGTTCTTCAGATGATCTCTAAATCCAGGTGGGATATGTTCAAGGTCATATTTTGGCTCTTATGGACTTATTTTAATTTTCTTCAGCTTCAGCCTGAACCTGCATATGAACAATTGATGGTCTGTTCCACAGTCTGTCCCTGGCCTTATTTTAGCTGATGATATGGAGCTTTCCCACCATCTCTTTCCACAGATTTAGTCAATTTGATTTCTATGTACCCATCTGAAGAGGTCCATGTGTATAGTTATCCCTTATGCTCTTTAAAAAAGGCATTTGCAATGGAAAAGTCATTTGTCTTGCAAGATTCTGTCATGCAATCTCCAGAATCATATCTATCACCAAGGTCATATTTTCCAACTACTGATCCTTCCACTTTGTTTATAACCGTTGCATTCCAATCACCAGTAATTATCAATGCATCTTGATTGCATGTTTGATCAATTTCAGACTGAAGAAGTTGGTTGAATTCTTCCATTTCATCA
>NW_006408541.1:15786905-15790775 GCF_000296735.1 Chrysochloris asiatica | reverse complement strand
TAAAAATTTAGGTAATGATAGGACAGTAATAATTGTGCTTCCTCAACCTTTTGTACAGTGATCCACAGTAAAACAGAAATTTTACACTTTGACCAACTATATTCATATGTACACATATCCTTGAAATAAATTTACACTTTGAATGACTATACATATATGTACACATATCACTGAAATAAAAATGTTAGTTTTAGAATGTGCCATTCAATGTATTCTGATATTTTCTCTTCTATTCCCTTATTTTTTATTCCATTTTGGTACGGTCTAGACTATTTATGGAGTCATGGTGTGGCGCTGTAGGATAAACACTTAGTCGAGATGTCATTTGAACCGAAAGGTTGGTGGTTCAAACTCACCAACTGCTTCTTGGAAACCCTATACAGAGTCGCTATGTGTCAGAACCGACTTGATGACACTTAATAAATATATTTATATATATTTTTAAAAATCAGTTATAACTCACCAAATTAATATCACAACGCAATTATGGATTGAGACCTAAGATCTATATTCTTTAGGGTCATAGTCAAGATGGCTAGTGTTGATTAACCATTGTAGTTAGGTGCTGTCTTTGTTATCTAGTGCTGCTATAACAGAAACACACACATGGATAACAGAAACACATATGTGCATGACATTAACAAACAGAAATTTGTTGTCTCACAGTTAGAGAGGATAGTAGTACTAGTTCAGAGGGCACTTGTCTCCTTTCAGCATCTGTAGTAGGCCCAGCATTCCTTAGAGATTGCCTGTGTCTTGGTATCAGTCTTTCTCTGGATCTAGGAGCTTCACAGTTTAGGGACCTCAGGTCCAAAGAACACATTCCACTCCCTGCTTATCTTTCTTGGTGTCAGTAGGTTCCTCTGATCTCTGCTCACTTCTCTTGTTTATCTCTTCTAAGAGAAAAGGTGTGGCACTGTAGGATAAACTCTGGACCACAAGGTTGATTTAAACTGCAAGATGCTGGTTCAAACTTACCAGCAAGTCCTTGGAAACCCTATACAGGGTCATTATGAATCTGAACCAACTCAGCACATAACAACAAGATAAAAGGTGCTTCAGGCTGTACCTCTGGGAAACACCCTTCATTGGATCAGGGCTGTGATGGGATTAAGAGTATGGTTGTTGTTTTTGTTGTTGTGCCATCAAATCGATTCAAGAGTATGGTAGCCCATGCTTAATCCTTTACTTGGTTTATCACATTAGCTCACATCATGGGAAATCATCACATAACTGACACATGATATCAGTATGTAATTGAGAATCATGGCCTAGCCAAGTTGACACATATTTTGGGGGAGCACAATTCAATCTATGACAGATGCCAGTGAGTTGGTTCTGAGTCATAGAGACCATCTGTACAACAAAAGGAAGGGCTGCTTGGTCCGGTACCATCCTCATAACCCTTGCTGTGTTTGAGCCCATATCTGCAGCCACCATTGTCAATCCAATTTGTTGAGGGTCTTCCTCTTATTTTTTTTCATTAACCCTCTACTTCATCAAGCATAACATCCCTCTCTAGGGACTGCTTCCTTCTGATAATAAAGCCATCCTCAGTATGGACCAGTCCCTGCAGAAGACATGCGTAATGAAATGGAGGAGCAGTGAAAATGAGGAAAAGCCCCAGTGAGATTGGTTGACCTGGTGGCAGCAACAATGGACTCAAACATAGCAATAATTGTGAGGATGGTGCAGGATAGAGCAGTGTTTAATTCTGACTTGATGGTCCCTAACAATAACAGTTATACAGAATAGACAAATATAGAAAGTCAAGTGTATTAGTGATTACCAGAGGTGAGAGGGAGAGAGAAACGAGAGTTTTTGCTTAGAGGGCACTCAGTTTGTGTTAATAGAGGTGGAATAATTAAAGAGGTAGTGTTGATGGTAGTACACTATAGTAATCAATGTTAATAAAGCTTACATGTAATGATTGTTGAATTGGAAAATGTTTTGTTGTATATACAAGAATATATCAAAAAGTATTGCTACTGGCTTGCAGTATATGCCCTTTGGTTGTTTAAATGATTATATATTCCTGAGGGTTTTGGTGTACATCCCTTAAACAAAATAAAACAAAACAGAGGGAATAGAAGCAAATACTGTTGAATGATGATGCACAGAGGAGATTGTAATCATTACAATGAAACAATGAGTATAAAACCAATGTTCTCCCATGTGAACTATCACTCAATTCACAATAAAAACTTAAATAAAATACATGAACTAATACATGGAAAGATCATAGAATTAAAAAAAAAGCATTGCTATAGTGTTCCAGTGCACACATGAATGGATTTACTCAAAACAAGACACGTTTAGACATGTCTTTGTGATCAGCGGATGGCAGCATAGAAGTTAGCTTGGTAGTATGATTAATTTCAGGATGCCTTTGAAAAAAAAAAAAAAGGTACAATCAAAGCAGTGGCTTCTAAGAGAATATACTGGGACGGTTAAAATCCAAGACAGATAGGTCAGATCAGAAGGTTATGGCAACTGTTTTGGGGATTCCTAGGAGTATCTTTTGGAACGTGATGTAGTGGGTTCTGCATTGGACATTTGAATCTATCATCTGTTCCATGAGAGAAAGATAAGGTTTTCTGTTCTCATAGATTTACAGCCTCAGAAACCCTAGACGGGGTCACTTTGAGTCAGAACCAACTCAACAGCATACAACAGCAGCAGCAGCTACAACAGGGGTATCTTAATAGATTTTCCCACAGGACACAAGACCGTCATGGGGACTTACTATGAAGAATTTTTAAGAAAATTCAAAAATGCATTGGTGAGAAAAAAGCCAGGAAAGTTGTGCCAAGGAATTTTTTCCCATCATGGCAATATACCTGCTCCTTCTTCGAGGATAGCAAAGTTGTCCAAAAGAACATCACTGGGAACACTTGCCCCATGCATTCTACAACCCTGATCTTGTCCCATCAGGCTTCTTTTTGTTCTGAAAACTCAAGGAACATTTAAAATGAACTTAATTTCAGTCCCTCAAGGATGTTAAAACTGCTGTTTTGATGTGGTATAAATGGAAGAGCTGAGGATTCTTCTTCCCTTTTGGTTGAGCAAGATGGAAACAGTGTCTTCAGAAGCGTACAGACCTCTATGGAGAGTATATGGTGAAACAATGGCTTCGCATTTCAATAGTTTTGTTTAATCAAGGTTTCTATGATTTTACAGCAATATTTTTTGGTTTACTCTCATATTTTTACCACAATGAAACAATTTTGATTCAAAAGACAAACTCATGTTCTAAAACTCATCTGTTAGTTTGTTGTACTCTGGTGACTTGTATGTTGCCGTGATGCCGGAAGCTAGGCCACTGGTCTTTCAAATATTAGCAAGGTCACTCAAGGTGGACAGGTTTCAGTGGCGCTTCCAGACTAAGACAGACTAGGAAGGAGGACCTGGCGATCTAATTCTGTAAACCTTGGCCAGTGAAAACCTTATGAAAAACAGCATAACATTGTCTGGTTTATTGCCAGGAGATGAGCCCCTCAGGTTGGAAGACACTCAAACTATGACTGGAGAAGAACTACCTACTCCAAGTAGAATCAACCAGAATGGAGTAAAGCTTTCAGGACCTTTATTTACTGATGTGGCATGGCTCTAAATGAGAAGAAAGAGTTGGAGACATCCATTAATAATCAGAGTGCGGGATGTACAAAATATAAATCTAGGAAAATTGGAAACCTTCAAAAATGAAATGTAATACATCAAGATTGATATTCTAGGAATTCTCGTTGCTGTTGTTAAGTGCCATCTAGTCAGTTCTGATGCACAGCGATACTATATACACTCAGACATGCACCATCTTCATAACCACTCTACACTGGAGCCCATTGTTGCTGCCACTGTGTTAATCCATCT
>NW_006408541.1:15781032-15782055 GCF_000296735.1 Chrysochloris asiatica | reverse complement strand
CATCTTGATTGCATGTTTGATCAATTTCAGACCGAAGAAGTTGGTTGTTTTTGTTAAGTGTTGTCGAGTAAGTTCTGACTCATAGTGATTCTGTATAGAGTTTCCAAGGAGCAGCTGATGAGTTTGAACTGCCAAACTTGTGGTTACCAGCCCAGTGCTGATCCTAAAGGATCACACCAGAATTCTTCAGTTTCATCATCACTGGCTTTAGTGGTTGGTGTATAAATTTGAATAGTAATATTAACTGATCTTCCTTACAGGCGTATGGGCATTTTCCTATCATAGCAGCATTATACTGCAAGATAGATCTTGAAATGTTCTTTTTAGTAAACCATGTGATTTTCAGATTAAAAATGGCTAAAGCCAGTTTATTTCAGCTCACTAATGACTAGTATGTTAATGTTTATGTGTCCTATTTAATTTTTGGCAACTTTCAATATTCCTAGATTCATACTTCATACATTTCATGTTCCAATTGTTAATGAATGTTGGCAACTGTTTCTCCTTATTTTGAGTCGTGCCCCATCAGCAAATAAAGGTCCTGAAAGCTTAACTCTACCCACATCATTAAGGTTAACTCTACTTTGAGAAGGCAGCTCTTCCCCAATCGTATTTCAAGTGCCTTCCAAATTGAAGGACTCATCTTTCAGCACTGTATGGAACAATATTCTGGTGCTATTCATCATGTTTCAATATTCAGTATTCTGGTGCTATCTGACAGTGTTACACTGTTATTCATAAGGTTTTCAGTGGCTAAACATTCAGAAGTAGTCTGCCTCTCCTTCTTCTGAGTCTGTTTCAGTCTGGAAGCTAAGCTGAAGCCTGTCCACCTTGGGTGACCTTGACAGTATTCAAAATACTGGTGTCATAGCTTCCAGCATCACAGCATCATACAAGCTACCGCAGTGCAACAAACTGATAGAAGACTGGTGGATTCTAGGCATTAGTGAGCTGCAGTGGACTGACATTGATTATTTTGACTCAGACTAACATATAGTCTATAATGCCAGATAAATGGTGTCA
>NW_006408541.1:15752460-15779002 GCF_000296735.1 Chrysochloris asiatica | reverse complement strand
TGGAAGAGATCTATCTATATTTGTGCCTACTCCAAAGAATGGTAATCCTGTAGGAATGTGAAAATTATTGAATGATGTCATTAATATCACACACAAGTAAAGTTTTGCTAAAGATAATTTTTAAATGATTACAAAAGGAAACTGCCAAAAATTCAAACCCGATTCAGAACAGGACATGGAACAACAGATATCAATGCAGACATCAGATGGAACATGGCTGAAATCAGAGAATACCAGAAAGATGTTTACCTGTGTTTTATTGACTATGCGAAGGCATTCAGCTATGTGGATCATCACAAACTATGGATAACATTGTGAAGAATGAAAATTCCAGAGCACTAAATTGTGCTCATGTAGAACTTATACAAAGAACAAGAGGCAGTCGTTCAAACAGAACAAAAGGAGTGGTTTAAAATCAGGTTTAAAATCAGGAAAGATGTGTGCCAGTGTTGTGTCCTTTCACCATACTTACTGAATCTCTATTCTGGATAAATCATCTGAGAAGATCAATGATATGAAGAATGTGGCATCAGAATTGGAGGATGGTTCAGTTCGGTATGGATTACAACCCAACATAAAGAAAGTAAAGAGCCTCACAACTTGACCATATGCAGAGAAAAGTTTGAAGTTGTCAAAGGTTTCATTAGATTTGGATCCACAATGAATGCTCATAGAAGCAACGGTTAAGAAATCAAATTAAGTACTACGCTGGGCAAATCTACTGCAAAATACCTCCTTAAAGTGTTAAAAATAAGTAAGTAAAAAGGAGCCCTAGGAGCACAGTGGTTAGTGTTGGGTTGCTAACTGCAAGTTTGAATTTACCAGTCACTCTGTGGGAGAAAAAAATAAATCTTTTTGCGCCTGTAAAGATTTACTGTCTCAGAAATACTATGAGTCACTATGAGTAGGAACCGATTTGATGGCACACACCACCACCACCACCAAAGTGTTAAAAAGCAAAGGTATCACTTTGAGGACTAAGATATGCCTAACCTAATCTATGATCTTTTCAACTGCTTCAAACACAAGCGAAAACTAGATAATAAATAAAGAAGCCAGGAAAATAATTGTTGCCTTTGAATTATAGTATTGACAAAGAATATTAAATATACTACGGATTGCCAGAAGAGAGAACACACCTACACTGAAGGAAGTACAGTTAGAATGTTCCTTTGAAGCAAGGATGCTAAGACTTTGCCTCATGTACTCTGGACATGTTATCAGGAGGGACCAACTTCTAGAGAAGGATATCATGCTTAGTAAAGTAGAGGGTCAGTGAAAAGGAGTAAGAGGAAGACCCTCAATGAGATGGATTGACCGCAGTGACTACCTGTGGGCTCAGACATAGCAGCGGTTGTGAGAGTGTTAGAGGACCAGGCAGTGTTCCACTCTGGTGCACACACCATACTGTTCCTATGAGTCTGAACCAATTCGACGGTACATATCAACAACAGCATCAAAACAGGACAGTATTAGATAGACTTTCTATTGCAGGTAACAATGTGCGCCCGAACACACACACACCTTCCAATGATGTAAACAAAAAAAGAAATGGTAAGACAGCCCTTCCCCTGGAGACAGAAGACAAGGATCAGGTGGGTGAGAGATCATTTACATAGGAAAAATATGCAATAAGATTATTGTTACTCAGAGAAAGGATACTCCAATGTTACCTAAAAAATACAATAAAAATATGCACAATACGATCTAACTTATTTTAAAAATAATATAGGCAAGCATTTTGGGAAGAATATACATTTTGGGAAGAGTCTTGGTGTAGTGTTGCGGGTTAACCACTGGTTAATGTGAGTGGTTCAGGCTCACCAGCTGCTCCTCGGAAACCTTATATAGAGTCTCTGTAAGTTGGAACCAACTTGATGCAGTTAACAACAACAACAGTAACAATATGTATGTTACTGTCAAATGCTCTTGGACTCATGATGACTTATGTCCAGTTCTGCATCATTCTTACCATGACGATCATGTTCAAGTCCATGGATAAAGCTGTTGCACCAATCTAACTCACCAAGACTTTTATATCCTCACTTAACAAAACACAGAGTTCTCTTCTAGCAATTGATCCCTCCTGATGACGTGTTGATGACAAGCAAGTTGGACAGTATTCTGTTGTGATTCTTAAGGTTTGCTTTTCATTGAAAGACGTGGATCCTCAGGCCTTTCTTCCTAGTCTCTCTTAGTCTGGAAGCTCCTTTGAAAGTTGTTCACCACAGGTGACCCTGCTGGTATTTACAGTGCTGGTACCCTAGCTTTCAGCATCGTAACACACAAGCCAGCATAGTTAGCATCAATTGGCAGCTGGGTGGTGGAGATCTATAAATAGACCAAGAGCTACATCTATGAGGAGGCTTCAGAAAGACTGTGAGAAAGTTCCGTTATCTTCTCATTCTATTTTTACTCAAACATTTTGAATCCTCCTCGTACATCATTGTGAACAATAGTTATTTGAGGGACATGGTTGCCATGAGAACTTCCATGTTTTGCTTTGTACACTGCTACATCATTTGCAGTTTTTACCACAAATATTTGTATTTGTTGTTGTTGTTAAATGCTGTGGAGTCGGTTCCAACCCATAGTGACCCCGTATAGGGTATTTGAGGAGCAGCTGGTAAATTTGAACCACCAACCTTGCAGTTCAAACTGACCTTTCAGTCCAGTACCACACCAGGACTTAGAACCAATAAAAATAATGACACTTCCATCAACATTAAACAAAGACAAAAGCCTAGAAAAAGCAAATCTGTAAAGGCAGAAAGTAGGCAGCAAAGGCTAAGTGTAAGAGGTGTGAAGGGGTCTTACTGGAACAAGGACCATGTTCTAAAACTAGATTGATTAAAATGTACTTGCATACTTGTTGTAAAGTACTGTCTAGTCAGTTCCCACTCATAACAACCTTGTATAGGGTCTCCGAAGAGCCACTGGTGAGTTTAAATCACAGACCTTGTAGTTCAAACCAACCTTACAATCCAGCGCATTAACCCGCAGGGCCACAGCACTTAAAGGGGGCTAATTTCATGTCACATAAATTACACCTTCATACATCTATCTTGGAGTCCTGGTGTGGTGCTGTGGGCACTTAACAACATCGTCTTCAAGGAATGAAAGGAAGATAAGAAGGAAAAGGAGGAGAAAAGATCAATACCTAACCCACCTGGTAGATTTAGGATTCAGCTTTTACAACCTTGGTGTCTTTACCCACTTCCAATCTTTCAACCATTCCCATTCTCCATGTTTTCTCAAAGATTCCTGACACCATTTCCTTGGTCACATCTGCAAATTATTTCAGTCCTTTGGAATGTGATTCATCAGGTTTAAAGACTTCTTGACAAGGTGAATATGGTAATAAAGTCCAAAAGTTGAATGTTTCCCCCAGGGTCTTTTGAGACTCTCCCCATCAGCACTATTCTCCTTTGATGACTTCTCCTTTAGTCTGTGTTTATATTTTGTGATTTCTTAAAAGTGAGTTCCTAGGCAACGGGAGGAACTGGGGGTGGTTGGGAGAAGAGTGAAACAAGGCTTCTGGAGGCTCGGCTTGGAGTCACCAAATAACTAGTAAATGCTTGTCGATCTGTAAATCTGAAAGCTTCCCCTTTTTGCAGAAAACAGGATTCTGGGGTTCCTTGGAGTAATTTCCCTTTCCCCACTTGGAGTCCTGGTGTGGCACTGTGGGAAAAGCACTAGTATACAAGGTCGGCTTGAACCACAGCACCAGCAGTTCAAACTCACCAGCCACTTTCTAAAGCCCCATACTGGTCCCTATGAGTTGAAAATGACTCAATTGCACTTAACAATAACTCAGTCTCAGTGGTTCTGTTAGGGGCTGGCCATCACCTTCAGGCTCCCGAAGAAAGTAATCAACTCAGATCTGCCTAGATAGTGATTGGTTTAAAGATGGGCATGTGACCTCACACAGTGTGATGAGAGTATGTGCTGGGATGTCTGTTGGAAGTACTGAAAAAGAAGTGCCCTGTATTCGTCATGATAACTTAGCTGGCACGATGTAGGGTTGTCTGTGGTGGGTCTTGTGGGTCATAGTATGAAGAAAACTCAACTGACAATAAAGCCAACACAGAGGAAATGAACCAAGAAAAGGAGAGAGAGAGAGAGAGAATCTTGATTTCTCTGTTTGAGCCTCTGCATCTGTCCTGAAATTGATACTATCTCTGGTTCTTGCAGTCATGTGAACCTATGATTTCTCTTTTTATAAGTCAATTTGATTTGCATTTCTGTCACTTGCTACGAAATACCCTGATTAATGTAGCATTCCCTAGGTGAGTTCTCCACTACTCGTCAGTTTGTCATACTGTGGTGGCTTGTGTGTTGCTGTGATTCTGGAAGCTATGCCATGGGTATTTTAATACCAGAAGGGTCACTCATAGTGGACAGATTTCAGATGAGTTTCTGGACAAAGACAGACGAGGCAACAATTGTGAGGTTATGATATAGACACAGTGATTATGAAACAGACAGAAACAACGATTGTAAGGTTGGTCTAGGACCGGGCAGTTTTTCGTTCTGTTGTGCAGAGGGTCTCTCTGAGTTGGTACTGACTCGATGGCACCTAACAACAACCACAGGTGAGTTCTTTCTTCATTTCCTTATCTAAAAACATAATATAAAATTGATCATGAGATGTGACTTCTCATTGGTGTAAAGTGCCATTGGGTCACTTCCAACTCACAGCGATCCTGTGAAGGGTTTCCAAGGAGCAGCTGGTGGGTTTGAACTGCTGACTTTGCGGTTTGAAGTCCAGTGCTGATCCAGGAGTCCAAGATGTAACTAGATGAAGCAATCTATTGAACAGCAACTGGGAAGAATGTGAAGCTTGTGCCAATTTACACTACTGTGTTGCTGTGGTTTCATGCAAGGTTGGTGGTTCAAGCTCATCAGTCACTCCTAAGAAACCCTATACAGGTTGGTATGGGTCAGAACTGACTGGATGGCACTTAATAACAACAACAACAGTAACATTTGTGCACTGCAGCGGGTTTTCTATATATATGGCCTTTCTGGCCCTGGGTTTGGAGTTCTACCAAGATGACATGTTAGCTCATAATCCTTCAAAATGTGAGTGACTTGACATTTTCCTGTGCAAATACGGTGACTGTACCCTACCTCCCTGGTGTGGTGCTGTGGGTTAATGCACCAGACTGCAAAGCTGTTTGAACTGCAAGGTCAGTGGTTCAAGCTCACCAGCTGTTCCTTGGAAAACCCATACAGGGTCACTATGGGTCGGAAGCGACTTGAGGGCACTTCACAACAACACAACAACAACCCTACCTAGGGAACTGGTCAGCTTTGACTGTGCCCCACCTAGGAAACTGGTCAATTTTGCCATCTTGCTAGACTCATAAGGTGCAAATCTCACAGAGCTTGAAGGAGATCTCACTACCATGAAGAGGAAGCTGGAGCACAGCTCATCCTTTGGGTCTAGGGTCCCTGTGCTGAGAACCTGCCAGATCTAGGAGACAGAGCTATAACACCGGGACTCTGAGGCATGAGGCAGAAGCGCGAGGGTTGGTGTGAGAAATCTTCCAGATGGTCCATCTTCAGGACACACGAGATTGCTAGACCAGACAGGTTGTAGAGTCACACCCAGGGATAAGTAAGTTGGATAAATTGGGGGAAGAGGGGAAAGAAATCTGTTCTAGGACTAGGAGCTTTGAATAAGAATACAGTCATTCAGACCATGGTGGTCATTAGATTAGATTGTGGAACTCTGGGGGTAGGTTTGTGTCGATTTTAAAACTCCATAGTACCCAGTAAAAGGGACCTGGAGGAGGGGCTTTTTCGAGACAGGGGAATAAAACTGTTTTGGGACCGGCCATGCAGTGCAGTCTGCCTGTGTCTACTGGGTTGGGCCCCAGATTTTGCAAAATCGAATCAAGAAAACCTCACTCTTGCTAAAATGAGTACAGATTGGATTTCTTGAGCGTTTGTTGGTATCGCCAATGTTTCTCACTCTGGGATCCAGGACACTGATTCAAGACAGCTGTCAGGGCTCTGCTGACCCACAGAGAAAGAGCTGAGGAGGCAGCTGGCTGGTGATCTGAATAGGGTGTCTCTGGGCACTGTGTATGTGGAGCTCTGTGCATTGGCATCTCTGTCACTTGCTACCAAGAGCTTTGACTAATATAGCACCCCTAGATGAATTGTTCCATCTGTCCAAAATTGATAAAGAGACCTGGTTAGATAAAGCAAATTATTGAAAAACAACTGGGAAGAATATAAAGGTTGTACAAATTTATACTACTGCAGATAACGTATGCTGGAGTCCTGTAGGATAAGCACTTGATCACAGGGTTGCTTTGAACCACAAGGTCGGCAGCTCAAATTCACCAGCCACTTCTCAGAAACCCTATACAGGGTCGCTACGAGTTGGAACCAACTTGACAGCACAGCACTTAACAACAACAACAATAACATATGCATGATACAATGGGGTTTCTTCACATATGGCCTTTCTAGCCCTGGAATTGTAGTTCTGAGACGATTTGCTAGGTCACAATCCTGCATAGGGATTAGACTGTTTACAATACAGAGATGCTGGGAAGAGACCAGGCCAAGGTGGGGCCTGTGGCAGCAGAGGCCAAGAGTAAGGCCTGCCCATATAGCCTAGAAGCACAACTTACCTAGTAGGAGCACAGCCTAGAAGGAGCTGAGAGCTGTCTTGGTTGGAAGCTGTCCTGACTGAGGAACTGAATCCTGAATTGCTCCTACTAAAGTTGACCCCATCTGTACCCTTTGGTTGGTTGATGAGGCATGGAGAGGATTGTAACCATGGCAATGTAACAATATACAATAGGATGAATGTAAAGCTAATGTTTTCCCATGTAAGCTATCACATAATTCACAATAAAACAGTTAAAAAAAAAAAAGTTGACCCCGATCCTGAACTATAATCTATTGTTGTGTTATTATTAAGTGACATCGAGTTGGTTCCAACTCATACTGACCTTCTGTAGGGTTTCCAAGGAGCAGCTGATGCCCTCAAATCACCGACCTTGTGGTTTAAAGCGACTTTGCAGTCTGGCGCATTAACCCACAGCTTCCTGATAAACCTCAGAACTTTGAGTATGGGCTGTGAGTTCTGCGTGGTCATTGCAACAAATGGGCTGACACAGGCGTTGGAACAATGGCTCAAACATGGCAATGACTGTGAGGATGGCGCAGGTCTGGGCAGTGTTTTGTTCAGTTGGATGTAGGGTTGCTATGAGCTAGAACCAGCACTTAACAACATACTGTAAACCGACTGATGTCAGAGCTTTGCCTCAGGAAGAGAGCTGAGAATCAAGATCAGTCATAAGCTGATTCCTATGACGAATAGGAATGGACTTAACTCCAACGTTCCACTGTTTCACCAGTTCTAACACAAGCTGTCCTTCCCACGGCACACTCTACTTCTCTGTTGGGTTAAATGATCTGTGGCCACAAAGAACTCACAGACCATTCTCAAAGTTATTAGGGAAGTAGTAAATTATAGTTGCATATTAACAGAACCCCGACTTTCAAGGCCACCTGGAATAAAAGTTGAATCTCCCAGCTCCCCTCACAGTTAGGTATTGTCATAGGACTAAGTTTTGGCCAATGAGATGAAATGAAAGTGAGTGAGAGTTTCCAGAAAGAAAGTTTCTCCGCCATCTTGGATCATGTGGCTTTGAGAATGGAGCACTCCATGAAGCAGACAAACAGACACAAATTGGTTCATTGAGGAAAATGGCCCTACCATACCAGCTCTGGGCAGACAACCTAGACTTGTTTTACATGAGAAGTTGAGTGAATTGTAACTTGTTGGATTTACCAGCTTGTGATGTTTTTTGCTATGTGTAGCCAAACCCAAGTCCAACTGGCAGTGCCAATTTTCCTGTTTCCAAAACACTGTATTATTATTATTATTGTTTCGTGTCGCTAATCTGAGAAGTGAGAAAGCAGTGTTGTTTTGTGGGTTTAATTCATTGTCTCTTATTATGAATGGAGTTGATTTTATCTTTATGTTTATCAGCACTTTATGTTTTGTTTGTTTTTTCCCTCTGAGTCATCTGTTCCTATTTTTTTGTTGACTTCATTTTCAAGCAGGTGTTCTTCTGTGGTTACAAGATGGCTGTCAGAAGCTCTTGGCTGCCATCCCATCTTCTGCGCAAGCTCAGTGCAGAGAAGGTCATGTACCTGGATGATCCAAATTTCATGGTTTGGTTCTGGTTGGCTAAAGCTGGTCATGTGCTTCTCTCTGATCCAGTGAATGCAGCTATGGAAACAGTATGCTGATTGGCCAGGCCCAGGTTGCATACCCATCTCTGGAGCCAGGAGAGAAATCAGCTTTCCCTGGATGGAGGGATAGGAAGGGAGAAGCTCAGGGACTTACTGTTAAAGAAAATAAGTGTTTGCCTTCCAGAGAAGAAGAGAATGGAGTCTGGGAAGACTCAATAGAGGTTGACTATCTTCAGTAAAAACTCCTGGTGTGGCGCTGTGGGTTCATGCGCTGAACTACAAAGTGGTGGTTCAAGCTTACAAGCTTTTCCTTGGAAACCCTATAGAGGGTCACTGTGGGCTGGAAGTAACTCAACGGCACTTAACAGCAACAACAAATCTCCAGTAAAAGAAGCCCTGGTGACATCATGATTAAGTGCTTACCTGCCAACCAAAAGATGGGTGATTTGAACCAGATAATCCACAGGAAAAGGATAAGGCGGTCAGCTCCTGTAAAAATTACAGCCTTGGGAACCCTATGGAGCAGTTCTGTGTCTTCTAAGGTGGCTATATAGGGTGGCTGCTATGAGTCATAATCCACTTAACAGCAATGGGTTTGGTTTAGTATTTTAGGCAAAGAAGAGAATCCAAAACTTGTAGTTTGGTAGAGCAGCAAGTTCAGGGTGCTAAGAAGAAAACAAGGTGATGGAAAGACTGAGCAAAGCATTCTCTTTTAGGTGTCTAATTAATTCCCATTCTAGTCAACAATGCCACCTACGCAGTGCCTACTATATACCTGACTCTGTGCTAAGAGCTGGATACCCTTTTCTGAATAATAAAAGATTGGACAAGTCCATTCATTTTCAAAGGTTTATTGTTTATTCAGTGAACATTCTGAAGACCTTAAAAGTTTCACCACTCCAAAATTAAATTACACATGACTTAATTAGAGTGTTCATAATTCTTCTAAATCATTAAAATTTCAAAGAAAGGGTTCAAAGACGGCCAGAGTAGTCACATGACCTGCCCTAACCCTCCAATCCCCAGGCTACATGGCTAATTTTGGACATTGATTTGCTACACTAACCACTAAAAGGGGACAGTGCTATAAGAGTTTTCCATGGTTACTCTTGAGGGGCTGGACCCCAAATTGTGTGCGTCAATCTGAAGATTTTGTAATTGTCTGAAAGAGTAGAACATGAACCATAAATTAATCATTGTTACACGGCCTTTTAAAGACTACAAACCAAATTTTAAAATATAATGCAAGAAATGAAACACAAACTCCTTTTATTCTGAATTTTAATTTCTGGATACTTTTGAAGTGGTTTCGTCTTTCGTTGTTATTATTATTTTTTTTGGTCCTTTCTTTGCAAAATACTGCATGTTCCATTCCTGTTTGGGATACGGAGGTAACATACGGGTTTCTCTGGGACTTCCTACCCCTGCCCACCATTCTTGTTTGTATATTAAAGAGATGTTTACCTAAATTAGATAAAGTCATGCCATATCATTAACTCTTCTAGTTAATCTGCATTTGTTGAAGATTGAAATATATACTTAGTACTGTGGGAAAGCCTACTAGCTCTAAGGACTCCTGGTGCGGCGCTGCAGGATCAGCATGGGACTGTGAACCACAAGGTTAGCAGTTCAAACCCACCAGTCGCTCCTATACAGGGTCACTAGGAGTCGGATCTGACTCAACAGCACTTAACATAGCTCTAAAGGCTGTTCATTGAAAAATCAAGATTTAGTCTCGTGCCGTGTGATCTTTAGCTAGTTTCTTAACATCCCTGAGCTTCCATTTCCTGAACTACAGGATAAGAATGAGATCCAGTGAATCCTGGAGGAGCAGGAACTTGATGTGCCGTCTGGGTTTCCTAAATACCACAAGTTGTTCACCTTACCACTTTTCTATTGACATTTTAGAGGAAACAATTTGCATTTTCCTTCTCTGACAGGTTTCTGCCTTACACGTCTTCAGTTTTCACAAGTGTCTTACTTCCTCATCTATTCAACACATGTAGTCCTGGTATGGCGCTGTGGGCTAAAGCACTGGACCTCAAGGTAGCTTTGAAACACAAGGTCAGTGGTTCAAACTCACCAGCCATTCCTTGGAAACTCTATACAGGGTTGCCGTGAGTCATAATTGACTCAAGGCATTTAACAACAACAACAACAATTCAACAAATATTTATTGAGTTCCTAGTCTGTGTCCCATAATTCTTTAGGAAGTAGGGATACAGTGGGAATAAGTACAAAGAAAGACCTTACTCACATGAAGTTTACCTTTTAAGGTGGGAGATGTGCACCAAACTAGCAAATATATTTTAAATTTTTGTTTCAGGTAGTGATATATGCCAACAAAACCCTGCTTTACTCTCATCAAGGTAGATAGTATTGTTGCCATTCTGGAGGTGGGGAAACAGATTTGGAGAGGTTGGGTAACATGTTCCAGGTTATCCGGCTGCTAAGTGGTGGAGTCAGTGATAGCAGGGATGCTTTCAGCTGCAAGGAACAGAATACCTGACAGAGTGGCTAAAAGAGATGGGGTTCCAGTTTCTCACGTAACCAGAAGTCTAGACGTAAGGAATTGCTGGCTTGGAATAAGACCTTGATAGAAAGCAGGCATTATCTCTGAGATTCTCTTGGTCCTCATGGTTGCAGGACAATTTCAACAGCTCAGGGCATCATGTCCTCATCAACCACATTCAAAGGCAGGGCATTGTGTGTCTTCACCTAAAATCCCTCTTCTTCTATTTCACTGGTCATTCTTGGGTCTCAGATTCACTTCTCTGACACCAAGCCGTCTTCATTTGGTCTCTGAGCAAGGGCAGAGGAAGAAGTGGCTTTTGGGGAGACAAATAAAAGCTTCCAGGGCATCATGCCTTTCCTGGTGATACCCATTTTACAGATGAAGAAACATGGCCTCAAGTTAACATGAGTTGTTCAAGGATACAGGGCTAGTTATGAATTTCGCTCACAATCCTAATTCAAAACTAAGAATGAGATGATCCATTTAGGAAGCCAAGGTGGATTTACCAGAAAGCCGATCTAGCTTCAGAGCTCTTTATGTTCAGGAGCCTAGAGAATGGTGGAAATTTCTGGATTTATAGAGGGTTCTTGGTGGGCACAAAAGCCAAACTGCAATTAGGAAGCATTGGCACATAAGTATTCCTAGTAAATTATCTACCTAAAGAGATCTTAGACGAAAAGAACGTGAATCCCCAAGGCCGTTCTGTGAGCTATCTGTTACTGTGTCATAGATGACCTCAAACGTGCAATAAACGCGTATTGTCTCACAGTGTCTGTGTGTCAGGAGCCCAGGAGTGACTAAACTAAGTGTTTCTGCTCAGGACCTCTCCTGAGATTAGAGTCAAACTGTCGGCTGGGGTTACAGTCACACTAAGATTTGACTGGGGCTGAAGGATCTGTTGCTAAAACCACTCATGTAGGTGTTGATAGGAGATTTCATTTCCTCGCCAGATGGATCTCTCCATAATTCTGTGAATGGAATGGCAGCTGACTTCTCCCTAAGCAAGCAACCCAAGAAAGAGAAAGTGAAAGAGAGAACAGCCGAGGCAGAGGTACAGTGTTTTATAATCTGGTGACATGCCATCACTTCCGCCCAGTTTGCTGTTCACACAGACCTCCCCGGTGCAAGGCAGGAGAGAGTACACAAGGATGTGAACACCTAGAGTCAAGCACTTTGGGGATCACTTTGGAATCTGGCTCCTACTAGACCAGATGCTGTTAAACCCATTCCAATTCATAATGCACACCCCCAGCCATGTGTCAGAGCAGAACTGTGCTCTGTAGGATTTTCAATGGCTGATTTTCTGGAAGCAGTTTGCCAGCCCTTTCTTCAGAGATAACGCTGGGTGGGCTTGAACCACCAACATTTGGTTAGCAACTGAACATGTTAACCATTTGCACCACCCAGCAACTCCTAATGACTCCATATTTTTGTGTGATTTCTTTTCTCATTTTAAATAAATATTCACCTTTGTTCCTAATTTTGTACTGACATATATATTTTTTTTACTTTTTTAAAAAAGACTCTCTTAGATTATATAAGATTCTGGTTCCATAAAACCTGGGTTCCTTTTTTCCCTGACATTGGGAGTGCTGGGGATTTTGCACACACTCTGAAGCGTGACAGAGGCCTGGGAAATTGTTCAGAAATTGCGGACCTGCCCTGCCTGGGGAAAGGTGTGTTTTTCAGTTCCTTCCTCTTTGCCTTCATTCAGCACTCCTATGGCAGCTTAAACTGCTGGAATGAAGCCAGAAGTTTTGATGAGTGGCAAAGAGATAAAGTCCTGTTTGCACACTGTAATGGTGTGTTTAAATATCCTGACAATTATCAGGTGAGATCCTCGCTGGTGTTGACTCCAGCTTCTGAGAGTGATTGTTTGCCACCGGAGCACCCCTTGGCCACGTGATCCAGCAACCCTTGCTACTCACTTCCAGCAAAGGAGCCTGTTTGCTCTCTTTCCTCCCAAGCCACTCAAGTGACGAAATGCAATTTTTCTTCTTCTTCTGTCTTCACGCACCAAGAACAAAGCTGGCTTTTAAACTCTAATGCATTCATCGTTTTTTGAAGTTCTAGCTATGAATTAACAAAAATAAGAACCCCACCACAAATAAACAAAAAAACACTTTTTGCTCACAGCTTGGGTTTCTATGATCTGAAGTCAGGCTTTTCTTTGTCCCACCATAGATAGTGAACATTGTGTTAAAACAAAAGCAAACCTGTTACCATCAATAGATTCCCACTCATAGCAACCTCAAGCCACCCCAGGCTGTTTCCCAACTTTACCATTGTTACGGAAGCAGACTGCCACATCTTTCTACTGCTCATTGCCGATGCCGGCTTTTTGGTTAGCAGCCGAAATCTTAACCATGGTGTCACCAGAGCTCCTTTGAGCATTGTGTTTGGATTTGTCTGATAAAAGAAAAGGAATCTTGGTGTGGTGTTGTGGGTGAATGCGCTGGACTGCAATGTTGGTTTAAGCTCCGATGTCACCAGTTCAATCTCACCAGACACTCCTCAAGAACCCAATACAATGTTGCTATGGGAAGGAAGCAACTCCACAGCACTTAACAACAACGACAATAGAAGAAATGGCTATAATTTATCAAATGATTTTTGGACTAGGATGTCTGCATATATGAGAGGGCTTTGAAAAATTTGTGTCCAAATGCAATTAAAGGACAATGAAATTTCCTTTAAAACTTTTTGAAGCTCCTTGTATTATCGCATTTATCACTCATTTGACATCTACAAGGTAAATTTGATAAGCCCTGTTATGCATAGCCTCAGAGAGGCTATGCGACTTGTTCAAGGTCACCCAGCACATAAATGGTAAAGTTGGGCCTAAATGACTGACTTCAGAGCTCATTGTTCTCATTGCTAGGTGGCCTTCCCCCATGGCCAGATCAGATCAGATTTTTCATTGATATGATCTTACAGCATCTAGTAGCTCTGCTACATGTTGTTAGGTGCTGTCAAGTAGGCACTGACCCAGAGTGACCGTACGTACCACAGAATGAAACATTGCCTGGCACAGCTTCTGTGATATTCTCACAATTGTTGCTACATTAGAGCCCATTGTTACAACCATAGTATCAATCGATCTTGTTGGGGGTCTTCCTGTCTTTCATTGACTTTCTACTTTATTAGGCATAATGTCCTTCTCTAGGAATTTGTCCCTCCTGATAACATGTCCAAAGAAAGACCTGCAGAAAAAAACAGACTGTTTGGTTTTTTGAATTTCAAGCAAGTTGTTAGCTTTGGAGGCATCAAGGCAAGAAAAGTCAGCCCTTCAGGGAAAACTCCCTTTGAGGATTGCTTGCTGGTGATCACCTGGGTCCTACTTGTATGTGGAAGTGGGGGAAATGCAGCAATGAAGATCTAGGCTGAGTTTGGACATGTTTCATTGGCACTCCATGACCTTGAGATGATAGAGAAGAGGAAGGGCTGGCTGGTCTGAAGTGTAGGAAGGTGTGTGAACTCCTTAGCCCATGGGCACTGACCTAACCCCTGAGAGTAAAGGAGCCAGCTGGTCTAAAGTCCAGGGAGCTGTGAGTGAACTCCCAAACTTGCAGCTTACTCATTTGACCTAGCTTGGATGACTAGGGCTGAGTTGATCAGAACCCAACCAGATGAAGACAAAGATATTTGAGTAAGTATGTTGTTGTTAAGTACCATGGAGTCGGTGTTTCCAAGGCTACAAATTTTTACCAGAGCAGAAAGCCTCATGTTTCTCACATGGAACAGCTGGTAATTTTGAACTGCCGGCCTTGAGGTTACCAGTCTGATTCATAACCATTACGGTACCAGAGCTCCTTGTAAGCAAGTATAAGCAGCTAAAATTTGATGAACTGGACATTTGCTTATGGATGCAGTTGCTCAAAATTCCAACTGGAATGGAAGATTCTTCAGAGCAAGGAACATGCTTGCCTTCTCAGTATACTGGGTTGATGTTGTTGTCATTAGGGACCATCAAGTTGGTACAGAGTCATAGTAACCTTATGCAGAACAGATGAAAAACTGCCCAGTCTGGGGTCAATTTCAGAATCATTGCTACATTTAAGTCCATTGCTGCTGCTTCCATCTCTGTTGGGGTCTTTCTCTTTTTCTCTGATCCTCCACTTTACTCAACATGATATCCTTCTCTAGGGACTGGTCCCTCCTAATAATATGTCCAAAGTATGACCGATGAAGTCTGTCCATCCTAGTTCCAAGGACGTATTTGGCTGTACTTCTTCAAAGTTCTTTTGGCAGCCCATGGTACTTTCAATATTCCCCTCCAACTCCTTAACTCAGATGTATCAATTCTTGTATGGTCTTCCTTATTCACTATTCACTTTCACATGCATATGAGGTTATCGAAAATACCATGGCTTGGTCAGGTGCACCTGTCCTCAAACTGACATCTTTGCTCTTGAACACTTTAAAGAGGGCTTATGCAACAGATTTGCTTGATGCAATATGTTGTTTGATTTCTTGACTGCTGCTTCCCTGAGTGTTAATGGTTGTTCTGAGCACAACGAAGTCTCTGATAACTAACTTTTCTCCATTTATCATGATGTTATTTATTGGTCCCGTGATGAAGATTTTGTTGTTGTTATTGTTTACATTGAGATGCAACCCAAACTGAAGGATGTGGTCTTTTATCTTCATCACTATTTTAATTCCTCTTCACTTTCAGCAAGCAAGGTTGTATCATCTTCACATCGCAGATTGTTAATGAGTCATCCTCCAATCCTGACCATATTTTTCTTTATATAATCCATTTTCTCAGATTATGTGCTCAGCACACAGGTTAAATAAGTATGGTGAAAGAAAACAACCCTGGCACACAACTTTCCTGATTTTAAACTATTTAGTGTTCCTTTGTTCTGTTCGAACAACTGCCTCTTGGTATATGTACAGGTTCCTCATGAACACAATTAAGTGTTCCGGAATACTTATTCTCCACAATGTTGTCCATAGGTTGTCATGATCCAAATAATCTGAAGCTTTTACATGGTCAATAAAACACAGGTAAATATCTTTCTGGTATTCTCTGCTTTTAGCCAAGATCCATCTGACATCAGCAATGATATCTCTCGTTCCATGTCTCATCAAAATCCAGCTTGACCCTTTGGCAGTTGTTTTTGGATTATCTTTAGCAAAATTTTACTTGTATGAGATATTAATAATATTGTACAATGATTTCTGAATTCTGTTGGATCACCTCTCTTTGAATTGGGCACAAATATGGATCTCTTCCAGGCACTTGACATAGATGAGTGAGTGCTTCCAATGTTTCATCAGTTTGTTGAAGGATTTCCATTTGTATTCCATCAATCCTGGAGCCTTGTTCTTTGCCAATGCCTTCAGTGCACCTTGGACTTCTTCCTTCAGGATCATTGACTCTTGATCATATGCTACCTCTTGAAATGGTTGAACATCAAACATTTCTTTTTGGTACAATGACTCTATGTGTTTCTTTTATCTTCTTTTGATGCTTTTTGCATCAATCAATATTCTGCCAACAGACTCCTTCAATATTTCAAGTGGAGGTTTGAATCTTTTCTTCAGTCACCTCAGCTTGAGAAAAACTGCATATTCTTCCCTTTTGGTTTTCTAACTACAGATCTTTACACATTTTGTTATAATATTTGACTTTGTCCTATCGAGCTGACCTTTGAAATTTTCTGCTTAGCTCTTTTACCCCCTTATTTCTCCATCTCTATGCTGGAGTACAAGTTTCAGAGTCTCTTCTGACACCCAATTTGGTCTTTTCCTTGGTTCTTGTCTTTTAAATGACTTTTTGCTTTCTTCTTGTGTGAAGTTCTTGATGTCATCCCACAACTCTTCTAGTCTTCTGTCTTTAGTGTCTAATGTATCAAATTTGTTCTTCAGATGATCTCTAAATTCAGGTGGGATATATTCAAGGTCATATTTTGGCTCTTGTGGACTTGTTTTAATTTTCTTCAGCTTCAGTAAGAATTTGCATATGACCAATTGTTGATTTGTTCCACAGTCAGCTCCTGGCCTTGTTTTGGCTGATGATATGGAGCTTTTCCACCTTCTCTTTGCACAGATGTAGTCCATTTGATTTCTGTGTATTCCATCTGGTGAGGTACATGTGTATACTCATCTCTTATGCTGTTTTAAAAAGGTATTTGTGATGAAGAAGTCATTGATCTTGCAATATTGTATCATGCAATCTCCAGCATCATTTCTATCACCAAGGCCATATTTTCCAACCATGGATCCTTCCTCTTTGTTTCCCATCTTTGCATTCCAATCATCAGTAATTATCAATACATCATGATTGCATGCTTGAGCAATCAGACTGAAGAAGTTGGTAGAATTCTTCAATCTCATCATGGATTGATAGGGATAGGCAATTTAATCAGAGGCTATCAAAAATGGGGCTATAAAGGCATGAAGTGGCTGGCTTACAAACTTTCATGAGTGTGCTTAATTTCAGAATGAGGGGAATAAGAGAATCTCATCTGAATAGTTTTCCTCTTTTCCAGATGGGTCTGGTGAAAGGGGCAGGAGGATGATGGTGGTAGGATTTTATGATTCAATTGTGAGTAATCGTTAGCAGGATTAATTGTGATAGTCAAATCTGAAATTGTAGAAGATGTGTAATAAAGGGGGGGAGTAGTTAATCTTTCATTTCTGGAACAAATGATCTCAGCACCGTCAAGAAGGAAAAGCATGAGATCTCTACCTAGAAAAGCAGCAACAGCAGAAGTGGTGGCCAAGGCAGTGGCATGGAGAGACAGACCCATTCTGGGGTTTTTGACCTACGGACTAAGAATGGCAGTGTGTCTGTGGCAGGAGACTGGCTTGCAGAATGTGTCCTTTGGACACTGAGATGAATACATATTCTTGGTTTTATATGTGTGCCTCAAACATTTTTGTTTTGTTCCTTTGTGAGATATAAGGTGCAAATGGAGAACCACAGGGAGGAAGTAGGGTAACTGTTGTTGCGGGAAGGGGATTGTAATAATTGAAATAAAACAAGAGTATGATTTGTTGAATGTAAAGATGATGATCTTATCTGTAAACATTCACTCAATTCACAATAAAAATTAAAAAAAAAAAAAAAACACCACACAAATCTATGAGTAGATACATAGATCTATAAGCTGAAGAGATGTGGGAAGGAGAATGGGACTATCCCCACAAATATATAGATATGTTAAATAATATTTCTATATATACATTTGTCTATGATACAAATGAATACAGGAGAGCAGTTGTTGTTGATAAGTGTTGTCGAGTTACCTGTATAGGGTTTCCAAGGAGCAACTTTGCAGTCCTGTTCTTTAATCCACAGCACCACATCAGGACTCCAGTGGTGAAATCTTCTTAACTATAGCCAAACACCTTGAGTACCTGGGGATTCAGGACCATAGTCTCATGGGACACCAAGTTCAATTGGCATAACATTGTCCACAAAGACAATGATGTTCTATGTCCTACTTTAGTCAGTAACAATTAGGGTCTTAAAAGCTTATGAGCAACTATCAAAGGTGTAACTATTGGTCACTCCCTGTCTGGAGCAAAGAAGGGTAAAGCAAATTAAAGAAATATGGAAACAATTAGCTCAGAGGACCAGGCAAACCTCCAGGCTGAAACCAGAAGAACTAGGTGGTGCATGGCTCCCACTAACAATTCCTCTGAAAGGGATCACGTTAGAAGGTCTTGGGTAGAGTAAAAGGAAAATGTGGACCAAAACTCAAATTCATAAAAAGGAGGGGAAAGCAGACTTACTGGCTGGGTAGACACCGGTGGGATCCCTGAGACTGTGGCCCTTAGTCACCTTTCAGGGAGTTAACTTACCCCATGGCTTAATTTGCAGCCAAACATTAGACAGGTTTATAGATGAACAGAAACACTAGGGAGATAAATACTCCGTAGATTAATCAACCATCTGAGCTCAAAAGGGCAGCATTTGCCTAAGGACAAAGTTCAGAAGGCAGGAAGGGTTAGGAAAGACGGAGTCATGGAAACAGAAACACAGCAAGCAAGTAGAATAAGAGATATTACTTTGTGGGGATTGCAATTAGAGACATGAAACAAAATGCGTGTGAGTTGTTCAATGGAAAACTTATTTACTCTGTAAACCTTCATCTAATTCACAATAAAAAGTGGAAAAAAGAAAAAAAAAAAAACAACAACCAACAACCCAGACATTTCTAATTAGATGGCTGTTAGGAAAAATGTGCACTAATATGTCAAACTGAGCACTGAGCAATAAGACTCCTTCCTATTTCTTCTTTAGAAGAACGGAAAAAAGAGCGTGGCTCTGGAGTCTGTTTGTTGGGGTTCAAATTCTGGCATTTCCACAAGATCTATGGGTAGCTCAAATGGTTAAGTGCTTGGCTACTTAACCATATCCCTGGTTCTCCATTTTTTACTTTAAATATTTCTGTATCTGGATTGAGTTCTGGGTGTTGTTATGCATGGTAATCTCAGGCTGTTGTTTGCTGTTGTTGTTTCTCAAGCCAAAGAACACCCTTTAGCATTTTTTGTCCTTTATGATATGTATTATTATACATATCAAGGTTGGTGTTTCGAACCCATCCAGAGGTATCTTGGAAGACAAGCTTGAGGATCTGCTTCTGAATGGCCCCGGACTTGAAAACCCTATGGAACAGTTCTACTCTGCACACATGAGGCAGCCATGTACCGGAATTGACAACAATTAACAACAACTATTTATCATGACAGCACCAAACCCTGGCCCAGCCATGTGGTAGCTATGTATACTGTGAAGAGTCACTTAGACCTACCTTCTGGACTTTCATGTCCTCATCTGTAAACTAGGTATGGTTAGGGCATGTGTTTATAATACTATTTTTCTCTTTTTGTCTATGTTTGACATTTTCTTAAGAATAATACATATAATAAAGGACAGATCCAGGCTGTAATTTAATTTTTCTTTTCAAGCCTGTAGAATAGAATCCCCATGAAAGAGATGCTCATTCATATCAACTGATAGAAAAGCACAATTAAAAACCTAAAAGTTATATATGAAATGAGAAATTAATTGCTGAATGAAAGTAACCCAGCATGAACTGAATGAGATTGTCTTCACTCTTATTCACAACCCATCTTGATGACGTCATGATTCCCTGGAGATTGTTGGATCAGACAGAGAGCAACAGCTCTTGAAAGTGTTTGTGGTATCCCAAGAAAGTGACTCATTGGAAACCCAAAATCAGAACCATAGTAACTTACAATAATAACACTTAACCTTTATAAAACAAGGGAACCCTGTGGTATTCTGGATTAAGTGCTGGAAGAAAAGTGAAGCTGTCTGTTTCCATACAGATTTATAGTCTTGGAAACCCTAAGGAGCTCTGGTAGCAGAGTGTCTACGAATTGGGCTCCCCTGGTGACCTCAGGTGTGGCCAGTTTCCACCCTCATGCCCCACCCCCAACCCTCAGGGCAGACCCTGCTCTCCAGGAGTTCGAAGCCACATGGTTGGGAGCCATACCAATGTGAGGTGAGAGCCAGCTGTGCCATTTCAGTGCCCCGCTTTGGTGCCTGGATTCAGGTGGGCTTGGTTTCAGACCTACAGAACCTGAAGAGCCACCCCCAGACCAGCATTTAACCAGTCCTCCTGCCCCCAGCCTCTCTGTGGTCCTAACAGATACTGAAACCAGCTCCATCAAGGGCCTCCACAAACTCCTTCCGAATTGAGTGCCCTGAACCCAGGTAACACTTAGGCCTATAGGACCTCCATCTAGGGCCAGGAACTCTGCTGCCCTCTTCCTTCCACATCCACCTTGTCCAGCTCTTTGGTGTATAGGAGACCCCCAGAGTTTTCTCTCCTAGTCTAGTAGTGACCACTGTGTTTGGTGGTTTGTTTTTTTCTTCTCTTGTTTCATTGTTTTTGCTTGTTTATTCATTTGCCTCCGTCTTTCCATTCTCTTGAATTTTATCCTTTCTATCCAACTTTTTTGTTGCTTTTCCTTATGTTCTTCTGTTTCTCTTTTCCCCTCTTCTTCTTTCCCCCCTTTTGATCTTTCTTTACTACTCTTCTACTTGCTTATGTTTTCATCTTCCCTCTCTCTGATGTTTCTAAGTGTTTGATTTTTATTTATCCCTTTTATTTCCTCTCTTAGTTTTCTCTTCTATAGCTCCATTTTCTTGTCCCTCTTTTATCCTTATATTATCTTTTTTTTTTTTCTGGTTGCTGCCTGTTTTTATTTCTTTTTTCTCTTGTCATTATTGGTTTCTTGTTTATTTACTCTCTTTTCTTTTGTGTGATGGAGGAAGGGGTTTCCTCTTCCCCATTCATCAGGAAACAGCAACTGTGTCCATACTGTCCAGTCACAACTGTACCCTCTGCAGCTCCAATCACTGGGCAAGAACCAGTACCAGCTCCTATATCACCTGATCAATGATAGACAGCAGCCAGCATGAGCCAAATCCACCCTAAACTGAGGTGCATGAACACTGAATGAGAATGATGCAGACACTTCCATTCTCTAAGGACACCCATGGGAGACAGTTGGTGAGAGCCTAAGAATATACCAACATACAATCATCAATTAAAAACAACTCCACAATGCCCCAGAGACAACTGACCATTTTAGCTCACATTAAGAAACAAGAGAGAATGGCTCAAACAAATGACCAAGGTGCAGAGCCAGAAAATGTTTCTGAGGTAGAAAAAGTAATGGAACTAACTGAAAAAGAACTCAAAAGAATGATATTTAGGTACCTTCAAAGGATTGATAAAAAGGTTAAAGAGAATAAGGAGAACAAAGAAAAAACTTTAGAAGAATTCACAAAAATACTACAAGAACAGACATCATAAATGCAAACTTTGAAACAATACAAATCCTGCAATTATAAATAAAAAAAAAATTAATACCAAGATCTCAGAAATGGACAATATATTGAGCGGGCAAAGGAGTAGATTAGAAGAAATGGAAGCACAAATGAGTGAACTTGAAGGAAAATAAATATTTCAATACTAGTATGCTAGAAAGGAGCTCTGGTAGCGTAGCAGTAATGAATCGGGCTGTGAACCTCAGGATCAGCAGTTCAAAACTACCAGCTGTTCCATGAGAGAAAGATGAGGGTTTCTGTTCCCATAAAGATCAACAGCCTTGGAAACCCTGTACAGGGTCGCTATGAGTCAGAACCGGCTTCATGGCACATAACCACAACCACCACCAGTATGCTAGAAGAAAATCACATAAAAAGAAAATCTGAAGAAAGCCTAAGAGTTATGTGGGACACCATAAAGAGGAACAACTTTATGGTAGATCGGAATTCCAGAACAGGAATAAATGATAAAAAGCACGGAGAAAATTGTCAAAGAGTTGTTGGAAGAAAACTTCCCTAAGATCATGAAAAACGAGAAGATAAGCATTCAAGAAGCTGAACGGACGCTAAAAAGGAAAGATCCCAAAAGAAAATTATCAAGACATATCACGATCAAACTGTCCAAAATCAAAGACAAGGAAAGAATCCTGAGAGCAGCTTGGGAAAAATGAAAAGTTACCTACAAAGAAGAGCCAAACAGAATATGCTCTGATATTTTAGCAGAAACTAGGTAGGCAAGAAGGTAATGGGATGGCATATACAAACTTCTGAAAGAAAAAATAGCCAACCAAGAATCACATACCCAGCAAAGTTGTTCCTCAAATACGATAGCAAAATTATGGTATTTCCTGATAAATAAAAAAATAAAGGAATTTGTAATGACCAGACCAACTTTACAAAAAATGCTAAAGGGTGTTCTTTGGCTTGAGAAACAACAACAGCAGACAACAGCCTGAGATTACCACGTATAACACCCAGAACTCAATCCAGATACAGAAATATTTAACGTAAAAAATGGAGAACCAGAGATATCAATGTATAATGAAGTCAACTACAAAGCAAACAGCAGGAATAGTATAGATACAGAACTTCCGAAAGGTAAGGAAATCAAGTAGATTTCAAGATATAACAGACTGTTCTAAATAGGAAAAATATTAATAAATTACAGGGTAATCTCAAAGAAAATGAATACACCTGCACATCAAAATAAAAAAGAGGAAAATCAGAAAGATTTAAACATTAAATTTAAAGTAAACATTAACACGACAGAAATGAAAATGCAAAATAAATAAATAAATAAATAACTCTGCAGAAAGTAAAGAAAGAAACCAGCAACACCACACACACAAACACACAGCAAAAGGACAGCAATCAATTCATGTCTGTCGATAAGTACACTGAAGGTAAATGAAATAAATGCACCAGTCAAGAGACAGAGTAGAATGGATAAGAAAACAGGATCCTTCAATATGCTGTCTACAAGAGACATATCAGAAAGACAGCAACAGCCTAAATGCCCATCAACAGAAGAATGGTTAAACAAACTTTGGTGAGACACACAACAGAATGCTATACAATGTTGAGGAATAATGATGAATCTAGGAAACACCTCATGACATGAATGGACCCCAAGGACATTGGTGGTGGAGGTGGTGGTGGTGGTGGTGGTGGTGGTGGTGTGCCATGGAGTCGGTTCTGACACATAGCGACCCTGTATAGGATTTCCGAGGCTGTAAATCTTTAAAGGAGCAGAAAGCCTCATCTTTCTACCACGGAACGGCTGGTAGTTTCCAACTGCTGACTTTGAGGTTAGCAGCCTGACTCATAACCACTATGTTGCCAGAGCTCCTTTGAAGGACATTATGAAGGAGCTCTGGTAGCATAGTGTTTACAAATTGGGCTGCAAACCGCAAGGTCAGCAGTTCGAAACTACCCGCTGCTCCGCAGGAGAAAGATGAGGCATTCTGCTCCCATAAAGATTAACAGCCTCGGAAACCCTGTGCAGGCTCGCTATGAGTTGGAACCGACTCCACGGCACATTACAACAACAACAACAACATGATGAGTGAAACTAGTGAGTCACAATGTTGTAAAAAATCACAATGTTGTCCAATGTTGTAAAGGTTAAGCAAATATATTCTTTATAAAAGAAACAATCTATGATGATTACAGGGCAGGGGGAGGAGGGAAAAATTATTCCTGGGTTAGAGGGTAGACACATGTTAACATGGCTGACAGGGAAGGCGATATACAACAAGAGGGAGGTTAGCAGAGGAAAGATGAAGATTGTGGGAGACACAGGGAGGAATACAATGTTAAAGGGACTAGAGGTAAATTCTGTTAGTTTTGGTATTGTTTAAGGGATTACAATTCATTGTAATGAAGCAAAGTGTATAATCGGTTGAGTGTAAAACTGATTATCTGCACTGTGTTTTTAAAATCCCTTGAGTTACATTATCAGAGGTGTATGGGAAATTTTCTGGAACTGGTAAACTTCCTTGTTCCCTTCTGAGACTTTCATGAGAAGATGAATCCAGAGACAGATCCAGTACCTTACTGATATTCAAAGAAAAACAAGTAAGCACATGGACTTCCCCTATTATGTAACCTAGTATGCTTGCAACCTGGCTGACCTTTTGCTTTGGTAGCATAGTGGTTACAAGTCGGGCTGCCAACCTCAAGGTCAGCAGTTCGAAATTACCAGCGGTTCCACGAGAGAAAGATGAAGCGTTCTGCTCCCGTAAAGCTTTACAGCCTCAGAAACCCGGTGCAGGGTCATTATGAGTCGGAACCGACTCCACGGTACTTAACAATCTATATAAATTACACCTTACAAGTCCTGGTGTGGCACTGTAGGATAAGCACTGGACCACAAGGTCAATTTGAACTGAAAGGTTGGTGGTTCGAACCCACCAGCTGCTCCTCAGAAACCTTATACAAGGTTTGCTATGAGTTGAACAGACTTGACGGCACTTAACAACAGACTACACCTTAACTCCATTTGGCAGCGAAAAACTGCCTATGCTCTGCTCTCCGGTTGCCTGAAAGTGGCCTCACTTGTAAATGGACCTCAATAAATGTATTCTGTCTTGACTTAAGAATTCTTTGGTCTCTCAAGGTTTCGTCTTACCCGGGACTTTTGTGTAACACGAAGAGACATCATTTTCCAAAATGGCCAACGACTTTCTGTAATGTGTTCAGTGGAACCCTGGTGTGGCGCTGTAGAATCAACACTGCACTGCTAACCACAAGGTTGGTGGTTCAAACCTATCAGCCACTCCTTGGAACCTATACAGGGTGACTTTGAGAACTGACTCAATGGCACTTAACAACCACCACAACAACAATGTATTCAGTTGTGGCCTTTCTAGAAAATCCATTGATATAAATGTGAAAAAAAAAAAAAAAAAAAAGAAGGAATAGTTGCCAAATCCTACTGTGTTAGATTATAAATGAGGATTTTCTCCTATATAAATGCCCCGTAGCATTGTGGGACTGTTCAATCAATTGACCTAATACTGTTTTTAGAGTTATTGTTCCATCCTCAAAGTAGCACTGATATTGGGCTGCTAACTCAAAAGTTAGCTGTTCAACCCCACCAGTAGCTCTTCAGAAAAAAGATGAGGTTGTTTGTTCCCATAAACATAGTCTAGAAAACCCTATATAAGGTTGCAATGAGTCAGAATTGACTTGAGAGCAGTTTGGTTTTGATTTTACTCCCTGTTTCAGTGAGCAGTGCCTAGTGTCTAAAAGCGTGGTAGTGGTCATCCAAGGACAACAACTGGTCTCTGTTCAGCTGGAGCAATGGAGGACGAAGGACAGTCAGGAACTGAAGGGGGTTGTGGAATGTATGGCTAATTGCCTCCATCAACAAACGCCTCCTTTGCCATAGACCAGACCAACTGGATGGCTCTCACCTGACAATTTCAACACAAATTGTTCTATGGCATTAGTTACATTTTTTACAATGTGTCAACAGTCTCTAAAATTATGTTCTGGTTATTTTATTTCCTGTACTCTGGTTGCCCTGAGAAAACGATTTTTCTTAAGGAGTGTCTTGCAATCCTGATTGAAAAGGGAAAGGGATGGAACAGAGTTTCAAATTCAGAAGGTTGATTTGAACCCATCAGAATCTGCAAGGTAAAAAAGTACTCAGGAAACGCCTAACAGCGACCCTAGCCTTTCTGGGTCAGTGGCCTAGGATGCTGTTGTTGGGTGTGGTTGAAGTGATTGTGACCCACAATCACTTAGGTAGTGTAGAACTGCCCCTTGGGGTTGTCTAAGCTGTCATCTTTACAGAAGCAGTTCACCATGTCTTTCTCTCACTAGTCACTGGTAGTTTTGAACTGCTGACCTTTCAGTTAGCAGCTGAGCTCTTAACCTCTGAGCCACCAGGGTTCCTTAACTCAACAGTAGGGCCCAGCAAGCTGGGTTTTAACAAGTTATACAGGTAACAGTGATGTTTCAGAATCAGCCAATCGTACACTGGTATACTGGTGGTGGTGGTTGAGTACCATCAAGTCGGTTTCGCTCCAAGCGACCCTACATAGGGTTTCTCAGGCTGTAAATCTTGACAGGATCAGAAAGCTTCGTCCTTCTCCTGAGGAGCACTGATGAATTTGAACTGCTTGCTGATCTTCCGGCTATCAGCTCAATGTGTAACTTACTAGGCCACCAGAGTTCTTACAGTGAGCTACTACAGCCTTTCAAAACATCCTACAATGCACAGAATTACTCCCATGATTAAGAATTCTGGCCCAAACGTCAATTGTCCTGACGTTGAGAAGCTCTGGTATGTGATTTAGATTAGGGATCCTCATGTGGTATTTGAGGATAGGCACCACTCCTCAGACACTCTGTACAAAGTCCCTGTGAATCGGCACTGACTCAACAGCATTTTAACAACAACAAAAACAAACTGATAAAGGAATTTTTACCTTCTTGTGTATTCTTGCTGCTGCTGTTGTTGTTGTTGTTGT
>NW_006408541.1:15750267-15751755 GCF_000296735.1 Chrysochloris asiatica | reverse complement strand
AAAATACCATAGGTTGGGTCAGGTGCACCTTAGTCCTCAAAGTGACCTCTTTGCTCTTGAACACTTTAAAGAGGTTTTGTGCAGCAAATTTGCCTGATGAAATACCTTCTTCGATTTCTTGACTGCTGCTTCCATGAGTGTTGACTGTGGGTCCAAACAAAATGAAGTCTTTGACAACTTCATTTAAAATTTGACTCTACCTGATCTTAAACATTTATTCTCCTTTGTGAACTCCCTGCTGATGCAAATACTAACATGCTTGGCTACTAGCTGAAAGGTTGAAGATCTCAGTCTACTCAGAGGTGCTCTGAAGAAAGTCCTAGAGATCTGCTTCCAAAAGGGCACAGTCACAAAAACCTTACAGAGCCTAGTTCTATACTTAAGCACATGGGATTGGAATTGACTTGAAGGCAACTGGTTTGATTTTTTAGTTTTCTTTCTGGATTTTATTTGGTGAATCAAGCCCACTGCCATCAAGTTGACTGAGACTGTAAATAGTAACAGAAGCAGACAGCTCCATCTTTCTCCCAAGGAACAGCTGCTGGGTTTGAACCACCAGCCTTGTGTATAGCAGCCCAGTGCTTAACTCATACTACTACCACGGCTCCTTTGGCTGAACTAAGCTGGGGACAAATTCCTTGCCTTGAAACTGAGTGCTACAGAAATCTGTCCAAGGACAGACAAGTGCTTCTGTCCAGATGAAGTTCCCCATTCCTTTATACATGGCCTCTTCAAACCTGGGGGCCTGGTTCTTCAAAAGGAGACCTCATTTTTGGGGAGAGGAGGCATCATACATTCTAGTTGACAATTGTAATAGTGTCTGGCTTTTGAAATCAAGTTTTGTGAAACAGACTTGTAAAAATTAACCTGTCAGCCCAGGCAAGACCCCAAAAGAAGTGGCGCCTGGTACCTCAGGCCTTGAAAGATTCCAGTTTGTTGTTTATTTACTGAAAGCTTGGCTTTGCTGACCAGGCCAATTTAAACCCTGCCCTGCGGTGGAAGGCGCATGTGCGTGTTCCTGTTTCCTCTTTTTTTTTTTTAACCTCCTGCAACTATAAAGACCTGATCCCAAAAGACTGGGACTCATTTCACATTGAAGCTATTTTTTTTTAATCCCTGGAGCTTCAAATATCCACTTCAGAATGGCTTGACAAGGCACCCACAGTGCTGACTGACCCCAGAGGGGAAGTTCAACCGTGTGCTTTACCACCCCTATTGGCACCTACTGTAGAATAAGCACTAGACTGCTAGCCACAAGGATGGTGGCTCAAATCCATCAGCTGCTCCTTGGAAACCGTACATCATAGGGTCCCTATAATTCAGAACTGACTCATAGCCACAACAACAAATTTGCACCACAGGACTCTTCAAAACCATGTTTCATTTGTATCAATTCAGTGAAAAGAGAAAATTGATAAAGTGTATGTTTTCATTAATCAAAACATCTTTATTCCACAACATGACTGCTAAATCTGGTCACCACGGCCG
>NW_006408541.1:15715269-15724693 GCF_000296735.1 Chrysochloris asiatica | reverse complement strand
CATTCTCATTTGTTTCTAGGAGCTTTGTGAATTCATGTTTCTTCTTTTACCCAGTCACTTTTTTTTTTTCCAGCAGGGTGTCGTTCAGTTTCCATGTATTTGACTTTATTGTTTTGGCCTTCTTATTGTTGATTTCTAGTTTTATAGCATTGTGGTCTGAGAAGATGCTCTGTAGAATTTTGATGTTTATGAATTTATGGAGGCTTGCTTTGTGACCTAATACATGGTCAATTCTGGAAGATGTTCCATGCACACTGGAGAAGAGTGTGTATTGTGCCATTGTTGGATAGAATGCTCTGTATACATCTATGAATTCAAGTTGGTTGATTGTGTTGTTAAGTTCCTCTGTAGCATTGTCGAGTTTCTTTCTAGTTGTTCTAAGAGCTCCTTCACTTTTAAGAAGTATTATCATTATTATTATAAGTTAATCATGGCCATATTAATTTTTGTCACATACAGATAAGAATTTATTTTGCTGACTTTCTGAAAACACTTGACCAAAATATTCAAGAAAAATACTATGTTGGACTTAAGAAAAGGATTGTGATATTTTTATTGTGGATGCCACTCAATTGAATCATGATTTCCAGAACTTTTGTGTAGAACCTGGAGGGTTTGCAGACTGCAACTGATTCAGAATTGTGTGGAACAGAAGTTTACTACATAGGACTGAGAGGACTAAAGGATCACTCTGAGTTTTATGTGGGAATATTGCTGAAATTTTAATGTTTCATTTTTTATATAGAGTTCTGTTGTGGTGCTGTTGGATAAGCACTGGACTGTTAACCTCAAGGTCAGCAGTTCAAACACACCATCTGCTCCTTGGAAACCCTATACAAGGTCACTATGGGTCAGTGATTCGACAACAACATTTTCTGTATTAAAGAAACCATTTTTATCCTGTTTCCTAAATTATCTGACTAATGGGTTTGGTTTTGCACCTGCAGAGTTGAACTAGTTATTGTTATGCTAGTCTGATATGTAATCAATTAAACAAGATGAAAAAAGGAATATGAAAGACCAGAAAAGAGGACTTAAAATATTTTTTTAAATAATAATAATTAGGAGATTAGAAATATCCTTATCATGGAATACTTTGCAGTCAGTTTAATTATATTAGCTACTTAAATACTTGCATAAAATTAATCATCAGACTTGAAATAAGTTTAGATATTATAAATCTTGAATTAGAATTTTCTGTTAATAAACTTAACAAAGTTGTAAAGACTATAACTAGACAACTCTCTGAAATTCGAGCTATGATTTCACAAATAGAGTTTTACATTGAAGTTTCTGTTAGTTTCCCAAAGAGGAATTTGTGCCTTCATAGATGAACATTGCTGTGTTTATATTAACAACATGAAATCTAAATATATCTATGAATGTGTTGGAGCATAGGAGGAGTAAAGTTATGAAAACGTCTTAGACATAGCCAAACATCTTGATGGAATGAATTTCTGAGACTTGGAGCTCAGAACCATAATCCTGGGGAATGCCATGGTCAATTGGTGTAACAAAGCCCACAAAGACACTGTTCTACATCCTATTGATGAGAAGTGACTGGGGTTTTAAAAGCTCATCAGTGGATATCTAAGATGCAACTATTGGTCTCCTGTCTGGAGGAAGGAAGTGATGAAACTTGAAAATAAATGGAAACAATTAGTCCAGTGAAGTAATGGACCATGGAACATCAGTTGCCATGATCCTGAGATCAGAACTAGATGCTGCCCAGATACCACTACTATATGTTCTGAAGGGGATTATATTAGAAGGTCTTATATAGAGTGGGAGAAAGGGTGGAACAAAATTCAAAAAATAAACCAGGTTTACTGGTTTAATAGAGATTGGTAGAATACTGAGACCATGGCCCTGGGTCACTCTTCAGGTATGGAGGTGAACGCATTCCTATAGCTCAATTTTCAGTCAAGCAACAGATAGGTCTGTAGGGGAAACAACACTCTAGTGAGATACATGCCTTAGAATGGTCAACAATTTAAGATCAAAAGGGCAACATCGCCCCAAGGACAAAGTTCAGAAGGGTTGGTAAATAAGGAGGAACCGAAACAAGAAACACCAAGAGGAAGTGAGATAAATTATACAGGGAGGAAGTAAGATGTTATCTTGATACAATTGCAATCAATAACACAAAATGAACTATGTATGATTTGCTGAATGTGAAACTGATGATCTGCTCTATAAACCTTTACTCAATTCATAGTAAAAAGTTAAAAACAAACAAGTAAACATGTAAACATGTAATCTAATGTTTGTGGACAGTACCTGCTGCTAAGGCACATTAAAAGCAGTTACCCACTGCTTAGGTATAAACAAATGCCTCATGGGACTGTTTCCTTGATTGAAAAGTAATGGTTTTGAGGGTCTTTCTAGTCATGAGGAATATGTACATGAACCAAGAGGCAGTTCTTCGAACAAAACATGGGAACACTGAATGGTTTAAAATTAAGAAAGGTGTGTGACAGGGTTGCATTCTTTCACCATACTTATTCAACCTGTATGCTAAGCAAATAATCCAAGACACTGGGTTATATGAAGAAAAACGTGGCATCAGGATTGGAGGAAGACTCATTAACAATCTGCGTTATGCAGATGATACAACCTTGTTTGCTGAAAGTGAAAAGGACTTAAAATATTTACTGATGAAGATCAAAGACCACAGCCTTCAGCATGGATTGCATCTCAATGTCAAGCAAACAAAAATCCTCACCACTGAACCAATAAACAACATTCTTATCAGTGGAGAAAAGATTGATGTTGTCAAGGACTTCATTCTTCTTGGATCAACTATGGACACTCACAGAAGCAGCAGTCAAGAAATCAAAGGACATATTGCATTAGGCAAATCTGCTGCACAAGACCTTTTTAAAGTGTTGAAGAGCAAAGATGTCAGCTTGAGAACTAAGGTGCATCTGACCCAAGCCATGGCATTTTCAATAATTTCATGCGAAACCTAGACAGTGAATAAGGAAGACTGTAGAAGAATTGATTCATTTGAGCTATGGTGTTGGAGGAGAATATTGAAAGTACCATGGGCTGCCAAAAACCCAACAGATCTGTGTTGGAAGAAGTGCAGCTGGAGTGCGCCTTAGAGGCCAAGATGGCCAAACTTCGTCTCTCATGCTTCGGACATATTGTCAGGAGGGACCAGTCACTGGAGAAAAATATCGTGTTTGGTAATGTGGAGGGTCAGAGAAGGAGAGGAAGACCCCAGCAAGATGAATTGACAAAGTGGCAATGTCAATGGGTTCAAGAGTGGCAAAAATTGTGAAGCTTGCAAGTGGCCACCCAAAGTGCAACAACTGATATCTGTTCATCTGGAGCAGCAGAAGAAAGGAGTACCAGAGACTAAGGGAAAGAGAGGTAATAGGGTTACTGACATGGCAGCTCAATGAGTTGCCTCAAATCACTTCTGAATTCATGATAAATAAAAAACAGGGAATCCCCAAATTTACTTACTGACCATTTCAACCATTGAGAATTTACTTTAGAAAAGCTTCTAAAACACCAATAATTTATTCAGATGGATGAGATTGAAAATGGAAAAAGACAAGATGTCATCCAGATTCTGTTGGCTTAATAAGAAAACTGTTTTATGTAACTTTATTATAAAGTATTATGAGTCTTTAATCTAACATTATAAAGAGCCTGTGTCACAGGTGAGAAAAACTTTTTATAAACATAAATGGGACTCTTGAAGCCTACCTAACATACCTCTGAGAGAATATGCATATTAGAAGCAACATCAACTAAATGGCTCACTGGAACTTTGTTGGAAAGGGCTGTACCTAGTTCTCCTTACTAGTCCATGTGATGCCAAATTATAGGGAGTTAAAATCTGGATTCATTTGTCATGACTTAATAAGGCCAAGACACCCCTGTGAACTTGTCAACCCTTTGGAGAACTGAAAATCACCTTAAAATGCCCCACTAGTCAGAAGCAGACATCTGAGGTAGACAGCAGATCACAAGATCACAGAACAAGATTCCATCAGTCTTGCTGAACTTTGTGTACTTTGCTTATAGTTTTAGCTGTTACGTTATTAGCCTTGTTTCATACTTGTGGTCTTTATTCTTGGTAGCTTTATTTAAAATGAAGGTTCATTTGATCTTTGTCCCTAACAATCATTTCTGATGCTTGTAGGAAATGCATTTGTTAAATTCGCCCAATCAGTGGCCAGGGCCAGTAAAGCATGCACTAAACCACTGATTAGAATTTCTTTACTCACCATAAGAGAGATTTTGACTCTTTAAAATGCACACATTAAATGAAATACCAGAACCCTACTCTCAGAAACTCAAATTAAAGTGACTATTTCTCCAAACCTTTCTACCCTAGTATAATACCCCTCAACTTGGAAAAACCCATTAGTAATTTATCTGCTACTAAAGGAGCTCTGGTAGCGTAGTGGTTACGAATCGGGCTGCAAGCCACAAGGTCAGCAGCTCGAAACTACCAGCCGTTCCGCGCGAGAAAGATGAGGCGGTCTGCTCCTATAAAGATTTACAGCCTCAGAAACACTGTGTAGGGTAGCTTTGAGTCGGAACCGACTCCACGGCACATCACAACAACAACAACATGGCTCAAATAAGGAGCTCTGGTAGTGTAGTGGTTACGAATTGGGCTGCTAATCTCATGGTCAGTAGTTCAAAACTACCACCTGTTCTGCAGGAGAAAGATGAGGCTTTCCACTCCTGTAAAGATTTACAGCCTCGGAAACCCTGTACAGGGTCACTATGAGTATGTACATGGCACATAACAACAACAAAAACATGGCTCAAATAGGGAATGCAGTGGCTCCAAAGAACAAATACTGGACTGTAAACCACGAGGTCTGTGGTTTGAGTCCACCAGCCACTCAACAGGAGAAAACTGAGGCTTTCTGCTCCTGCAAAGACATTTTTAGAAGCCTCGGAAACCCTATACAGGGTCTCCATGACACTTAACAGCAACATTGATGATGGCTCAAATTGTTGATGACATTTTAGACAGGTTGGTAGCTCAACAAGAATATTAGAGTCTCTTGGTAGCATTCCAAAGAGAGGTGACCCAACAGAATGTGGAAATCATCGGACAATGTCTCTGATAGCCCATGCAAGTAAAGTTTTGCTAAAGGTAATACAGAAACGGCTAAAATCATACAATGACAGAGAACTTCCAGAGGTTCAAGCTGGATTCAGAAGAGGCTGTGGAACAAAGGATATCATTGCTGATGTCCGATGGATCTTGGCTGAAAGCACAGAATATCAGAAGGATGTTTACCTGTGCTTTATTGACTATGCAAAGGCATAGTCCTTCCTCCGGAGGAAACAGTCGTTGGAGAAGGATGTCATGCTGGGTAGGGTGGAGGGTCAGAGAAGAAGAGGAAGACCCCCAACGAGATGGATCAGCCAGGTGGCATCATTGATGGACTCAGGTGTGGCGGCGGTAGTGAGGTTGGCCCAGGATCGAACATTGTTTCGTTCTGCTGTGCATGGGGTCGCTATGAGTCGGTTCCGACTCGATGGCACCTGACAACAACAACAACAAGACTCAGCATTCCTTGGAGATCTTGATGGGTCTTGGTATCAATCTTTCCTTGGTTCTAGGAGCTTCACAGTACAGGGACCTCAGATTCAAAGGACACACTCCCTTCCTGGCTCTTCTTTCTTGGTTGTAGTAGGTCCCTCTGAACTCTGCTTACTTGTGTTATCTTTTATATCTCAAAAGAGATTGCTCAAATCACAACCTTATTCTGTAGATGGACTCTGGCCTCATTAACAACATAGAAGCGAGGACTTGCAACACTTAGGACATTGCATCAGATCACATCATAGGGGAAGTGATTACATTTTGTTAGATCTCATTTTGACAAATTACTACATCTTAGCTGTTAAGTCACTAAAGAATCCAGGCCCAGCCAAATCCTTAACTATCTTACTCAGAATGTTCCAGGAAGAAGGTAGTTGAGAGTTACTGATGATGTGCCCACCTTGTGACCACGAAACACCTCTCCTTCCCCATCTTTACTATAAAAATACCCATTCTATGCTTCAGAGCACTTGGTAGATTCCTCCCTGCCCTGTGTTTCCCTAATGTGTGAATTGTGGTACTCGCAATAAATCTTTGCTTTTACTTTAAGAGAGTAAGTGTTCTTATGCTTTGACATACATAGGGTCGCTATGAGATAGCACTTAACAAGAAAACAGTTTCTCAGATGAGATGAAATCTCTGCTTAGCAATTAACTCAAAATGTTTTAGTAGTTGTTAGATGCCTTTGAATCAGTTAAGACTCATAGCAACCCAGTGTACAAAAGAACAAAAAACTGCCTGGTCAGGCATCATTGTCGTAATGGTTGTTGTGTTAGAGTCCATTTGTATAGTCACTGTGTCAGTCCTTCTCTTTGAGGGTCTTCCGCTTTTCTGCTGAATCTCTGCTTTACCAAGGATGATATCCTTCTCTAGGGATGGGTACCTCCTGATAAGATGTCCAAAGTATGTGAGATCTCAGTATCCTCACTTCAAAGGAACATTCTGCTTGTCCTTCCTCCATCATACATTTGTTCATTCCTCTGTCTGTGGTATATTCAATATTTTTGGCTCACGTGGTAGTTTAAATATACCAATTAATCTACAGTCTTCCTTATCCATTGTTCAGCTTTCACATGCATATGAGGCCATTGAAAATACCACCGCTTGGGTCAGATGCACCTTGGTGCTCAAAGTGACATCTCTGCTTTTTAACACTTTAAAGAGTTGGGGTTTATGTTTCTCAGCAGATTTCTCTAATGCAATAAGTTATTTGATTTCTTGATTGCTGGTTCTATGGATGTTGATTGAGAATCCAAGTAAAATGAGTCTTGGACAACTTCAATCTTTTCTGTTTATCATGATGTTGCTTATGGGTTCAGTTGTAAGGATTTTTGCTGTCTTTATGTTAAGGTATTATATAATTGAAGGCTGCAAGAGACACACTGAAAGATACAGAAAAGAAGCTCACTATTATCCATTAGAACAAGTCAGGAGCTGAATGTAGAACAGCCCATCAGTTATGTAGCTGCAAGTTCAAGTTGAAGCTGAAGAATATTAAGACAAATTCTTGCAGCATGCAAAACCAGCAAGGGTCCCATATCTGACTTCCTCTGGCTTCACAGAAGATAGGAGAATCAACTTCAAAACAAGCCCAAGGCAGATTCCTATGAAGTTGAGGTCAGATATGCCCCTACCCTACAATTTTTTAACCCTATTCTGACACCAACCATCCCTCCCACAGCCCTCTGCTTCTCCTCTGGCTTTGATAATCCATTGCAATGGTCACACAGAACTCATAACAATAGTTAAGATTATTGAGTGTTTTAGGGAAGGGAACAGGGTACAATTCAGGATCGGAAACAACTCAAGATACAGCAGTTTTCCAATCAGGCATACATTGCTCTAGTCTTCAGCCTCTCAGCCATGTGGCTCCTTGACCTCTGTCTTGCTCTGGCAACTGTTATAAAGCTCTTTTAGTCAGTCTATAGATGCCCAAAGGGCACATTCTATAAGCCAGCCTCCTACCCAGAGGCACTCAGCTTTACCCAGTCCCTGTGCCTAGAAGCCAGAAGCTGCTCTGTCTTTCCAAGTCACTGCCTCTGCCACCACCTCTGCTGCTGATTTTCTGGTAGAAGTCTATTACTCCACTCACGCTCTTCTTTCTTGATGGTCCTGGGATGGTCTGTTAGTGGTTATGAATTGGGCTGCTAACCTCAAGGTCAGCAGTTCAAAAAAACTACTAGCGGTTCCACAGGAGAAAGATGAGGCTTTCTCCTCCTGTAAAGATGTACAGCCTCAGAAACCCTGTACATGGTTGCTATGAGTCAGAACTGACTCCACAGCACATAACCACAACCACCACTTCTGAGATGGCTCTTTTAGACCTAGTGGAATGATACAACTAACCAGTCCCAGCGTTAGAGACCTCTATACTCTATTTTCATGGTCCCACCAAATCATTGGGCTATGAACCACAGGTTGGCAGTTCAAACCCACCAGCTGCTCCTCAGAAATCCTGTACAGTGTCATTATGAATCAGAATCAACTCGACGGACTTAACAACAACAACCCAGTCATTGGGTGGGAATTAAGGAGATGTTGGCTATGAGTGGGAATCGACTTGACAGCACTTAACAACAACAACTTATTTTGAAAAGATAAATTATTTTGGCAGAAATTATGTTTCTACAAACACTTGGGAAGACACTTTGTAAAACGCTAAATAGTCTTGAAACAACATACTGGCAATTCTGTGCCCAAGTGTTTAACTTAGAAAAAGTATCTCATTTCAGCTCATGGAGTGAGTTGCGTTTAAAAAAAATATATTTCCTAAATGTCTTAGGAGTTATTTCTAAAGTTAAACTTCTAATGAATTTCATGAAACTCACACTATTTAGTGGAAGTACTGCAGTAAATGCATGGGGCTTGTCGCCAATGACTCAGATATCAATCTTTTGGTTTTACATGAATAAATTTTATTATGGTATTTCGTCCAAAGTCTTTTTTTTTTTTTTTTTAAGTGAATCTTAAGTTTGTGGTGTCTAAGATTATAGCTTCTGTTTCTGTTTGTTCTCCTATATACTTACTAAGACTATGTTCAATCATATAAATGGAAACACTTCTGTATATATCACAAATGAATACACATGACCTTTTTTATATTTAAATAATATATGTATTTAAATGATCATCAGCCATATGAATTTAATTGTACATTTTGCATGGAAACAGCAATTACTTACCTAACCAGAAATATTAATTTAGCTTTAATAGTGAAAAGTGAAAAACAAAAACAAACTAATAAAATTGATACTTTCTCAAATAAAAAAAGATGTTGGGTAGAAAAGGTATATCAAGGAAATTCAAGGTACCACAGAGTCAAAGTACAACCTTGAATTTATCCCACTTGGGTTTCAAGAACATTTTAAGGATTGACAAGTCCACAAATGTGTTTTGGCTTTATTAAGGTGTTATAAATGAACAATAATGACCAACGAGCAGATGAGTTCTGGGATGACATCAAGGACATCAAACATGAAGAAAACGAAAGATTATTCCAAAAGACAGAAAAGAAAGAAAAGACCAATTTGGAGGTCAGAAGACTTCTTTTGAAGTTATAGTAGAAGAAGCAAATGGAAGAAATGGTAATATAAATGAACTGAACAGAAGATTTCAAAGTGGTTGAGAAGACAAAGTAAAACATGATAATGAAGGAACAAACAAGATGGCGGATTGGGTGGAAGTGCGGTAAAGGAGCTCCGCCAACAACAACACAGAATACCTGACCAAGCAGGCTCAGGGGCTGGTCCCAGAACTCTGAACCACATATAAAGGAATACTTAGAAGGTTGGAAGGCTCACAGGTGGGGGAATTTGTGGCAAAAGCAAGAAATCTATT
>NW_006408541.1:15709462-15712129 GCF_000296735.1 Chrysochloris asiatica | reverse complement strand
ACTCAATCCACAATAAAAACCTTAAAATAAATAAATAAATAAAACAAAAAACCATGATAATGAAATGTACAAAGACCTGGAGTTAGAAAACCAAAAGGGATGAACAAGCTCCCCTGTCCTTCTGAACTCAAAACAAGAGAGACAGATAGCAGCTGAACCACAGGGTTCCCATTTGAGGGCTGGAGGGGGTATAGGATTTAGTCTGTGGCTATTGGCTTTGAGTAGAGACAGAACTTCTTGCTAATTTGAATTGAACAATTTCATGGAGACCTTTTCTAGAATTCAACTGAAGCACAGGACCCAGGACCTGCTCACCTTGTTCCCATAGCTACATTCACAGCTAAGTCAGCACAGTCATTGTAGTCATTTGCTTATTCCTAGAAATTTTCAGAGAACTGGAACCTTTGCACAATGGTTAAACTCTTAGCTGCTAACTGAAAGGTCAGCGGTTCAAATACACCAGCTGGTCCATGAGAGAAAGACGTGGCAATCTGCTTCTGTAAATATCACAAACTTGGAAACCCCATGATGCCTTTCTGCTCTGTCCTTGTGCATCTTTTCGAGTCAGAATAGACGATGGCACTGGACTTCATTTTGGGGTTTATGGTAGCGAAGGGAGTCCTGGTGGCACCATGGTTAAGAGTCTGGTCATTTTTCATGACCTTTGCAAGGTCAGCAGTTCAAACTCACCAGCCACTCATTGGAAACTCCATACAGGGTGGCTATGAGTTGAAGCCAATTTGATGACACTTAACAATAAGAAGTTGACCTATTGGGTCACTGTTGAATCGACTTGATAGGAATTGGTTTGGTTTGGGTTCCATAGGGTGATTGGAGTCCCCGGATGGTATTAGTATCTTCAGTTTGAATATGGCGCAGGATTAGGCAATGTTTTGTGCTGTTATACATCGGGTCAATATGAGTCGGAACCAACTTGGTGGCAACTAACAACAACAACAAAAGGCATCGTAGGTGAAGGTCCTGGCAATCTGCTTCTGAAAGGTCGACCATTGAAAATCCCATGAAGGAGAGCTCTATTCTGATACCCACAGGGCTACCTGAATCGGAACCAACTTGGAAGCTGGTTTGGTCCACCTTTGATTTGATAAGGTGAGCAACTGCCTGGGTTTGCTAGAGAGTGGTTTCTGAGTGAAATAAGCACAGCTGAGTGTCTTTAACAAACAGGAATTTAGTCACTCATAGTTTGGGAGGCCGAAAGTCTAGATTCAGGGTGCCAGCTCCAGAGGAACAGCTTTCTTTCTCCATTAGCTCTGGGGGAAGGTCCTTGTCATCAATCTTTTCCTGAGTCTAGAAGGTTCCTAATGCAGGGACTCTGAGTCCAAAGGAAACACTCTAATAATCCCAGCTCTTTTTTGGTTGTCTCTCTTTTCTGCTTGTTTCTTTCTCTTTTGATCTCTTGTAAGATGAGCAGTGATGTAGGGCCCACCCCAGGGAAACTCCTCTTGCAATGGACCAGGGCTGTGAACCCACCCAGTCCTCTAACAATGGATTCTCTGATCACATCTGATCACAACATGAAGGGTGATTATATCATCACCTCACTGCCAAAAAACAGAATTACGGCTCAGTCAAGTTGTCACATAGCCTATGGGGACACAGTTCTATCAATGACAAAGACTTTTAGTGCTAAACCCAAGAAACTCCCACACAAACAAGTTGTTCAGCCTAGTTCCAATCCAGATATGGAGAGAGGACTAATTTCCAAAAAATAAAAGCAGCAGCATTTCCAGTTTTTCAGATGCTCTTGGTCTGATTTTTCTTTTCCAAACCATTTGATAGCTTCATTGTAGACACTGTGACTCTAATTTCCTTCATATATGTCCTAAACACAAGGGCATGCTACTACCTAACTACAGTACAATAGGCATCACACTCAGGAATCTATCCTTAATGTCAAACGATTTCCTAATACACTCATTCTAATCAAATGTCCCTAACTGGCCCAATAAGCAAGAAGTTCTGGTGGTGCATGGGATTTCTTGTTGGGCTGCTAACCACAATGTCAGCGGTTCAAACCCAGTAGCTGCTCTACAGGAGAAAGATGAAGCTGTCTGTTCCTATATAAAAATTTATAGTCTCATCACTATTGTAAAAAAAGTCAAGAAAAGATTTTCATGTTACAAGAAATATTATGTGATAATTACCAAGGGTAGGAGGGAAAGGAGAATTATTTACTGGCTAGAGGATTTACACCCTCGGAAACCCTGTACAGGGTCGCTATGGGTCGGCTCCGACTTGAAGGCACTTAACAACAACAACAACAGAGGTTAGATCTGGTGTAGCACTGTAGGATAAGCACTGGACCACACAGGTCAGCCGTTCAAAGTCACCAGCTGCTCCTTCAAAACCCTGTACAGGGTCTCTATGAGTCAGATATGACTCAACAGCACTTATCAACAACAGAGGGTAGACATGTGTTAACATGGGTGATGAGGAAGGCAGTTAAAAAAAAAGAAGAAGAAAAAAACATCTACAATAAGTAAAGGTATGAAGACAGGAGTCTATAGCTGTTAGGTGCCATACACCTTACCAAAGGTAAGGTAACCCTCCGCCTTACCAAACATGATATCCTTCTCCAGCGACTGGTCCCTCCTGACAATATGTCCCTCCTGACTGGTCCCTCCTGACAATATGTCCCTCCTGACA
>NW_006408541.1:15708283-15709216 GCF_000296735.1 Chrysochloris asiatica | reverse complement strand
AATAATGATGGTTACACAGTGTGTGAAAATAATGTCACTGAATTAATTGTACATGTAAAAACTGTAAAAATAGAGGCAAAAACAGATTTACAGCCTTAGAAACTCTAAGGAGCAGTTCTTTTCTGTCTTGTACAGAGTTGCTGTGAGATAGAATCCACTTCATGGCAATGGGTTTTGGGTCCCAACAAGCTTCTTTGTTGTTGTTAAGTGCTGTTGAATTGGTTCCGACTCATAGGGACTCTGTATAGGGTTTCTGAGGCTTTAATTCTTCGTGGGAGCAGAAAGTCTCATCTTTCTCCCATAGAGTGGCTGACAGGCTCAAACTGTGGACCCTGTGGTTCACAGTCCAGTGTTTACCATAGGGAGCCACCATGCTCCCAATAGGCTTCTTTGTTGTTGTTGTCAGGTGACATTGAGTCTGTACCAACCCATAATGACCTTATGCACAGAGAATGAAACACTGCCCGATCCTGGGCCAACCTCACTACTGTTGCCACGTTTGAGTCTATCAATGCTGCCACCTGGCCAATCCATCTCATTGGGGGTCTTCCTCTTTTTCTCTGACCCTCCACCTTACCAAACATGATATCCTTCTCAAGCAACTGGTCCCTCCTGACAATATGTCCGAAGTATGAGAGATGAAGTTTGGCCATCCTGGCCTCCAGGGAGCACTATGGCTACACTTCTTCCGAAACAGATCTCTTGCACCTTTTGGCAGCCCATGGCACCTTCAATACTCTCCTCTAACACCATAACTCAAAAGCATCAATTCTTCTATGGTCTTCCTTATTCACTGTCCGGCTTTTGTATGCATAGAAGGTTACTGTAAATACCATGGCTTGGGTCAGGCGCACCTTAGTCCTCAAGCTGACATCTTTGCTCTTCAACACATTAAAAAGGTCTTGTGCAGCAGATTTGCTTCATGCAATACAT
>NW_006408541.1:15665635-15692136 GCF_000296735.1 Chrysochloris asiatica | reverse complement strand
AAAGGGTACACCCCACAGTTCCGCACCCACCCCCAGCCATCAGTCAACATACAGCCCCTGTTTCTCCTTGAGTCCAGTGTCCCCAGCCACTCCATCTGTCCACGTCATCATCTCTGTCTCCATCCCTGGCATCTCTACTTTTCTGTGTAGGGTCCCGCTCTCTGCTCTTCTCATTTGATGGTCCCAGGGACCTCTGCTCCTGGGCTGTAAAATCAATCACTCCCTTCCTTTTGTCAAAAAACATCTACCTCTATAATTCCTACCCTCACAGTCAGTCCTGATGGCAATTATTCACTATTGTACCACAAGAGTCTTATCCCCATTTCATTTCGCCAGCCTGGTCCCAATAGATTGGAAATCATTCAGTGGAGATTCTAACTTCCCCTGCCCCATCTGGAACTAGGCTCCCTCTTGAAAGCTTGTAAGCCAGTCACTTCTTGCCTTTACAGCACCACCACCCCCTGCCCCACTTCGGGTAAGCAATGTCTAAGTTGCCCATCTATGTCAACCCTGTGTACCGAGGAGGTGGGAGTGATGCTCGCTATTTGTTCCCTTTTTTGAGCTATTACATCCATAAATATAGGTAAAGTTCATCAAATTGTAGCTGGTTACCCTTTTTCTCCCCCCTCTTCTTTCTTCTTCTAGTCAGGTTCTGATCATGCAGCCATCAAAGCCAGGTCAAGTTGGTACTAGCTGCAAGTATGGGTGTTCTTGTGCATCTCTCCTCACTTCATATCAGATGGATGCTTCACTCTCTGCTCTAGTACTTTGTGGCCATGTCACTGCCTCTGGGCCCAGGAGTCCCTGGGTCTTGTCGTACTGCTGGCCTTCTAGGTCTCCACCTGGGTTCACAGGGGTCTATTGAAAGTGGTTGGACTTGACTCACAACTTCATTGCTGTTTTTTGCCCCTCTTCCCCCTATTGGTGACCAATGTGGTCATCAGCCAGACCACCTGCCTGCTCATGTTTTCCCCTTGAGTCTCAGTCTTGGAAGTGAGTTTGCTCTGAGGGGTCCCGACCACTTGCCTTGATGGCTCCCAGGTGAACAGCTTACTTGTTCTTGTAGTAATCAATCAGACTTCTGTTATTGTTTTGGATTTTTCCTGCCGGTCTTTGTTTCACGAAGTATCTTCTGTTCTTCTGGCTGCTCCAGGATGGTCTACTTGTTCTTTCCAGTGGAAATTTCGTACCTCAGACGATTCTGGATGGGGTTCTGAATTCCACCTAAGGTCTTATGCAATGTAAAGGCTCCACAGGAAGCCTCTTTCACTGGGCAACTTCTAGCCCCCTTTAAGGTAGTCCAATCAGTTGTAGGCTGAAGACAGACTTACAAGCTTTCTGTAGTCATGTTTCAGAAGGCTATTCCTCCCTCCCTGCCCCCCCCGCCGCCATCAAATGTCTGTTTTATAATGGCAGGCAAGGGAAAGGGAAACCAAAATTCAAAAGACAGCCAAACATCTTAATATTATTCCCCTCTTTTACCACTTCAAACGATGCCTTAATCCCTGTATACCAGAGCCCTGTTGTTCCAAGGTTGTGCATACCTCGTCATTTACCTCCTAGTCCCACTTAGCCCATGGGAACCTGCCTAACTGTTCTCCCATCAGTCTTGTTCTTCCATTCCCCTCCCCCTTCTGTGTATTGTCCTCCCCTCCCCCCTCCCCGGCACCTAAGCTATCCTGTGTGTATTCCCTACCCTGTGCTCTATCTTCCCTTCCTCCATCCCCACCCCCTCTTTTCATCCCATACATCCTGGTGATCAGCAAATATATATATATGATTTTTCCCCCTTTTAGGGTGGGTTCTTTTTCTTAGTCTTTTACAATAATGGTCCTATGCAGACTTTCTTCTTTTGTGACTGACTAATTTCACTCAGCACATTTCACCTTCTTTTATGAATCCTTCTCTAATTTCACTGAGCCCTGATGGCAAAAGTGTTAAGCTGTTGGCCACTGAACCTACCAGCTACTCCAGGGGAGGAAAGATCTAGTGATCTGCTCCTATAAAGCTTTTTCTCTGATACCAAATCTTCTTCTAGGTCCTCTACTTTCTTGGTTCTAATTCTGATGTCCTCAGGCTTATACCCTCTGCGCTTAGCAAAGTAATTAGTACACGGTACCCAGCTGTTGTTATTGTTAAGAACTGTCAAGTTGGTTCTGACTCATAGCAACCCTGTATAGGGTTGCCGAGGAGCAGTTGGTGGGTTTGAACCGCTGACCTTGTGGTTCACAGTCCCATGCTAAACCTACGGCACCACACCAAGAGTACACAGCATAAAGTAGATGCTTACAAATCATTTGTTGAATTGAATTATATCAAATGGACACCAAATTTTGGATCTTAGTGCTTCTTCTCTGCTGGGGATACTTGTTGAGATGGAGAAGCCTAGAGTGTTACCCACGTAAGGTAGGGAAACTCTGAGAGGGCAGAGTCGGAAACTCTGAGAGGGCAGAGTCGGAAACTCTGGGTTTACAGCTGTTCAGTAACTGTGATCATAGGTTCACAAGCCTGGAAGGACCTCTAGACACCTTCGAAGTCTTAAGACTTTAAAAACCATTAAAATACCAAAAATGCCGAGATTGAGAACTTCAGCTCTGACTTATGTACTCAGTTCACGCTCTTATATTCAGGTGCTGATTTGGTATCTTCATTTGGATGTCTAACAGACAGTTAATGCATTGCCACAGAATCAATGTAACATGTGGCAACCCCACATGTTACAAAGTAGAACTGCTCCATAGGGTTTTCTTGGTTGTCATCTTTCTAGAAGTGGACCCACAGGTCTTTTTTCCATGGAGTTGATTCAAACTGCCAACATTTTGGGTGTCAGTTGACCACACATTGCTTGTACTACCTAAGGACCTGTGATGCTGTAGGTTAAGTACTGCACTGCTAACCAAAAGGTTAGTGGTTTGAACCACCAGCTGCTCCTCAGAAACCACATACAGGGTTGCTATGAGTTGAAATTGACAGGATGGCACTTAACAACCACCACCCAGGAACCTAATAGACACTTGGTTGTTGTTGTGGTTAAGTGCCATCCAGTCAATTCTGACTCATAGTGACCCTGTATAGGGTTTCTGAGGAGCGGCTGGTGTGTTTGAACCACCAACCTTGTGGTTCAAATCTTTATCCCACAGAGGCACATCAGGACTCCAATAGATATTTAAGGTGTCTGAAATAGTGTTTTTTAAGGTAATTTGATGATGAACAATTCTTAGGTTCATTTTGGTAACTACCAACAAAATCTGAGGTGGTGAAAGTTGGCTCATTATTATTATTATTATTCATTTCACTTCATTATTATTCATTTCACTTCATTATTATTCATTTCATTATTATCACAAAAATATGTTTGAGACCAGATGTTGCTGTTGTTGTTAAATGCCGTCGAATTGGTTCTGACCCCTAGCAACTCTGTATAGGGTTTTTGAGGAGCGGCTGGTGAGTTTGAACCGCCGACCTGGCAGTTCAAACCAACCTTGCAGTCTAGTGCATTAACCCCTGGCATTACTCAAATAATCATTACACAAACAGTTATAATTAACAAGCAGGTTCAAAAGACTTTACAAAGAGTACATTTTGGACATTTGATGAAATCCCAGCTTGCTTTCCTAACAGGCAGTTCATCAACTCCTTCTAAGAAAGTTTCAGTAGAGACAGACAGCATTCTAAAGGCAGGATTCTTGGCCCTGCAGGCAGAGTTAGGCAACCGGGAATCCTCCGCTTCCCATTCCTGAACCTGGTGAATCCCATGGCTGGTAAGGATCAAGTCTTGGCTGCAGCCCTACAAGTCAAGTTACAAGACTCTTTCTCTGGGTTCTTATACCCTGGTTCATGCAAGGGCACAATGGTCTTTCAGACATTTTAGCCAATCCATGTGTCTTGAATAATTTTAGTTTTATCAAAAGGAGACCATTTCTAACATTCTCTGTAGGATAAACACTGAACTGCTAACTACAAGGTTGACAGTTTAAGCCCACAAGTGACTACACAGGAGGAAGATGAGACTTTCTGCTTTAGTAAATATTTGCAGCCTTGGAAAGCCTACATCAGGCTGCCTGCATGGCAGTGAGTCTTTGACATTTAGTGCTATTGGTTGAGATGTGGCTAGCCAGAGGTGCTGTACCAACCACCTGGGATTGTGGCTGTTTCTGATAGGACACTAGTTAATTATTCCTGGATAGTTCAGTTGATAGTGATAGCTATCTAGCTGATGATCCCTAGAAACCAGTGGCATTAACTAGTGGTTCTCCAGCTTTAGAGTGCATGTAAATCACCTGGAAGGTTCGTTAAGCCACACCACGTTGGGGTTCACGTCCAGAATTTCTGATTCAGTAGATCTAAGAGGAACTGAGAATTGGCATTTTTTAACCTGTTCCAAAGGAACTCTGATGGCAAAAGGGTTAAGCTCTTGGCAGTTGAACTCAGCTACTCCAGGGGAGAAAAGACGTAGCACGCTGCTCCTGTAAGGCTTGTGGGGCAGTTCAACCCTGTTTTCTAAGGTCCTTATGAGTTGGAATCGATTCAATGGAACACAATAACAACAACCTACTCCAAGGTGACCTTAACCCATGAAGATCACTTTGAGGATCCCTGGATTGTTATATGTAATATGAAATCATCCTCCATTATTTCTTTGATAACCTTTCCCATGTCTTGATATCATTTTATTGAGTTATTCATTTATTTGGGGACAATCTTTCCCCTCTCCTGGCCTCCCCACCCCTTGAAATGTGAACACCATGAGAATAGCTCTACGTGTTCTCCTGTTCTAGAATCAGTGCCTAGAAAGTAGCAGGCACTTGTGGGAGGCAGAATAAGGGTCCCCCCATAGATGGCTACATCTTAATCCACAAAGCTGGTGAATATGTCATTTTATCTGGCAAAAGAAACTCTGCAGAAGTGATTGAGTTAAAGATCTTGATATGGGTAGATAATGGTAGACTTTCTCAGTGAATCAGATGTAATCACAAGGGTCCTTACAAGTGGGAAGGAGAAGAGTCAGAGAAGAATGAAAGCAGAGATTGGATGGATAGACTGCTGACTTTGAATATAGAAGCAGAGGTTGGATGGATAGACTGCTGACTTTGACCATGAACCAAGGAATGTAGGCAGCCTCTTGAAGCTGGGAAAGACAAAGAAATGGATTCTCCCCTAGATTTTCCAAAAGGAAACAGATTTTGGTTTTAGACCCATGGATATGTGAAAGCTGGCCAATGAAAGTGAAGTCAAGAGAAGAATTGATACATTTGAATGATGGTGTTGGCAAAGAATATTTAAATACCAGGACTGTCAGAATAACAAGCAAATTTGTCTTGGAAAAAGTACAGCCAGAATGCTCCTTAGAAGCCAGGAGGTACCAGTCCCTGGAGAAGTACATCATACTTGGTCAAGTGGAGGATGAGTGGAAAAGAGGAAGATGCCCAGTGAGATGGATTGGCACAGTGACAGCAACAATGATCTCAAAAGTAACAACAATCTTAAGGATAGCGCAGGACCAGGTAGTGTTTCATTCTGTTGGGCATGAGGTCACTGTGAGTTGGAAATAACTTGAAGGCATCTTTGCCTTAAGCCACTAAACTTGTGATTATCTGTTATAGCAGCCACAGGAAACAAATGCAGCACTGAACAAGAACTTGCTGAAAAGAGGTGTAGAAGAAAAAGGCCTTGTGGAGACTCTAAGGGTCCCCAGAGGGCTTTGCTTGCCTTGGTATTAAAGTTGCAGCAACTCCCTACATTTTTGTTTTTACCCAGAGCTCTGCCATTATAGAAATTTGAATTGGCTATGGGTCATCTTGCACTCCTTGTGCCATCTACTGGTTTCCCTTACCCTCTACTCTACTTAGCTCTTTGTCAAACTTGTTTGGATAATATATTGTTCTTTTCTCATATTCTGGTGCCTTTTTTTGTCTTTAATAAGTCCATGTCTTATGGTTTTTATCCAAACATTCTTTCATCTGAAGTTCCTGGGGTCTAACCCCTCAGTTGGCTTGATCTGCTGACTCCAAACTCAAGGAGAATCTTTTCTGTGAGTTTGTTCTGGATTATATTAACCAAGGGCTCATTTCCTGTCTTCGCATTGACAATTGAACCCAAGGTCCTAGGTACTGAAGCACCTGCCTCACACTTACGGATTTGGTTTTCAGTTCCATTTTTGTTTCTGACATCTGGGGATTTCCCTTACATTCTTGTGAACTCAATTATTCATTTGAGAGAATATTTGTTTTTTACCCAGAATTTCCACATGTTTTTTGTGGTGGTGGTGGGGGTAGGATGTTTTGAGTTACCAAATGTGCTGAATTTGCTGGAAATGGAACTTCTACTTTAAAAATCTTCTCTGCTTCATCATTTTGGGTATTCAAAGTTTCTGTTCTTGCACGGTCCATCCTTGTTACTCCTGTTTCGTAAGTCTTCTATCCCTTTAGCTTCAAATCTTCTTGTTAAGCAGATGAGTCATTCTGTAGTTTGTAACTTAAATTCTCCCCCAATGAAAATCTGACAGGTCAACTTGATTCCTGTTTGGCCAACTACCTCTTTTGCCACGTCACCTCATGAATCACTGATCAGCTCAGGCATTGGTTGTCCTGGGACAGATGCCCATGTCTGACCCAGTCAACTGTGGAATGAGCCGAAATGGCTGTCACGTGGCACCAAAGATAGTGACTTCTGCTCTTCCTTTGGAGGAGCCTACAGTCAGGACAAGCTTCTTGACTGAGGTATACAGAGACTTACCATGAGCAGGCTCTGTAATAATACCCAGCGGGTTTTCTATTCTTCTTCTTCTTCTGTTTTAAAGATAGAGTCTTCACTTGGCTTATACTTTTACCCCAGGCATAGATATTATGTTCATGCCCCAACACATCCACCATTCTGATGTTCCTACTCTATAATTACTAAATAATTGGAAGAGGGTTTATCCTGCTAAATAAGCTCACTGTCGTCACTTTAAAACCTAACTTCATTAAAAAGAAAGAAAGAAAAAAAAAAAGAAAGAATAAAAGAAAAAGAAGCTAATTCCAGGGTTAGGGTCAGTGTACCTTTATAAAGCCCTGAGACTCCATAAAGCCATGTAGCTAATAAAACATAATGATGTTGTTCAACATGTACTATTATGAAAAGATCTCTTAGATGCCTAATGTAAAAAAAGATAAAAACAAAGAGAGGAAGAAAAAAATGAGAGAGCTGTGTGTAGTATATATATGTCATTATTTGTGTTAAACATGTGTGTACTTATTTGTAAATGCATCTGCAAAATGTGTAATGGTGGCTGCCTATGGAAGAAGAATTGGAACTTGATGTTGCATCACCTTGATGGTGGTTGTGTACCACCAAATTGGGTCCGACTCATAGCGACCCTGCACAGGGTTTCTGAGGCTGTAAATCTTTATGGCGCAGAAAGATTCATCTTTCTCTCATGGAGTGACTGGTAGATTTGAACTACTGACCTTGTGGTTAACAGCCCAGCTTATAAACCACTGTGTTGCCTAGGTTCCTTTAGTGGTGGTGATGATGTATTGTAGAGTCGATTCCAACTCAAAGCGACCCTGTATAGGGGTTCCGAAGCTGTCATTATTTACAGGAGCAGAAGGTCTCATCTTTCTCTCACGAGTGGCTGGTAGATTAGAACTGTTGACCTTGTCATTAGCAGCCCAGCTCATAACCACTGCACTGACAGCTCCTTCCTTTGGTGGTGTAAGTGCTGTCAAGTCTGTTCTGACTCATAACAACCCTGTATAGGGTTTCCAAGGAGCCACCGGTGGGTTTGAACCACCAACCTTGTGGTTAGTAGTCCTATGCTGATTCTACATGTAACACCATACCAATACTCCAGGACTCCTTTAGTAGAATCTAAAAATTGTTTTAAATTTTCAAAAAGGAGAAAAGAAGAGGAAGAGAAAAAAAAAAGTATTAAAAACTTTCAAGCTAAAATGGAGGGATTGTGTTGAAAGGGGTTAGCCCACAAATTTATATCTTTCTGGAGGAGAAGGGGTGAAGACTAAAATGGTCCCTCAAAGCTAACCAGTTGCCGTTCCTGAGATTCCTACTCATGGTGACCCCACTGTGGCATGGTAGCACTGTGCTTGATAGGTTTTCACTCTGTGGCTGACTTTTTTTTGGGATGTAGATCACCAGGCATTTCTTGCAACACTCCTCTTGGTGGACTCAGTCAGCTTTGTGATTAGCAGTTGAGTGTGTTAACTGTGTGTACCACCTAGGGACTCCCTTCTTAGAGCTGTTACCTTGTAAATGATTGCCTTTCCCAGTGGCAGTATATTCCTCCTTTCACCTGAATTTATATTACATTGTATTTGAGTCTCAATCCTAGATACTAAGTCTCATGGAAAGGTGTAAAATAATGAAAAAGAACATGGAGGGCAAAGAGTTACCCTACTAGCTCAGTGTCTTGAAGTGTTTGACTAAATCATAAATTATATTTCACATTGTGATTCAATATACATACTTGTTCTTCTACATATACTTGAGATAAAAGTTTTGAGAAACGATGCATACGATGTGAGATCCACACTGATGTTTTATAAAATTCCATTACAGCCCTTGGCAATCATGAATCTACTTTGTTTCTACAGATTTGCCTATTTTGGACATTTTATATAAATGGAATCATATACTATGTGATATTTTTGATCCAACTTGTTTCACATAGCATAATGTTTTCAAAGCTCATCCAGGTTGTAGGGTGTATTGGTGTTTTAGTCCTTTTCATTGTCAAATAATAGTCCATTGTGTAGATATATCCCGTTTTGCTTATCCATTCACTACTTGATGAGCATTTGGGTTGTTTCTGCTTTGGGGCTATTATGGATAATGTTGCTATGAACATTTGTGGATAGGTTTTTTTTGGGTGGGTATATAGTTTCAGTTGGATAAATACGTAGGAATGAATTCGCTCGGTCGTATGGAATCCTGGGGTGGCACTGTAGGATAAACACTGAATTGCTAACTACAAGATCAGTGGTTCAAATCCACCAGTTGCTCCTCCGAAACCCTATACATACAGGGTCACTATGAGTTGGACCGACTCAAGGACATTTAACAACAGCCTGGCAACTTTTCCTTTGCCATTCAAAGAGCTGCCGAACTATTTTCCAAAGTGCATGCGCCATTTTACAACCCTACCAGCAGCCTATGAGGGTTCCAGTTTCTCTGTAGCCTCCTCAACACTTGCTGTTGTTTGTCCGCTTTTTTCCAGTTATCCTGCAATGGGAATTTTTAAAGCAGTTGATAACAACTTATATTTTCCCAAAGCAAATAAAAATAATACTGAAGTATCAGAAAGAAGAAAAGAAAAAATGCTCTGGGTTTCAAATTCTTTCAGCCTGGGAGTCATTTGCAGGTTGTGGGAAGGGGCAGCCGACTGGCTTATGTGCCATCTTTGGCAAAAACAAATAAAACCAACAAGCCACAGGCCATGAAACCCCACTGTACATTTAAAGCAAGAGGGATGAACAAGGCTAATCAAGTTTGTTTGTTTTTTTTTAAGTGAGAGTGAGGTTTTCTTTATTTGATTTTGCAAAATCGGACATCCAGCCCCATAGACAAGGACACACGCCAGGCTACTGTAGTTTTAAAGGATCAATCTGCTCCTTATTACCAAGAATAAGCATTAAATGTGATTCATCTCAGGTTTTTTCTTTTTCTTTCTTTCTTCCACTCCCTTCTAAAGCAAAACAACAAATAAAGCATTCATTGACTTTCAGTCTTTCCTGTCTGTCTGTCTGACTGAGCTGTGCATCCTACCTGGGGAGTAAAATGGTTCAGAGTACAGCCTGGGGGTGGAGTCTGGGTCAGTGCCAACTCGTTTTCAGATTAGGTATTTCGAAATAGAGTTTTAAGCATGAGCGGGATGTAGCTTTCCACCCAAGCAGTCTATTTACACTTGCAGGGAAATTTCAGACTGTAATAACTATAATGAGGCAAAATGGGAGGTGGTGGGGCTGGAGGATGGAGGAAATTGTTACTAGCCCTTGGATATTAACCCCTGCAAATTCGAGTTTGTAATTGCCTCATACAATCATGATCAACATTTATTGAGAGTGTACTTTGTGCCTGACAATGTTCTTAGGGCTTTCATCATATTGTTTTCTTTCATCCTTATGAAGTATTATTATTGTCAGTCCCATTTTAGGAAATAGAGGCACAGAAAGTTCAAGTAATTGGCCATTATCACACATTGTAAATAGCAGAACCAGCTTAGCAAGCCAGGTAGTGAATGCCAAAGCTGACACTCGTAACCACTAAGTGGTAATGCCACACAATAAAAGGAGAGAAGTTGCAGGAGGCTTCAAGAGCGACAAGGACAAAGCAGAGACCCCTGGGCTGGCCCAGACAGCTGAGGAACACACACTCACACACTTATTTAATGCGCAGGTGTGAAAATAGCAAGCGCTTGCTTTCCCAGACTTTCTTGCAGTTAGGGGTGGTCATTGTGGTCCAGTACCTCACTGTAAATGAGCTGTGAGAGAAGAGGACAACCACTGGTGTGTGTGTGTGGAGTGCAAGCTCTCTGGGAAAGTGTTTTCTATCTGAAAAAATAAAGGAGTGATAACAATGTATTTCTTGACACGTATTTTCTCCTCTGCTTCCTGCCTTTGTACTTGATTATGTGTTGATATGATGTTCCATCTTGGCAGCCATCTTGTGACCATGAGACTCGAAACTAAGGCCAGAAAGCCAATTTGCTGAAGATAGTGGAGCAGAAGGATTGGAACATCCTTGCCCTGTATTAACACACCTTGGCATTGTCTACCTTTAGACACAGCATGTGAGACAATTAAAGGTTTTTATTGTTTATGCCTCCATGGCGAGGCAGTAAAACATAATAGTTAAGCACAAAAGCTGGCAAGCCTGGGTTTGTATCTTGACTGTAGCACATAGTGGCTTATAACCTTGGGCAAGTTCAATGTCTATTCCATGCCTCCATTTGCTCATCTGTAAAATAGAGATAATAAAAAACCTCCTGCCTGGGGTTATTGTGAGGGTTAAATGAATAATATATGTAAAGTGCTTCAAAGACGCCTGGTATAGACGAGGCCTCGCTGACTGTTCACTAATAGTATTTTTTTCTGTCTTAAGTCCCCACCTCCAACGTTTTTTTTGTTAGAGAATTTCAAATCTACGGAAAACTTGGAGAACAATGCAATAAACACCAGAAAATCAGAACCTAGATTTATTAGTTAGTAATATTTTGTCACATTCTCTATCTTTCTCGGATTTTCCTGAATTATTTGAGAGAAAGTTGCAGGCAGGTTAATACAGTAAAACCCGTGAAAGCTGGGATCTGTGTAAGGTGGTACCTGCCCGAGAAACAGAACATAAATCTTTTCCATTCTTAGAGACCAATAGAAAAATGGTTAAGATTGTACCCTATCAAAGGTGGGAAGTTTTTGAGACTGGAAAAATAAGGCAGTTCGATGGAGTTCCAGTTCTTATTGTATTATTATTAGAGGTCTGCTAATCCTCCAAGAAAGGAACTGTGGGAGCGTAGTAGTTACAAATCAGGCTGCTGACCTCAGGAGAAAAGACTGAAGTTGTCAAGGACTTCATTCTTCTTGAATCAACTATCAACACTCATGGAAGCAGCAGTCAAGAGATCAGATGACGTATTGCATTGGGCAAATCTGCTGCACAGGAACTTTTTAAAGTATTGAAGAGCAGAGATGTCAGCTTGAGGACTAAGGTGCGCCTGACCCAAGCCATGGTATTTTCAATAATCTCATATGGATGCGAAAGCTGGACAGTGAATAAGGAAGATCGTAGAAGAATTGATGCCTTTGAGTTGTGGTGTTGGAGGAGAATACTGAAAATGCCATGGACTGCCAAAAGAACCAATAGATCTGTTTTGGAAGAAGTGCAGCCAGAGTGCTCCTTGGAGGCCAGGATGGCTAAGCTGTTCCCATGTAAACTATCACATAATTCACAATAAAACATTTAAGAAAAAACAAAACAAAACAAAAAACTACCAGCTGTTCCGCAGGAGAAAGATGAGGCTTCCTGCTCCCGTAAGTATTTACAGCCTCAGAAACCCTGTACAGGGTCGCTGTGAGTCAGAACCGACTCCACGGCACGTAACAACAACACCAAGTCCTCTAAGATGTGAGCTAAGCGAGATCCATTAAACTATTTCTTCTAGGAATTTGAATCTTGCACTGAAGTGATAAGAAGATAGTGGGCTTATTAAAGTTACTGGTGTTCCTAGATAAGATGTTTGAGTACCTTCTCTTCCCTGGTTTTTGACTTCCTAGGCTTGTCTTCCAGCTTTTCCTTTGATTTTGTGAACTACTGCATACCCTCCCACTACTTCCCAGAATGCATTGCTATTGCTGGCAACCCAAGAGTTCAGTTGCCTTTAGAAAGTGAACACCCATCCCTGGGAGTATGCAGGCAGAGGCTTCATGTATTCAGAAATGTAGGAAGAATCCCATTATTGTTAGAGAGTTTGAACTAGGTAAACGTTTAATTCAATCCTCAGAGAGTTGATTCTTCTGAGCTCCCCCCGTAAGCACACTACCATTGAGTTGATTCCAACCCTATGTTGTTGTGAAGTGCCATCAAGTCAGTTCTGACCCATAGTGACCCTGTATAGGATTTCCGAGGAGCAGCTGGTGAGCTTGAACCACCAACCTTGAGGTTCAAGTGACTTTGCAGTCCAGTACATTAACCCACAGCAGCGCATCAGGACTTCCCAGCCCTGTATCTAGGGTTTTTGAGACTATAAATCTTAACAGGAGTAGACAGTTTTATTTTTCTCCTGTGGACCTTCCTCATGGTTAGCAGCCCAATGCCTAAACCACTGAGCCATCGGGGCTTCTTAAATAGACACCAAAGTTACAGCCATCAAGTCAATGCTGAATCATAGTGATCCTGTATAGTTTCTGAGGCTGTAAATCTTACAGGAGTACAAAGCCTTATTTTTCTTTCACAGTGTGGCTAGTGGGTTTGAACTGCGTACCTTACAGTTAGCAGTTCAGTGCTTATCCTACAGCACCACCTGGGCTCCTTTCTGGGTCCCTTTTGTTGTTTGTTATTAAGTACTGTCAAGTCAGTTCTGACTCACAGCGTCCCTGTATAGAGTTTCTGAGAAGGGGCTGGTTAGTTTGAACAGCTGACCTAGCAGTTCAAGCTGACCTTGTGGTCCAGTATTTATATTACAGTGCCATACCTAGGCCAAGTCAATTTTTGTAGAATAATATCAGAATTTAACATTACTCTTCTTACGTCTCAAAAGTCTCACCAAATACCAACTGAGAGGGACGGAGTCTTCACATCAATGATTGAATCTATCCCCTCTGTACACAGGGTTGATAGGGATGGGCAACTTAGACATTGGCTACCTAAATTGGGAGGGCAGGGAGGCTATAGAGCCATGAAGTGAATGGAGACAAGTTTTCAAGAGGGAGTTTAGTTTAAGAGTGTGCAAGGGAAGGTAGGATCCCCACTGAATAGTTTTCATCTTGTCTAGATGGGTCTGGTAAAAAGAGATAGGGATAAGATTCTTGATTCAATAGTGAGTAATTGTTATCATGACTAATTGCGACTGTCACAACTGTAAAGGAAGAAGTTTTGTAACATAAAGGGGGTAGTAGTTAATCTTACATTCTAGGAACAGAGGACCCTAAGACCATCAATGGAAAAGAGCATGAGTGGAATGTGTGACCCTAACCAGAGAAACAGTGACACCAGAGATGGAGGCAGAGATGAGGACATGGAGAGAGGGAGCAGCTGAGGACTGGAGACTCATGGAAACAGAAAGGCTGTGTGCTGGCAGCCAGGTAGCAGGCTTGCAGAATGTGCCTTGGGTTGTTTAAATGATTATATATTCCTGAGTGTTTTTGTGTACATCAAAAAAAAAAAAATAATAATAATGATAATAAAAGAAAAAAAAAGAGGGGAAAAAAAAAAGTCCAGCCAAAGTCTACAGTTGAAGACTGTTTCAATTGTCTATTGCTGTGTGTCAAAACACTGCTAAGTCTAGTGACTTAAAATGCCCAAACCACACCCATTGCCCACAACTCGATTCTGACTGCAAGTTTATATAGGGTTTCTGAGACTGTAAATCTTTATGGGAACAGAAAGCTTTAACTTTCTCTCATGGAGTTTGAATTACCAACCTTATGGTTAGCAGTCCAGTGCTTATCTTACAGTGCCACCAGGGCTCCATGGCTTAAAATAACAATGGTTTTTATTATCTCTCATCATCCTTTCGGCTGGTTGGGCTCAGCAGATGGTTCTTCTGCACTAGGTCTTGTTGACTGGAACTGCGGTCCTCCAGAGACTCTAGGAACTGAAGTGGATTAGAGGTTGGCTCAAATGGCTGACCGCTACTCCTGACTCTTGCCTGGGAGTTCAGCTGGGGCTGTCAACAGACTGGCACCTCTTGGTTTTCCTCCACACGGCTTCTCCATGTGGCTTGGAATTTCAACGGCCTGGTGATTGGGTTCTAAGAGCAAGAAAGTGGGAGTTGTCAATTATCTTAATACATAGGCTTGAATGTTCTACCATATTATTTCCACCATGTCTATTAAACAATCAGGGAGACCATTGCAGTTCAAGGAAGAGGAAATAAAGTTTGCCTTTTGGTAGGTGGTGACTTGTGCAAACAGGGAGGCAGGAATGATGGCAGTCGTCTTGGGAAACTATTTATTATTGTGTGTCACTCCTTTGTTTTGAGAGACTCTGTGTCCAGAATAGTGCTTGCCAGATGTCACTTAGTATGGGATCACCTACAGGCATCATCAAAACTCTGGCAAGAAGCAACAGAGAAGGGATTTCTTTCTTGAGTTAGAGCCCTTTCCTTGGTGATTCCCAAACAACGTGTATCTATTATCTAGTGTCACGATTGATTACACTTTCTGTGAGTTTCTATTTATGTGAGTTTGAGTCAATAGACTGACTTCCTTCCTTCGCTCCTTTCTCCCTTCAAATATTTACTAACAACCTTCAGAAGGAGCCCTGGGAGAGCCATAGTTAAGCACTTGATTGCTAACAGAAAGGTTGGTGGTTCCAACCCGTCAGTCACTTCATGCAAGTAAAGACCCAACAATCTGTTCCTGTAGAGATTGTTGTTGTTATTAGGTACCATCAAGTCGATTCTAACACATAGTAATCTTATGCACAACAGAATGAAACACTGCCTAGTTTCACACCTTCCTCACAGTCTTTCTTAATATTAAGCTTAAATCCGTTATAGCTTAGATACTACTGCCTGGGGACATCTAATGGGGCAGTTCTACTCCATCCTCTAGGATGACCACGATTCAAAGACACACAACACAACAATAACAACAATATATGTCAATCAAGGTGCTGGGCATATTGCAGTAAACTAAGACAAATTCTTTGTCTTTACAGAGTAGTCAAAATCCCAAAAAACCAGATTGTGTTTGTTGCTATGAATGAAACAAAACAGAGTGATGGCTGAGGAACATTGCATATGGCAGTGTTGTAGAAGATCTCACTAAGAGGAGACACTCCAGCAAAGACCTACTTAACAAGAGCAAAGAACCTGCCAGAGGCAAAAAAAAAAAAAAAAAAAGTCAGACAGAGGAAACAGCAAGTGCAAAGACCCTGAGGCAGGAATGTGCTTGGTATGTTCAGGAGACATCAGGAATGTTGGTGCCTACCTCCCGGTAAGAAACAGAGAGGGAAATAATTACTTGAGATTAGGGAGGGAAGTGGAGACTTTACCACTTAGGGGTCTGGGCTTTATCCTAAAAGCACTGAGTGGCAAGACATTAGAAGGTGTTCAGGTGGGAAGTGACATGATTTAATATATGGTTTTTCAAATTTTTTTCTGACTACTGTGTGGGGAGTGGTTAGTGTGGGGGTTGGGGAAGAAGCAAAGAGAGCAGATAAGACTCAGTTGTTGTGATCGAGGTGAAAGGTCACGCAGGATCTGAGCTTTTTGTGTCTGGACTCTCAGCACCTAACGTTTGTATTGATTGTTGTTGAGTGAGGGAAAGAATTCACTCCACGCTACTACAGGTCGGAACGGACTCAATGGCACTTAACAACAAAAATCTGATATTTCCTGAGCACATATGAGGGTAAGCACATATGAGGGTAAGCTACTGGGGCTTCCAGTTCATACATGCATGGATTTATTAAAAATGAATTGTGTTTAAACATGTCTCTGATCAATGGATGGCTGCAGACAAGTTGTCTCAGTAATAGATTTCTGTTAGTTTCATTTTTGTTGTTATGTGCTGTGGAGTCGGTTCTTACTCATAGCTACCCTGTACAGGGTTTCTGAAGCTGTAAATCTTTACGGGAGCAGAACGCCTCATCTTTTTCCTGCAGAACAGCTGGTATTTTCGAACTGCTGACTAGAGTGTCTTTAAAAACAAAAAAATGAAATTTGTTATGCCATGACAAAAAGTAGTTTTGAGGTGAGGGCTAATATGAAATTCTGAACAAAACTCAGGTTGCCCAAATCATTGAAGCTTTGAAACAAGTTTACAGGAATGCTGCCCCACAAAAGACAATAGCTTTTAGATGGATCAAACATTTTAAGGAAGGTCAGAAACCACCTCAAAGATGAATTTAAGGTGAGAAGTCAAATCAGAAAGTTATGGTGATTGTTTTGTGGGATTCCCAAAAAGCAATCTTGGCAGATTTTTGTCAAAGGGCATAGAATGATCATTGGGGCTTATTAGGAAGAAGTTTTAAGGAAATTGAAAACTGTCTCGGTGAGAATAAGGCCAGGAAAACTACCCATCATTATTTGAGGGTATTAAGGGCTGTCCTATGAGAATTTCATTGTTGACACCTTTCCTCATCTACTCGCCAGCCCTCAACTTGCCCTTTTAGACGTCTTTTGGGTTTCCAAACTCTAAGAACATTGAACAGCGCCATTTGAGGGTCCTTTGTTGTTGTTGTTTTGATGTGGTACAAAATAAAGAACACAGAATTCCCTGGGGGAAGGGTTGTTGTTGTTGTTATGTGACATCAAGTCAGTTTGGCCTCAGAGCGATCCTGTATAGGGTTTCCCAGGAGCAGCTGGTGAGTTTTGAACTGCTGACCCTGCAGTTGAAATGACCTTGTGGTCTAGTGTTTATTCTACAGCTCCACATCAGGGTTGTTGTTGTTGGTAGTGTGCCATGGAGTTGGTTCTGACTCATAGCGACCTTGTATAGGGTTTCCAAGGTTGTAAATCTTTCCGGAAGCAGAAAAGCCTCATCTTTCTCCTGCCCACACCAGGGTTAGAGAGATGGAAACACTGCCTTCAGAAATCTATAGACCTAAGTGGAGGATATGTTGAGAAAACAGTAGCTTCACATTTTGATATTCTTGTTTAATAAAGTTTCTATGCTTTTGTAGCAGTACTTTTGGACTTACTCTGGTACATGGGTGTGGACGATGAATTGGAGAACAAAAGTGACAAAAGCCCTATCTTCACAAAGTTTTCATCCTAGTTAGAAAAAGAGATATGAATAACATAAATAAGCAAAGTTACATGGTGTTCCAGATGATAAAGATTACTATAAAGAGAAATGAACAGGGAGCAGGTATAAGGGAAGCTAGGAACGGAGAATTGTTGCTGTTAGATGCTGTTGAGTTGGTTCTTACTCACAGCGTTCCTGTGTAGGGCTTCTGAGGAGTAGTTGGTGGGTTTGAACTGCTGACATTGTGGTTCACAGTCCAGGGCTGATCATACAGCGCCACACCAGGGTTTGCAGTGAGCAGGTGTAAATCTGGTGTGTGTGTGTGGGAGGGACATCTAATCTCCACCATCAACATCGACAGCCTAGGGCTGATTGCTATGGTGGAGGTCAGGCATGCCTCTACCTTCCAATCTTTTAACCAGTTCTGACACCAGCTGTCAGAACCCCCACAGCACTCTCTACTTCTTTGCTGGGTTTGCTAATTAATTTCAATGGCCACACAGAACTCACAGACAATACTCATGATTAAGAGGTTTCTTAGGGAAGCAGCAGGTTATAATTGAGGATCAGGAATGACTCAGTGATAACTCTTTGGTGTGGACAGCTTCTTGGATTGCCCACAGCCAGGCTTCTCCTTGGCTTTTGGCTTCTTGGACCTCTTGAACCTCTTAAGCTGGCCCAGTCTCTGGCCTGCTTGGGTAAGTAATACAAAGCGCTTTAGCTCTACCCAGAGGCACCCCACTCTGCTAGGAAGCTTTGACCTGAAGTGACTCAATTCCTTAGTTCCATGATTCAGCAAGTTGAGCTCTGCCCTGTACCCAGAGACACCCCATCAATCAGTGAGGCTCTTGCCCAAAGGCATTCACCTTTCTCGCTCCATGGCCTGGGAAGCACACCACATTGGCTCTTACCAACGTCCGAGGTCTATTTCCTTTGCTAACACTGTTTCTCTGCTGCTGTTTAAAGCACATCAACTTGTACCATCTCTGGTGTTACAGCTCTCTCTTTGTCTCCTGGGTCTGATGAGGTTCCCAGTATAGGAACCCTGAATTCAAAGGTACACTCTGCTCCCATCTCTTCTTCTTGGTGGTAAGGAAGTTCCCCTTCCCTGCCTCTGGAATGCTTCATTTTAAGCCTATGGAGATAGCAAAACTGATCAACCCCCTCATAAGGTTCCATATACTTTATTTGCATGCTCCTTGGAGGCCAGGATGGCCAAACTTCGTCTCTCATACTTCGGACATATTGTCAGAAGGGACCAGTCGCTGGAGAAGGATATCATGTTTGGTAGGGTGGAGGGTCAGAGACAAAGAGGAAGACTCCAGTGAGATGGATTGACAAAGTGGTAGCATCAATGGGCTCAAGCATGGCAACTATAGTGAGGTTGGCTCAGGATAGGGCAGTGTTTCATTCTGCTGTGCATAAGGTCGCTATGAGTCGGTACCGACTTGATGGCACCTAACAATAACAACAACCCCCACAAAAGTGCCATGAACTTTACTTGCACTATTAACAAGTTGTCCAATCCCTTTCATGGGCCACAAAACCTTATTTGCTTAGGATAAGCACTGGACTACTAATCACAAGGTTGGTGGTTCAAATTCACTAGCCTCTCCTTGGAAAACCTCTACAGGATTCCTCTAAATCAGAACTGACTCAGCAGCAGTAACAACAAAAATAATCCCCCATCATCTGGTGGGAATTATAAGACCAAGGTGAGAAAGTCCATATCAAAGCTAAATATCATAGTCCAGCTGGGAATTAAAACAGAACAAGTGGGGAAGGTGTCACTGAAGAAGTGACATTTGGACAAAGACCAGGGGGAGATGAGGGAGTGAGGAGATGAGGGAGTGAGCTGTTTGGATTTTCTGGGGAAAAAAATGTTCAAACCAGAATTAGTAAGGGCAAAGGGTGTGAGGTGGGGACATGCTAGACATGTTGGAGGGACTCCAAGGTCAGTATATCTGGAGTAGATGAATGAGTGGGTGATTAGCTTAGAGTGGAAATGATACTGGAGAGAGAGGTTGTGTGGGTCTCTGCAGGCTGCTGCAAAGATTTTGGATGAAATACATAAGCTGACTAGTGTTTTTACCAGAATCCGTCTGACTGCTGCCGTGAGAATAGATTTCAGGTGGGAAGGGTAGAACCACAATAGGGAGGAGGTTACAGCAGTAGTCCAGGTGGGAAATGGTGGTGGGGTGGAGGAGCTGGTAAACGGCTGGAATCATTTTCTTTTATTCATACCCAAGACATTGAAACATTGATTCAATAATATTTGGCATACAGTTCATATTAAAGTCTCCACCCTCCCCTCTCAAGTCCTTTTTAGTTTTTTTCTTCCCATATCCTTAATTCAATCAAGCCTCAGTTCTCTTTAGTCTTTGAGCTGTTGATGTTTTTGAGAGTCCTGGCTAGTTGTTTTGTACAATACCCCACATTGTGGATTTATCTGATTTTTCTTTTTCATGACAAGATTCATTTTTGGGGGCAAGAATATACGGAGGTAGCATTATTCCCTCCCCATTGTATCGTACCAGGAAACACAAAACATCGGTTTGACTCTTTATTGGGAATGATGCTAAATTCCATCACTTGGTTAAGGTGGTGGATGCCAGATCGCTCTACTGTAAAAGAAATCGTTTCCCTTTGTAAACGGCAGCACTCCGTGGGATGATACTTTGGGACTGGATATACTTTTGCCCAACACAATCTTCCTCCCAATGGCTTAAACATAAAAAACAGCCTCGTGGCATATGACCTTGTGCCATACATCCCATTTCATATGGAAAATAATGGTCCCCAAAGGAGGCTTGTTCTGAGCATCATGCTTGGCAAGCAATAAATGTTCCATGAATGCTAGCTGATACCATTGGATAAAAGCAAGTCTGAAAAAATTAACGGCGGGTCTGCCAGTGTTAACACTCAGTTCGGCTACTGGCAGCAGCTTCCAGGTGCTAAGTGAGCTAAAGACACTCAAGGGTCCCACGTGGCCACGCCCCCGCGCTCCGGACGCACGGGCCCGGGCGCTGAAGCCCAGAGCGCAGACAGGCCGCGCAAGGCCCCCTGGGACCAGTAGTGCTGGGCGGGGCCGTAGGACTACAAGTCCCAGCGGCGCCCGCGCCGCGGCTTCTGCCGCTGCCGCCTCAACCCCTCCACAGCGACGGCGGCGGCCGCGGCTGAGTCGGTGGCGGCGGCGGTGGTGGCTGCGGGGTGAGCGGCGAGTTTCTGATTTAAAGCGGAGCAGCGAGGAAGATGGCGGCTGTTGGTGCGTGGAGATAAAGGAGGCGGCAGCGGGCGAAGGGGTGGGGTGCGAGGCTGAGGGAAGAGGGCGAGTTCCTGGGGCTGCAGCCCTTAGGCGGCTTCAGCTTCGCTAAGGCGCTGATGGGCGCGCCGAACTGGGGGCGCGCGCAGACAGTTTCGGGGTGCCGGGGGCGTCCCCGTAGCCGGGGACGCTGTGGGGCACGAGGAGGGGACCCGGGGCTAGGCAGTAAGCGGGTGTAAAGGACCGAGGGGTTCCTCGCGCGGAGGGGTCACCCCCTAGAGTTTGGGGGCGCCGCGGGGGCTCGCTTTCCCTTCCTGTCCCTAAAGTTTTCCTTCCCCTTGGCGCCCCCCAGCTCTCGGAGCTGCTTTGGAAAGCTCCCCGCGCCCCTTGCGCCCCCTGCTTGGGCTCCCTTGCTGCTCCCGGGAGACCCCCCACCCACCAGCCTCCAGGTCGTCCTGCTCAGAATCGGTGGGAGCCGGTTCCTGGGTTTCTTCCTGCACCTGGGCATTTTCCCGTTTTTAACGTGGTTTTCCATTTTGGGCACGGAGTTTTCTCAGTTTTTAAAAAAAGAGGCATTTTCCTAGCTCTGGTGTGAAGAGTGGGACAGGGCAAGTGGAATTTGTTGGATTCCATTTGGGGCTTGGCTGCCTTTTATCCTGACTTTATTCTTATTAATTTTGGTGCGTCTTTTCCGTCTTCGATCCTGTTAGTCTATTGATCCAATTTGTAAGAATGTGAATAACCTGTCTTGCACATGCCTGAAAATGAAGCCAGGAGCCGCCGAGAGACTTGGTGCTCCGTAGGCAGTTCGAGGGCGCCTCGGGTGGCAAAGTTCCCCAAAAGGGGTGGGAGAGAGCATCGCCTCGAAATCTCACTGAGCAGGGGGCTCGGGATGACACGAAATGGAATGACACCAAAGATACGAGAGATTTCCAGAGTCGAAACTTTTTTTTTTTTTTTTGGCTCTTCCGAAAGCGAAAACTTCCTTTTTGCAGTTTTTGAGCAGCGCTTCAAATGAAGCTACTTGGTTTTGTGTGTGTGTGTGTGTGTGTGTGTGTGTGTTGTTATTAAGCTTGTGTCGTAAAGACAGACTGCCGAGTACCAGCTGGCTGTTGCTGCAGCGGTTTTAAATGAAGTTGAATGAGATGTGTAAGCGGTAGTAGTGAGTAAAATTGCTGCATCTCTTCAATTTAAATGCCTGGCCTCGGTTCCACCTGGTTCCTGGCTGCAGGAAAGCTTCAGTGTTGGTTACAGCAGTTAGTTTAGAGGATGGGAGGAAAGATAATCACAGGTCTCCAGTGAAAGCTAGGCAAAATAAAATGTGAATGGAAACATGTAAGTTTGTAACTGTTGAAGACATTTTTAAAGTACTGTTTGTTGTGATACACAACTGGAAAGATACAGAAACATTGAGAAATGAGTCTTCCAATTCTCCCCAGTGAGGTACCAGCTGTTACCAGTTTCTAGGGTACCTTTGGTTTTTAGAATACTAATCTTAAGATTTTTATTTGAAACACACCCCTGCTGGATACCTAAAACCCGGAAGTACACACAACGTTTTTACTATCTCCAAATGTTGATGGTATTAGAAAAGCAGTTCTGAACTTAATCGCTGTGTTGCCTTATCTATTATGACAATCTGTAAGGCTTTAGCATGAAGAACTCCGCCAGAGCTCATTGTTTGTATGTAAGAGGAAACCTCCGTTGATAACAAGTAAAATGATATTGAACACTATACATCCTGTCACTGGAGGTTGCTTCAGGTTCTGCATTTAAGTGAGCAGCCATCTAAATTGCCTGTGTCCCTAAATTATACAGATATGTTATATGTGGATAGAAATGACTTAATTGCCCAATAAGCATTTTTTTTTTTTTTTTAAAGGCACATGTCAGTTTCTGGCATATAAGAAGTGAATTTTGGAGGTGGGGATTGTGGATTTACTGGGAAGCTCTACGTCAGTTAGAGAAACTTAACTGCCATAAAATACTCCTTAACTAGAAACTTTGAAAATGCATATAGCAAGCCCAGTGTAATCACCAGGGTTTCTGTTGTAAGATTCAGAAGGATAGTTTTCCATCCTTCTGATAGTTTCATTTAAAAAATGCTAAGAATTCATTTTTAAAAATGCAGCGATCTAAGAGCTAGCTGCTTAGAGATTATATAAAATAATTCCATCATATTTTGGAAGTGCATATATGTTATGTTTTTTTCATTGCGTAAGAATTATTTCTATAAAGTTTCCCCTCCTGCCCCCACCCCAATAGATGTTAGAATTCATTCAGTAAGCAGTGAGTGTGTTCTCATGGACCCTGGACCGCTTTTTCTAGATGTGTAAATAAAAAGTAGTTCTTGGAATGATCGCTTACTCATTGCCTTGAAATAAAACTGCTTTTGCTATGACAGACTTTGTGTATTAGCCATGGGATTGTTGAACAGTTCCTTTTAATTTAAAGACTGTGTTTTGGGGAAGTATTTTTAAGGAATAATTTAAGAAATATCTTTCAGTTGGGACAAGAGGTTAAGATTTAAAAACAACAGGACCCACCTACAGATGCCTTTTCCCTAATTGGTTGTAAAAATAAATGGCTTTAGGGTTGGTTTTGTCCATTTTTAAGACTGTATCGTTTCTGCCAGGACCAGTGTACTTTTGAAAACTTGTTGCAAGTTTAGCAGGCCTATGTCATTGTTATTTGCATATACAGCAAAGTTGCTACAGTTTAATACAGTTGTTATTCTGTTAATGCTACCCAGGACTAGAAAAAACGGTGGTTGACAGGTTTGAAGAAGTACTGAAGTCTCTCAGACGTTAAGGCATTACTTTTACCAACTTGGCTCAATTTTTACTATATTCTTTATTATAGAATGCTCCTTATTTCTTCATTATTGGATGGTTAAAGATCTGGGAGCCTGAAATTAGTATTGGAAATGTATGTTAACTCCCCCCCCCCCTTTTTTTTCTCTTTTCCTCCTAGTTCCGCAGCTGGAATGAAATTGGGTTGGTTGAGGTTCTCAGTACCAGTGAGATTGAGTACTATAGTAAAGTGTAGGCACTTTCTTCCATTTTCTGAGTGCTTTTTTAGGGTGGGGAGGGGATTCTAAAATGAACACATTTCACACTTCAAGTGGAGGAGGGGCTCTCTTGTAATGCAGTTTATTCCTTCACTGTTAATGTTTGCTAGGTAAATTCATTTGGCACATTCATTGTCTCTTCTGAGAGGATTTCTGGGAGAGTATTATTTTGAGTTAAGGATGCAGTTTATCCTGAGCCTAACTTTATTTTCAGCCACCTAACAAATGAAGGAATTGACTTGAATTTGATCACCTCTTCCTTTTCTAACTTCTCTTAGAGAGTTGTTAAATGGGCAGAAAAATGGCCTTCAGATACCCAGCAGGAACAGGCCCGGTTCACCACAAACTGGATAATCTTCCTAGACTACATAGTGCCAGTTCCTGACTTTGTCAACATTAACTCAGTTTGGTAGGCACTGCCAGCTAGGTCACCTTACAGAGGGGCAGTAATAAAGGTTTATTTAAGTAACAGTACTAAACTATGACCTAGAGGCCTGACTAGCAAACCGGTTTTACCTATTTAAAAGGGTATTCTAAGAGCAAATGGACTAACATTAGTTTTGTTTTTCATTAGGAACATTTGTGTCTTATTTTGTTCTTTTCTTTGTGTTCTGGGAAAAGGTGTGACCTTTTTTTTTGGTCTGCTATTCCTATGAAGGTATACTTCTAAAAGATTGGTTATTTCCTTGCTTTTCCCTTTTTGGGAACCCGACTGACTAATACACTGCCTAGAGGGGAACGGTGACCTGGGTTATGCACTGCACCCTGGGGCTTTCCCTTTGCAGCTTTGGCTGCTGGGTTGGGTGCTTGGATGGCTAGATGGGAAGGACCTCAGAAGTCAGCCTAATCCTCAATTAGGATAAGCCTCATTGTTAATTGAATGTTGAGTATATAGGTTAAATCCCATTATAACAAACTCCAGGGGACTAACTAAATTATTTTGTTGTACTGGGATTAGACTTTATTAAATATTGTTTAAAATAAATTAACCAACTATTGGAGTATTTTTTTCCTTTTTATCTTATATGGAAGTGTTAGGAATTTAGAAAAAATTCACTGTGTTATAGCAACTTGACCTTCCATTTTTAATGTTTCTGCCTTAGAAAAAGGAAAGGACCCATGTTGAGCTGGGTGGATAATTCATTCTCACTTGTACTGCCCCCCCCCCTTTGGGAATGGCTTAAGTAGTTCCTTTGGCTTATCTCAGTCACCAAATAAGTTTATTATTAAGTGTTACTGGCACCATTACCATGTGGTAAGGGGAAATGGGAAATTCCCCAGTTTGCAGGTGATTGCTGCTGGTAATTTTATTCTGCCCAGACAACTTTTTAAAATAAGTGAATTTATTTTATGAACTCAGTCATTGACTTAGCCCTTTCTGTTCAGCCCATTGGAGTTTTGAGAACTTTGGATGTCTATGTGATAGTCTTAAAAAGAAAAATTATGGTAATATTCTTTAACTTTAAGATACTGGTCAAAAACCAAGTTCTTCAGAAACTGAATTAATTTATATTTCTGAGGAAAACACTATGGTTGTCCAGAAAGATGCTTCTTCCTTTCTATGTTCTTTTAGATTTATATTTGCCAAACTTCAGGCATTTATATGTTACCTTCATTATCTCAGGCTGGTTTGTGTAGAGAATTTTGATTGGGTACAGCAAGACATTTTTGAAGTCATTCTTTTAAATAGATGTTCCATGAAGGAGGGAAAATCTGAAAGAGGGAATTTCAAAGCAACCCAACCACTGTTTTGAAAGTTCTCCAGTCTTAAGAATAATGACTGACTAGTAGGCAGGAAGGCTGCAGCTGTATTGTGGTATTGTTCCTCCATCTCATGCATTTGAGAACTTCAGTACAAAAGAGGAGAAAGCATGGGGAGGGGGAAGAAAGAGTTTTAACAACAACAACAACAAAAAGGGTGAGGTGTGGTGGGAGAGTTTTAGAGTAAATATTTTTTCCTCTTTTATTTAAATGAAATCTAAAACCAAATTATTTTTGCTTTGAGTTGAGAGGAAATGTTTGCTTTTTATAATCTAAAGGTCCTAAAACTGACTCTCATTTTAACTAATGAGAATTAATTGCTACTGGTGGAAAAACCAGCATGATCATATACTGAGGTTCAAATCAGAACTTTTATCAAAGAATCATAAATCTGTGCAAACCTTCCCCCCCTCTTTTGGTATCTGATCAATATCATTTGTTATTTTGAGAAAAATAATCAGTGAAAAGTTGAGAATAACTTGTCAGTTAGTATAAGCTTTGGGCAAATCAATCTCTTACTGCTGTTAAGAGTGCTATCGAGTGGGTTCCAACTTATAGTGACCCTGTATAGGGTTTCTGAGGAGCGGCTGGCGAGTTTGAACTGCTGACTTTGTGGTTAGTAGTTTAGTGCTTATCCCACCGCACCACCCCAGGACTCCACTCTGGTAGATATGTTTTATTCCTTTATAAGAGAACCCACTGCCATGGAGTCTGTTCCGATTCATTGTTGTTGTTGTTAGGTGCCATTAAGTTGGTACCGACCCAGTGCACAACAGAACAAAACACTGCTCTGTCCTGGGCCAGCCTCACAATTGTTGCCACACTTCAGCCCATTGATGCTGCCATTTGCCAGTTCATCTAGTTGGGGATGGGGTGGGGGGGTATCCTCCTCTTTTTCTATGTACCTTCACCTTACCAAACATGATATCCTTCTCCAGGGACTGGTCCCTCCTGATAATATGTCTGAAGTATGAGAGACGAAGTTTGGCCATCCTGGCCTCCA
>NW_006408541.1:15651686-15665135 GCF_000296735.1 Chrysochloris asiatica | reverse complement strand
CTCGGATTATTTGCTCAGAATACAGGTTGAATAAGTATGGTGAAAGAATACAACCTTGTTGCACACCTTTCTTAATTTTAAAACTTTCAGTGTTCCCATGTACTGTTCAAACAACTGCCTCTTGGTCCATGTACAGATTCCTCACGATGAGCACAATTAAGTGTTCAGGAATACTCATACTTCACAATGTTGTTCATAGCTTGTCATAAAAGAAAGGGGTGGATGTGGTCTTCTTCCAAGACTCCTTCTGTTAGAAATTCTATGTACATGAGACATTCCATGTACATGAGGCCCACATGAATATGGAGAATTTATCAGTAAATTAATCATTGAGTGGATTAGTATATCTATACCAGATAATGAATAGAATGAAGTCACATAAAGCATATACATTATAAGAGCTTGGGGACAGGATGACTTTGAACTACTGATTTTAGCATGGTACAAGGGGCCTTCAAAAAGTGTGTGGAAAAGTGAAAGGAAAAGGATAATGGAATTTTTTCATAAACTTTTTTGAACCCCAGGAGTGGCTAGTGGCTTTGAGCCACTGACCTTGTGGTTTAGCCATCCAGTACTTATGCTACAGTGCGACACCAGGACTCTGTGTGATTTCTTTCTGTGTGAATTTTCTCCCTCCTTCTGGTGTAAGAAAATAAAGTAATATTTTCTTTACTTTCAGTAAAGCTGTCATCAGTAAAATGAGTTATTGAATTTAAGTCACCCAGTAGTGTGGTTATATCTACTTGATGATTTCGTTTCCAGATTGAATGTTGGCAGTTTTATTTGAAAATGTTTTTACAGGATTACCCAGTCTTTTCTTCAACAAATTGTGTCTTTAGTGTACACATCTTCTGTTCCACCCAAGCACATTTTTCTTTTTATCTGCTTGGAGGTGATAGTGTTTTATGACAAGAACTTTTTCATCATCCATTTTGGTTTACATTGGGGTCAGAGTAGGCATTTGGTGGCTGGCTGGATGAAAAACCTAACTCTCACATACGTTGTATCTGTTGGAGGGTCAGCGATAATCTTCAAAAACTAAGAACTTGCTGTGTACCTGCTCTTTACCTTATGGATTCTTTCATGATCTGACATTATGCATTAGGGCAACTTTGAAAACATTCTCAGGCACCCTGCCAGTCTGGGCCCCACTTGGAATGGTGGACAACTGTTTGACCGAAGGACATGTTGTCTTGTTCTCATCCATGATGTCTCAGGCTGGCCGTGAGCGATGTGAGGTGATGTGCGATGATATGAGACTGCATGTGGGCAAGGGGAGGCCAGTTGAGGGTCTAAAGGTGATGAGGAGATTGGTGGGAGAAGCCCAGAATGGGAGCACAGGGAAAGGGGCTGCAGCTGGAGGCTAAGCCAATTTCCTGCCCCGGTGGGCAGCTGGCAGCACCCCACACTTGCTCCCAGATCCCCATGGGAGCCAGTTGTGACTCTCATAAAGCTGATCTTGCATAACAACCTTGTCTTTACAACCTGACTGTGTCAATAAATAAGGAGTGGGGTTTATTATGTTTTAAAAATTGCTTCATCAGGAATCAATAAAACTGAATTCAGGAAACTACTATTAAGGCACCCTGAGAGTTTAGGCTTCGGCAGTCCTAGTGTTCCTCGTCAGTCACTTAGTACCAGGGACTCTGTGATTAAGCCCGTTCTGAGTATACATATCGTATCTGATAGGACCAGGGGAGGGGGTCAGCACTTTGAAGAGTAAGTAAAGTTTTAATATGGAGAGGACACGTTTCATAAAAAATTATATTTTTGTTAAAAAACATACACAGCAGAACATGCAAAGTGACTTTACAAAGTTTGTGGAAAAATTCCATTGCTTTTTAATTCCATTTTTCCACGAAATTTTGAAGCTGCTTGTACATTTAACAATTACCACATGTAGAAGTCAGTGGCATTAATTACATTCTTTAACTTGTACAGCTGTTCTCATCCTCCTTTTCTCAATTGTTCCTCGTCCATTAACATAAATTCACTGCTGAAGCTTCCTATCAAATCTTTCCAGTTGCTGATATCTGGTTGATCCCGTATACATACAATTCTTTAAGACTGCACAGTTTTTATTGGTGGGAATAATTAGCAGGGGTACCAAACAGAAACTAAGCTGATTGTCATTGGGAGGATTTTGACTCATTGTGACCCCACACGTTGCAGAGTGGATAGACTGTGCAGTAAGCTCTCCAGTGGCTGTGTTTTTAAGGATTACAGGAGTCCTGGTGTGGTGCTGTGAACCACAGGGTCAACAGTTCAAACTCCTCAGCTGCTTCTCGGAAACCCTATACAGGGTCACTGTGAGTTGGAACGGACTCCACAGCACTTAACCACAACATATGACTCACGTGGAGTCTTGGTGTGGCACTGTAGGAGAAGCACTAGAGTGCTAACAAGATCAGTGTTTCAAACCTACCAGTGGCTCCTGGTAGTTTTTGTCTTGGAAGTTGAAATAAAATGAAGGAGTCCTGAGGACTTTCTTTAAGGGTGTTGGTGGCGCAGTGGTCAAGTGCTTGGCTGGTAATGGGACGGTGGTGGTTCAAATCAACCTTGTAGGAGAAAAGACCTGATGTGGCTGTCTGCTAGCATACAGGAATATAATTGATTTTTTTATATGTACCTAATATTTTGTTAGTTTGCTTGGCTCATTTATTTTAGTAGCATTCATGTAGTTTACTGGCACGATGCTCATTTTTTCTTTTCAATCACTTTGTGCACCCACTCCTCCCCGGCCCTTGTGTTGTTGGTCTGGCTAGTGTCTTTAATTGAATGGGTATCTTGGCCTTGTTCAAAATTTTACAGGGCACCAAGCAGTCAGTCTTTCACCATTAAGTTAGAGATTTGCAGATCTGCTTTGTATTGGTATAGTTTTTAGAATTTCATATACGTGGACTCGTGATGTGGTACTGTATGATAAGCACTTTACTACATACGACAAGATAGGCAATTCAAACCCACAGCTGCTCCTTTGAAAACCTATTCAGGGTCTTTCTGAGTCAGAACCAACTTGAAGACACTTAACAGAATAACAACAATATGTTGTATTAGACTTCTGTTACAATTTAGCTGAGTTCTTTGCGAATCATCCATATTGTGTGTATTGACAGTTCATGTATTTTTATTGCAGTGTAATATTCCATTGTAGAGATACACTGCCATTTATTTACCAGGTGAGTGACATTTGTGGTGTTTCTAGTTTCTTTTGTGTGTGTGTGTGTGTGTGTGTATGGTTGGCTGTTATGAATAGGAGACCTGGTGTGGTGCTGTGGCTTAATGTGCTGGATTGCAAGTCAGTTTGAACCGCAGGGTTGGCAGTTGAAGCTCACCAGCAGCTCCTAAGAAACCCTATACGGGTCGCTATGGGTCGTAACACACTCAGCGGCACTTAACAACAACAACCTTTTGAATAGACATAATAGGAGCATTTAAATACAAGTCATAGTGTGAACATAGGATTTCATGTTCTTGGACAAATACCGAGGAGTTAGGATTGCTGGGTTATATGGTAAATATATGTTTAAGAAACTGTTTTAAATGTAAGAAACTATTTAAATGGCTTTATGTCAGAATTTCAGTTTTAATATGTTCACTAACACTTGATATTAGGAACTCTGGCAGTGTAGTGGTTACAAGTCGGGCTGCCAACCTCAGGGTTAGCAGTTCGAAACTACCAGCGGGAGAAAGATGAGACTTTCTGCTCCTGTAAAGATTTACAGCCTCGGAAACCCTATGCAGGGTCACTATGAGTTGGAAGGGACTCCACGGTACTTAACAACAACAACAACACTTGGTATTATTATTATTTACATTTTATCCATTTTAGTGTATATATGAGTTCCTGGTGTGGTGCTATAGGATAAGCACTGGACTGCTTGCTAGTCACAAGGTTGGCAGTTCACACCTACCAACTGCTTGCTCCTCAGAAACCCTATACAGGTTCATTCATTGGCACGTAATAAGTAGACATGTAGTTTGGTATCTCATTGTGATTTAAATTAAATTTCCTTTCATCTTTTTGGTGTCTATTCAAATATTTTGCAGTTTTTCTTTCCTGTGTCTTTTTCTCTTTTTTCCCTCTTAGATTCCCTTACCTTCCTTTCTTCCTTTTTTTCTCTTTTTTCATCACAATGTTTTTTATTAATGACTTCAAACCACAAGGGCAGCAGTTCGAGGCCCCTAGATTTCTGTTTTAAAATGTTTTTAAATATTCTGGATATATATCTTTTATCACCGTTTTATAATATTTTTTTCCAGGTCTTTGGTAGTTTAGATCTTAATTGATGATCAGCAGTGATTCAGTTCTATTGCCCAAATTTTTGGTCAGATATATAATTTGGGAAATACTGTTTCAAAGCTTGAATAATAGTTCTGCAAATATGTATTATAAATCCCATTTCTTAATCCATATAAATGGAAAGAAAAATGAAAAGTGTTAATCTGGAGCACATCAGTTTATAAGCCCAGTAAATTATTTTCTACTGTATTTGACTGTTAAAAGTCATTCAAAAATTAAAATCCATGGTCTGGAACTTAATCTTTTTATTGCTTCAATAAAAATGAACCATTGAATTCTCTATTTTCTCTCAATACAAACATCAAATGTATTGGTCTGGTATAGCGTAATGAGAAGGCTCAGAAAAGCTGTCTGTGAGCTGCTGTCATTGTTCTCTCTTAAACCCCCACTGAAAACACCCTACCTCTAAGGCTTACCTCCCTTAGCACAGGAGGAATTCCTTCCTCACCAGCTCTAGTACACTGACGTCTCTTTTCATAGTTTCCATGCTTACCTGTCCTGCTGCCTGCGTTAGCCTTTGAAAGCCTGCACTATGAGCTAATGAGAAAATATTGGCCTCACAATGTGCATTTCATCGCATTTGGTATTAAAGTATTGCAACCTTAAATGACCTTTCTCCCTGGGCACTTTATTTTTTTTATTTTCTTGCTTACTGGGAGAGGGTAACATTTACCTCAGTTTACGTACTAATCTCCTCACTCTACTTTGAAGGTATATACTTTAATTTTTTTCTTTCTGAATTATTTGTGCTGTCATGCTGGAATTTGGGGACATTTTGCAATTTACATTTAAGAAGCTAGTTTAAAAAAATCAGTGGAAATTTCCAGCTTAAAAAAAAGAAAATTCAACGACTGGTCTAATAACGGCTTTGCAGGAAGAAAGAAATATGAAAAAGAACCGCAGACGTTCTGGATGTCAGCCTGTGAAATTTTCCACTATTTCCCATAATAACATGCAGGCATGCTTATACTGCTGGTATTCAGTGCAAGTGCAGTTGCCCTCGGAGTGGACTCTGAGGCTACTCTATCAATGATTAAATGGCATCTGACCAGCGTTTACTGCTTAGTGCGTAAGTCCACGCATCTTAGGCACTGTGTGTTTGATCTCTGCCTGAAGAGTGTGTCCGTGAACACTGAGCTTACCAAGATCTCCTTCTGTAAATCCTATGAGTTTTAAGTTAATTATGAATTTTTTCCTGCATAGTATTGTGAATCTGAGATTAAACACATGCAGTTTTTAGTTACACTGCTCTAAAAATTTTTGTCTTATAGAATGCCCAGAATACTAGAGCAAAGTTTTTAAAAAGATTTGTATAGCCAAGTAGTCATTGGGTTATGTTTGAAGAAGCATTTTAACCTCTTGTTTCCTTTTAATTTTTCGAAAGACCTATAGACTGCATATTAAAATTCATAATTGTGTTACTGCTTGGTCACCTCAGATTTAAAAGCAAACAACATTATGATGTTTTCCTAATGACTAGTCCAGGGTTCTGACAGAGCAGACTGATGAATTGAATACTGAAACACCATAGTCTCCTACTTCTACCTTCTTCATGTTGACCACTTGATAACAGGGATTCCTGGTGTGACGCTGTGGACCACAAGGTCGACTTGAACAAGGCCAGCAGTTCAGACTCTCCAGTAGTCGCTTGTAGGATACCCTATGCAGGGTTGCTCTTAAGTTGGAACCCATTCGACAGCACTTAACAATAACAACCTGAAATATTAAGGAATGAGATTATTGAGAAGCTCAGATTTTAGGAATTAACCTTTTTTAAACTGTTAATGCATTTCTGCAGTCAGCAGTTTGAGGGTTTAAAGTAGCGTGTTGGGTGCAAATATGTTTATGTGTTTAACACTCAAATCATGATAATTTTCATATGGGAAATGCAGGCATATGAATACATGAAGATCTTGTTCAGGACTGTTGGGTTTTCCAGTTGAACAAGAAGAGGGTTGTGACATAACACCGGCCTCCACCCTCTCTGCCATGTGCTCCGCCCTGGTCTCATCCTTCCTCTTGACCTTTCCGGAGTCTGTCACTCCTCCCCTCTTCCTGCCCTTCCCCTTTTCATCCTCTGTTTTAGCCATTCCCACTGAGCCTACGTTTCCTTTGGCCCTCAGCCTTTTTTTTTTTTTTGTCTTGTCAACTTCCCCATCCTTCAGGTCCCTACTTTTTCTAGTTTATTACTGTTAGCCAAATCTTTTCCTTATCTTTGGAAGGTCTCTTTGTTCTAAATGAATTCGCTGCCCTTGTCAGATTGGGTTTTCTGTGAATTCCCTCGCCTCCAAACAGGTTCTCATACTCTCCACAATCCTCTAACCCCTCCTGTCTAGTGTATTTTCTGGCGCTGTGGGTTATAGCATTGGACTGCAGGGTTGGTTTGAACCGCAAGGTAAACAGTTCAAGCTCACTAGCTGTTCCTTAGAAACCCTATACAGGGATGCTATGAGTCTGATCCGACTTGACGGCACTGAGCAACAACAAGGGATGCAGTGGTGACCAGAATGGCTGTGGAAAAAAATCAAACACTGGAAGGGAACTGAGAGGATGGTGAGAAGAGAGGGCGTGTGTGTCTTAGTGGTTATTCTCAGCTTGCCTGAGAAAGTAACATTGGAGCAAAGTTCAGGGAGTCAGCAGAGTAATGATGGAGGCTAGCGGGTGTTAAGTGTAGTGTGCAGTGAAGAGTTGGTGCCAAGGCTCTTGCGTTGGTACGTTCTTAGAATGTTTGAAGAACAGCAAGATGGTCAGTGTGAATGGGGAGAGGAGGGGGTTAGTAGAGAAGCAATCAGAGTGCTAACAGTGGGGTTAGGTTTGAGAAGGGCCTTGTTCATGTGAAAAACAGAAAAGTATAATGAAAACCATCATCATTCATTATTGAAGGGTTTATGTATAGCTCTCCAGTTTTTTTTCTTTATGCATGTACATACACACTGTAGGGTTTTAGTAGATAGCAAATAAACTGAATTAGGCTTTAAAGAGATCCATCCTGCTGCTTTGTGAACTAACCTGTAAGAGGACAAGATTGGAAGCGGGGAGACTAGTAAAGCCGTTACAGTCATCCCTGTAGAGAGAATGTTGGCTAGGGCATGGTGGTGGCAGTGGAGGTAATAAGTGGTCACAAGACTTTGTGCTAGATTCACTGTAGGGACAGAGGGAGAGAGAAGAACCAAGGGTGACTAGAAAAGTGGCTGCAGTTTCAGTTTTCTTTCTTGTCAGACTACCTATCCAGGGTTCAGTTTGACTTTTACTTTTTGCTTGTTCCTTCTCATTTGAAAATACGACTATTTCTTTCACCAAGCTTCTGGTCTGTGTTGCCCAACTTAGAGCTTGTACTAACCACAAGATAGTATATAAATAACAAATTGCTTAATTAGCATTAGTCTCCCTAACTCTAGGTAGTGAGCATACTTCTACTGGCTCATTCTGAATTTATGAATTGGTTCAGGAATAACTTGCTGAGCTTTCTAGGTAATTCAGAAAATGTTGATTAATTTTATACTCCTCAGGCTTGAGGTTGATCCTCTGTACTGCAAGGTCAGTTTGAACCGCAAGGTCGGCAGTTCAAGCTCACCAGCCGCTCCTCAGAAACCCTATACAGGGTCACTATGAGTCAGAAACGACTCGACAGCTCTTAACAACAGACTGGAGAACAAGATATGAGAAAACCTTAAGTGCCTACCGTAGTTTTACTTTGGTTTAATGACATCTTTTAAGAGTAACTTAAATTTGAACAAGTTATTTTCAGAATGCTGTTGTTGCTAAGTGTCGTTGAGTCAACTTCCGACTCATTATGACTCTGTACAGGGTTTCTGAGGAGTGACTGGTGGGGTTGGACCACCAATCTGTGGTTAGCAGTCCGGTGCTCATCCTGAAGTGTACCACACCAGGACTCCTGTTTTCAGTATGTTAAATGCTTTCCGGTCAATTTTGACTCATAACGACCCTGTATTGGGGTTCCAAGGAGTGGCTGATGTTTTTGGACTGCCAACCTCATGATTATCATTCAAGTGCTTATCTTACAGTACCCTACTAGTAGTCCATTTTCAGTGTTATTGTTGTTAACACATCGTTGAGTCAGTTCTGACTCATTGTGACCCTGTATAGGGTTTATGAGGAGTGGTTGGTGAATTTGAACTGCCGACCTTGCAGTCCAGTGCATTACCCCACAGCGTCACATCAGGACAAAGACTATTAATACCTTCTTATTACCATAAAACATTATGTATTTTTAAAAATTCAGCAGCAGGAAGACTGGTTTGGGTTTTTAATGTTTTTAATAATGAACATGCATTGCTTACTTACTACATGCAAAGTATCCTAGGAGATACAGAGTAAGAAATAATCCCTGCCTAGAAAGGAGCTTGTTGTTAAGTGCCATCAAGTCAGTTCTGACTCATAGCGAACCCTATATGAGGTTTCTGAGGAGCAGCTGGTGGGTTTGAACTGCTGACTTTGTGGTTCACAGTCCAGTGTTGATCATAGTGCCACATCAGGAGTCCAGAAAGGAGCTTATACAAACACAAATAGCTGTCTCCTTTCATGAATGGTTGGTGGTTGTGTGACTTTTGAGTTGGTTCCGAATTATGGTCCCTATACTCCTGTACAGGGTTTCTGAGGCTATAAATCTTTACAGGAGCAGAAAGTCCCTTGGAGTGACTGGTAGAGTTGAACTGTTAACCTTGTGGTTAGCAGCCCCTCTCGTAATCCACTCAGCTAGCAGGGCTCCTTCCTTTCATGAATATAATCATTATACTATTATTTAATGAAAAAAAAAAAACCCCAAAACCCAAACAGTAATTAACGCCCTTGGCATCCCAAAGGCCATAGGGTTAAATGATGCTAGATGTCTGTAATTGAGGTCTTCTTTTTTAAGGTAGTTTTTCAGACTTATCCATAGCTGTTACTACTTGGTGCACCACATGTGTTTCCTCCTCACTTGTTTGAAATTTCCTTGGAGTCTTATTTTACATCAGTACAGGTTTTTAATCTCAGTTTCACATACGCCATGGTATATATTCCATGGAGTATATGAAACTGAGTATATGTAGTGAGGTTGGCCCAGGATCGGACATTGTTTCGTTTTGCTGTGCATGGGGTCGCTGTGAGTCGGTTCCGACTCGATGGCACCTGACAACAACAACAACATACTCCATCCTATAAGCCCTGGACTGCGGACCAAAAAGTTCAAGCCCACCACTTGTTTCACCGGAGAAAGATTTAAAGACTTGAAAGTCTTGGTGACCTTATGACCTAGTTTAGGGTTTCCGAGGAGCAACTCATGGGTTTATTTAAACCCCTGTCCTTGCGGTTAGCAGTCCAGTGCTTGTCCTACCACGCTACACCAGTTCTCCCTGGAAACTCTATCCTGGGTTGCTGTGAGTTGGAACTAAACTTGAATGGCACTTAATAATAACTGTATATTTCTAGTATACTGGACAGTGAATGAGGAAGACCAGAGAAGAATTGATGCATTTGAATTTTGGTGTTGGCAAAGAATATTTGAATATACCAGAAGAATGAACAAATGTTTCTTGGAATACTCCTTAGAAACGAGCTTGGTGAGGCTGCCTCATGTCCTTTGGACATGCTACTATCAGGAGGGGACAATCCCTGGAAGAAGGACATCATGCTTGATACATTTAGAGAGTCAGCAGAACACAGGAAGACCCTCAGTGAACTGGAATGATGGGCTCAAGACGAGCAATGATTGTGAGGCTGGCACAGGACTGGTGAGCAGTTCATTCTGGTTTTCGTAGGGTCACTGTGGGTCGGAATTGACTCGAAGGCACCTAACCAACAGCAGTAAAACAGCTAATTAAACTGCGTAGCATGGCACATGCTATATAAACATAGGAAAACATGAAAAAATCCTAAGAATTTCTAAAGGAATACCAATCAATAAATTTACATATACACTCTTATTTATTTAAAATCTTCTAGAGGTGGATTCTTTACCTACATTTTGTTACTATTAAGTACCATTGAGTCAGTTCTGACTCATAGCGACCCTGGATAGAGTTTCTGAGGAGCAGCAGCTGGTGAATTTGAACTGTTGATCTCGCAGTTCAAACCGACCTTCCTGTCCAGTGCTTATCCTGTATCCCCATTATAGAGATGTTGAAGCTTACGGTGTTTAAGTTCACAGTCTCTCAAGGGAGAGGATCCCAACTGAGGTTCTTTTGTTAACGATAAAGAAGCTTGGTGGTACTGTGGTTATTAAGCACACTCCCGTACTAGTCAAGAGATTGGCATTTTGAACCTGCACAGGCCATAAATCTTTACGGGAGCAGAAAATCTCATCTTTCTTCTGCGGAGTGGCTGGTAGTTTCAAACTGCTGACCTTGTGATTAGCAGTCCGACTCATAACCACTGTGGTACCTAACAACAAGAAGATTCCAGAGACCAAGCACTTTTTACAACTCTGCATTGTGCGTCAAGAGTCACGGAAACGAAAATAGTACATTATCTTACCAACAACTCTGACTTGAAGATTCTTAATAGGCACGGCTTTACATATTTTCTTAATGTAACTTATTTTTCCTTTTTAAAAAAATCGGTATCATTGTTTACTGTGTGACAACTACACTGTGTGTCACTGTGTATACAGAACAATATGACTTTGATCTCTTCTTAAGGAATTTATAGTCTGTTTGGGGAAATGAGAAATAAACATGAAAGATAACTAGAGAAGATTTACCTAAATAACATTTCAGAGAATAATGAAAGAGATTTAACAAGGCAACGGCAGGATCAATTGCCAGATAAATTGTACAAATAATTACTTTTGGAGTTCAGAGAAAGGAGAGATGGCTTGAGGCTGGAGTAATCCAAGGGAGGAGTTAAATGAATTCCTGGGAGCTATTTTCAGCTAGTGAGATTATTTACTTAACTTTTAAAATGGTATTAATGTTAGTTACAAATGGAACTGTAGGCTGTTGAGCATGGAGAACTCTGGTACCTTATTTATTTTCTCTCTATGAGCGCAGAGGAACTATACCATAGCATTGAAAAGCAGAAGAAAATCTGTTTTCTACATTTGCTTCTGTGATGTAGCTTCTAGAAGAAACGCCTTTGGTTGAGAGAGAAATAGGGGAACTTCTTCACATCTCCCATCAGTTTCCAAATAACCTTGGAGTGCAACTCTGATGTGTTAAGTGCCGTGGAGTGGATTCCAACTCATTACAACCTTTTATAGGGTTTCTGAGGAGCGACTAATGGGTTTGAACTGCCGACCTTGGTTCAGTGTTTATCCTACAGCACCACAACAGGACTCCACTCAGATGTGAAGTCTTTTGCCACAGTTTATAATCAGTTCCACTTGGTGAAAGGAGCCTGGTGGCACAGTGGTTAAGAGCTAGGCTGCTAACCAAAAGGTCTGGTGGGTCAAACTCACCAGCTGCTCTGCTCTGTAAAGATTTACAGCTTGGGAAACCCTATGGGGTCATTAGACTCTGTCTTACAGGGTCACTGTGATTGAAGCTGACTCCATTGGCAGTGGATTTGGTTTTTAGGTCACACGTAGTGAGCTGTGACCAAGATTATGTTCTGTAGCTTCTCGAGTTTATGATGAACTGCCATGTGCTCCTTTATGTTACAAATGCTGTCTGTTTTGACAAACCCAAACCCATTGCCTTTGGGTTGATTCCAATTCAAAGTGACCCTATAGGACAGAGCAGAACAGCGCCCTTGGGTTTCCTAGGCTGTGAATGTTCCCGGAAGCAGACTGCCTCATCTTTCTTTCTTCCTTGGAGCGACTGGTGGATTCTCCTGACCTGGCCCTTAGTAGCCAGTACTTCATCACTGTGCCACCAGGGTTCCTCCTTAAAGATGGAAATCTCACTATGTTTCTGAATATTGTTGGTGTAGTGGTTCACACTACGTTCCTGAATCCCATACTCAGCACTCAATATCAGCTTCTGAAGCCTGTCACTTGGTTTGCAGACCAGCCAGTACCGTAACAGTAATGATTTTGAAACTGCAGTTTGGAAGAAGCTGAGTAATCTTGGGCATATTTTATTTAATGTTCTGGAGACATCTGAGGTAGATGACACCTAAGGTTTTGTTCCTTAGTACTTTTTTTTTTTTAAATATAAATAAAGGTTTTTATTGTTGATTGAGTGAAAGTTTACAAGGCCGATCATCAGTTTTACATTCAACATATCATACACCTTGTTTCATTACAATGATTATAATCCCCTCCATGTACCATCAGTTAACAGTGTTTCTGTTCACTTTCGCTTTGTTTTTTTTTTTTTTTAAACAAAACAAAATAAAACAACAACACTCAGGCATATATAATAATTTACACCAACAAAGGGCACAGTCTGTCTCCCGGCCACCAGCTCTTACTTAGTCCCTCTCTTCCCATGAATCTAGAGTCCTCAGCCACTCCTCTCCATGCCCCCATCTCTGCTTCCATCTCTGGTGTTGCTGCTTCTCTGGATAAGGGTCCCGCATTCCGCTTGTGCGCTTCTCCCTTGATGGTCTGTTTCTGGACTGTTATTATTACTCTTTAAAATATTAAAAAAAACAACAACTGATAATACATGTACCCAAACCAAAGCCAAGCACATTGCCTTCGAGTGAATTCCTACTCATAGCAGCCCTGTGAGGACAGACCACAATTGCCCTGTAAGGTTTCTGAGGCTGTGAATCTTTAGTGAAGGAGACCGCCCTAGCTTTCTCCTGTGGAGCAGCTGGTGGATCCAAACTGCGGACTTTTCAGTTAGCAGCCTGGCACTTAACTCACTGTACCACCAGGATACATGGCTAATAAATTCATACTTTACAAAAACTGCGAAGTGAGCTTTTTCATCCAACTCTGTTTCTTTGGTTCCTTTCAACAGAAGCAATCAGTGTTGTCGTTTTCTTTTGTGAGTACTTACCAGCGTTTTTATGTATCTGTGTAGTTTATGTGTGTGGATCCACTATCTTTTATATAAGCACAAATTGTAGCATGTTAAAAATAGTTTTGAATCTTACTTGTTACATTTAACAGTATATGTAAGGAGCTCTCTGGTAGCATAGTGGTTACGAATTGGGCTGCGAGCCTCAAGGTCAGCAGTTCGAAACTACCAGCTGTTCCGCGGGAGAAAGATGAGGCTTTCTGCTCCCGTAAAGATTTACAGCCTCGGAAACCCTGT
>NW_006408541.1:15639370-15651236 GCF_000296735.1 Chrysochloris asiatica | reverse complement strand
AGCAGCTGGTAGTTTCGAACTGAACCAACATATATATATAATATATATTTTATGTTAATTATGTGATAGTTTAGATGGGAGAACATTAGCTTTACATTCATCCTATCGTTTGTCATTTCATTGCCATGGTTACAGTCCATGCATCATCAACCAACCAACCAAAGGGTATACCCTGCAAGCCTACCCCCTGATTGGCAGCATACAACCCCTCTCCCTCTCTGGGTCTAGAGTTCCCAGCTGTTTCCTCTCTCCACGTCTTTGTCTCTGCCTCCATCTCTGGCGTCACTGCTTCTCTGGGTAGGGTCCCACACTCCGCTCTTCTCCCTTGATGGTCCCAGAGACCTCGGTTCCCAGACTGCAAAGTCAACCACTCTCCTTGTTTTGCTACAAAATGTCTACCTTTATATTTCCAACCTTCACAGTCAGTCCTGATAGCAATTATTCACTGTTGTGCCACATGAGAACCATCCCCATCTCCTTTCATCAGCCCCACCATGACAGATTGGATACTACTCTGTGGAGATTCTGCCCTCCTATGCACCCTCTGGATCTAGGCTCCCTCCTGAAAGCTTGTAAGCCAGTCACTTATTGCCTTTGTAGCCCCCCCTTTTGGGTAGCCAGTATCCAAGTTGACCATCCCTGTCTACCCTGTGTATCAAGGGGGTGGGAATGATGCTTGCTATAAAGATTTGTTCCCTCTTTTGAGCTACTAACAGTATATTTTTGAAATGTTGTTAAATGCCATTGAGTTGGTTCAATGTATAGTGACTCTGTATAGGGTTTCTAAGTAGCATTTGGTGGGTTTTAACCCACCAACCTTGTGATTAGTCAGTTCCATGAATCAGTTCCATATTAAAACTTACTGTTGCTGTTACGTGTGGTGGAGTTGGTTCCGACTCATAATGACCTTGTATAGGGTTTCCGAGGAGTGGCTGGTGGGCTTGAACTGCTGACTATGTATGTGTTAGTAGAGTCCTGGGGTGGCGCTGTAGGATAAGCACTTGGTTGGTAACCACAAGGTTGGCGGTTCAAACCCACCAGCCACTCTTCAGAAACCGTGTATGGGGTTGCTATGAGTCGAACCAACTTGACGATACTTTACAACAACAAATTAGAAATCCAAGTTGAGAAAACAACTGGATTTAAAACCAAGAAAATAAACATACATTAAAAAAAAGTAAAATAGAATATAGATTCCCATGTATTTACTTAGGTTAATAGTTTTCACTTTATTGGCTATCTTGTTTCAACTTATTTCAGTTACTCCCTTTCTCCATATCTGGAAGTCAATGCCAGACATATGCTTTCTTTAAAAATAGCATAACCAAAATATTAATACATTTAGAAAAATTCCAATAATTTCTTAGTAGTATCAAATGTTAAGTGCTGTATAGTCAGTTTCCAAGGATTAGCTGGTGACTGTGAACTGCCGACTTTGCGGTCCAGTACTTAACCTACAGCGCCACACCAGGACTCCATAGTTGCATCAAATTGTTAAGTGCTGTGAAGTCGGTTCTGACCCATAGCGTCACTGTATAGGGTTTCTGAGGAGCACGTGGTGAGCTTGAACCACCTACACACAGCACCACACCAGGACTTGTAGTAGCAAATACCCAGCCATTAGTGTTATTTCTTTTACTTCTAAGTTTGAATCAGAGCCTAACAAGGTTCCCACATTGCAATTCAGGGTTCTTCCAAAAGTCCATGAAAAATGTGAAAAAAAAAAAAATTGTAAAATTTACGTAAAAACCTATGCATGGATTTCAATCCCCTCCTCCCAATATACTCATAGTAACTTACTATAACATGTCTGGTCAGGATCTCATTTGAGGCATCAGTTTGAAAAGAACTCCTATCAGAGCAGCATTTGTAGTCTGCTAAATTGAAGCAAGAGCAAGTGTCAAATTTATAGTGAAGCTTGGATGGGAGAACAGTGAAATCATTGATGCTTTACAGAAAGTTTACGAGAATAATCCCCCCAAGAAATCAACAGTTTACAAATGGATAATTTGTTTTAAGAAGAGATTAAACAATGTTGAAGGTGAAGCCTGCAGACCATCCACATCACTTATGAGGAAACAATCTTATTTCTGCTCAAATTGAAGAAGACTAATGGAGGAGTTCTGGACTCTGTGTTATCCTGGACTAATGGAGTCCTGGTGTGGTGCTGTAGGATAGGCACTGGGTTACAAAGTCACTTTGAATTGCAAGGTCAGTGGTTCAAACTCACCATCTGCTCCTCGAAAACGCTATACAGTGTTGCTATGAGTCGGAACCAACAGCAGTAATGAATGACTGGCGTCCTGGTGTGGTGCTGCAGGATAATGCACTGGACTGCAAGGTTGGCAACTAACCACAACTAATTGGCATTCTAAGAAGCTCTGGTAGCATAGTGGTTACGAGTCTGGCTGCTAACTGCAAAGGTCAGTCGTTCGAAACTACCAGCTGCTCCGCAGGAGAAAGATGAGGCTTTCTGCTCCTGTAAAGATTTACATCCTCATAAAGCCTGTTCAGGGTCGCTGTGAGTTGGAACCGACTCCACAGCATATCACCACCACCAAGTGGCATTCTGGTGTGGCACTGTAGGATAAGCACCTGCAAGGTTAGTAGTTCAAACCTACCAGCTGCTCCTTGGAAACTCTATACAGGGTCGCTCTAATCCAATTTGATGGCACTTAACAGCAATGAATGATGAACAGCAGAAATAATAGTCGACACTGTAGATAGCTCAATGGTTCAACTTATAGTATTCTGACTGAAAACTTTAAAGATGAGTAAATTTTCTTCTCCATGGGTACTCAGACTGTTAATGCCCAAACCAGCTGCAAACAAGAGCAGAGCTTTCAATGGAAATTTTTAACAAGTGGGATCAAGATCCTGAATCATTTCTTGGAAAAATGTAACAGGAGTTGAAACATGGCTTTACCAGTATGATCCCAAAGACAAAACAGAAAGCAATGTCTACCAGGAGTGGAAGTGGTTCAATCCAAGCAAAAGCAGACCAGTCAAGAGGGTCGGTCATGGCAACAGTTTTTTGGAATGCTCAAGGCATTTTGCTTGTTGACTTTCTAGAGGGCCACAGAATGATCATATCTGCTTATTATGAGAGTGTTTTGAGAAAGCCAGACAGTTCTCTGGCAGAAATCACCAGGGGACACTTCCCCAGGGTCCTTCTCCACCACTACAGTGACCCTGCTCATCAAACAAGGGCAGTTTTATGAGAGTTTCTATGTGAAATCATTAACATCTACCCTACAGCCTAATTTGGTTCCTTCTGACTTCTTTTTGCTCTCTAATCTTGAAAAAATATTTAAAGAGCAGTCATTTTTCTTCAGCTGATAATGTAAAGAAAACTGTAATGACATGACCCAGGTACCTTGATTATTTGCTGCTGTTAATGTGCCGACGCCTCAATTCTGACGCATTGCAAGCCTGTGTAGGGTTTCTGAGGAGTAGCTGGTGAGTTTGAACCACCAACCTTTAGGTTAGCAGTCCAGTGCTTACCCTTTAAAGTCAGACCAAGACTCCCGCAGTGTTTAGACAGAAACTCTATCAATACTCTTATTGCTTATAATAATGCTGGACCTTGATGGAGTTTATATTGTGAAATAAAGTTTATGTATTTTTATTTTTATCTTTTAATTCTATTTTTACACTAACCTTTTGAAGACCCATGGTATATCTTAAGCCTCTTTTAATGTGAAAACACCCACCCCCTTTTCCCCTCCCAGTTTGCTTTTTGCCCTGTAGAATTTTTCCAGTCTGGATTTTGCTGAATATATGCTCATGATTTTATTTCACTTGGTCTTCTGTCCTCTGCATTTCCCAGTCTCCCTTTTTTTGGGAAGTGTGGTGGTGGTGGTGTCCCATGGAGTCAATTCCGACTCCTAGCGACCCTACATAGTGCTTCCAAGGCTGCACATCTTTACGGGAGCAGAAAGCCTCGTCTTTCGCGGAATGGCTGGTAGTTTCAAAGTGCTGACCTTGAGTTTAGCAGCCCGACTTGTAACCACTATACTTCCAGAGCTCCTTTTTGGCAAGTGTATTAGTTATCTATCACTGTGTAAAAAATTACTCCAGTTTTTAACACTTCAAAATATTTGTTGAACACAGTTTTTAAGGGTTAGGGACCTAGAGTGGGCTGGTTGTGTGGTTCTGACTTCAGGTCCATGAATTGTAGTTGAACTTGTTAGCCAGGGCTAAAGAAGCTACTTTTGAGATGGCTCCTTCACATAGCTGTTGACAGGATGTGGGCCCTCAAGGTGCTCCTTCAGAGTGAGTGATCAGAGAGGAAAAGTGCAGCGCCTTTTATGGCCCTAGAAGTGGTATCATTTCTGCTGTATTCTTCTGGTCACACAGACCACCAAACCTGTTACTGTGTGGAAGGGAACTAGTAAGTGGGACCTCTGGGAACCATCTTGCTATCTGACAGCCACAGTTACACTACTTCCTTTGTAGAATGTTTCTTAGGAGACATCTGATGTCTGGTTCTCTCTTTGTGATACCAGCAGCTTCTGAGAGGCCTGGTATGGTGCTGTGGGATAAACTGCAAGATTGGTGGTTTAAACTCACTAGCTGATCCTTGGAAACCCTATATAAGGTCCCTATGAGTCGGAACTAACTCGATGGATGTAGCAACAACAGCAAGCAGTTCCTGATGATCAGTGTCTAGATTTATTAATTTATTCTTGTGAAGTGCCATTGAGTCTATTCCGACTTACAGCAACCCTGTATGAGGTTTCTGAGAGCAGCTGCTGGGGGGTTGAGCTGCCAACCTTGTGTTTAGCATCCCAGTGCTTACCTTGCAGTGCCACACCAGGGTTCTTATTAAAGTTAGAAAAAGGGCAATAGTCTCATTTTATTGTGCTCTTTGACTTAATGGTTGGAATATATCCATAGGAGAAAATTTCCCTGTCAAATATTTGGTTACCTAGTTGTACAAAGACAGGTAGGTTAAATGTTTGACTCTTAGTCCTTATCTACTTGTTTTTTAAAATGAGTTGCTTAATTATCATTCTTCAATGGTGAAAAACATTTTTTCCTTAAAGTTTTTTTTTTTTTTTTACAGGGCAGATCATCAGTTTTACATTTCAACAAATTATACACCTTGTTTCATTACATTGATTATAATAATCCTCTCCATGTACCATCAGTTAACAGTATTTCTCTCTATTCACTTAGTTCTTTTTTTATTTAAAACACTCAGGCATATATAATAATTTACACCACCAAATGGCATATTCTGCACGTCTGCCTCCTGGCCTCCATCTCTTAGTCCCTCTCTTCCTGTGAATCTAGAGTCCTCAGCTGCTCCCTGTCTCCATGCCCCCATCTCTGCCTCCATACCTCTGCTTCTCTGGATAAGGTCTTGCAATCTTCTCCCTTGATGGTCCTAGGGCCTTCTGTTTCTGGACTGTAAGATAACTACTTCCCCATTTTTTTGTTTTTAGAATGTTAATTGTGAATTATGTGAAAGGGAGGACATTAGCTTTACATTCATCCTATTGTATATCATTTCATTGCCATGGTTACAATCCCCTCCATGCATCATCAACCAACCAGAGGGCATACATACCCTGCAAGCCTTCCCCCTGTTTGTCAGCACACAACTCCTCTCCCTCTCTCTCTGGGTATGGAGTCCCCAGCCATTCCCTCTCTCCATGCCATCGTCTCTGCCTCCATCTCTGGTGTCACTGCTTCTCTGGGTAGGGTCCCACATTCTGCCTTTCTCCCTTGATGGTTCCAGGGGCCTCCGCTTCCAGACTGCAAAGTCAACCACTCCCCTCCTTTTGCTACAAAATGTCTACCTTTTCATTTCCAACCCTCACAGTCAGTCCTGATAGCAGTAGTTCACTATTGTGCCACATGAGAGCCATCTCATCTCCTTTCTTCAGCCCCACCCAGACAGATTGGATACTACTCAGTGGAGAGTCTGCCTTCCTCCACACACTCTGGATCTAGGCTTCTTCCTGAAAGCTTGTAAGCCAGTCACTTATTGCCTTTGTAGCCCCCCATTTTGGGTAGTCAATGTTCAAGTTGCCCATCTTGTCTACCCTGTGTATCGAGGGGTACTCCTCCCTTTTTGTTCCAAAACTTCTACCTTTATAATTGTGACAGTCACAATTAGTCACGATAACAATTATTCACTATCAAATCATAAGAATCTTATCCCCATCTCTTTTAACCAGACCCATCTAGACAAGATGAAAACTATTCAATGGGGACTCTTTTTTCCCCCCACACGCTATTAAACTAAACTCCCCCATTAAACCTGGTAAGCCAGTTACTTCATGCCTTTATTGCCCTCTCATTTTAGGTAGCCAACGTCTAAATTACCCTTCCCTATCTACCCTGTGTACAGAGGGGATAGCATTGATATTGATATTTGATGTGAAGACTCCTTCCCTGTTGGTATTTTGAGCTACTACCTCCATGAGTATATGTCAAGTTCATCAAATTGTAGCAATTTACCATTTTGTTTCTTTTATCAAAAATTGTTTTGTTCTTTTTTTTTTATTATTATTTTTTATTATTCCTCTAGTTGAGTTCTGATTATCAAGTCATAAAGGCTAGGCCAAATGGGTACTATCTGCAAGTTGGGTTTTCTTGTGCGCCTCCTCTCATCAATTCAGCTGGATGCTTCACTCTCAGCTATAGCCCTCTATGGCTGTGTCATTATCCATGGGCTCAAGTGTCCTCAGGTCTCACCACACTTTGGACCAACCAGCCCATCTTTTTTCTCTCTCTCATCTCCAGGTCAAAGGGAGTCTGTGGAACGTAGTTGAACTCAGCCCATTTCTCCATTGCTGCCTTTCCCCCTCTTCCATTCATTAGTAGATCAGTGTAGTGGTCCACAAGCTTACATGCCTACTCATGTGTTCCCTTTGAGTTTCAGCCTTAGTAGAGGGGTCCTTAAAGTTTTTAAGAAAATCTTTTCATTTAAAAATTAAGTTTAGACTTACAAAGACATTGTAAAAATAGTGCAGGATCCTTCCTGCATATTCTTTACCCAGCTTCCTCTAATGTTAGCCTCTTATATAACTATTGTATAATTATCAAAAACTAAGACACTAACATTGCTAAAGTACTATAAGCTACACAATTTTCTAAGGTTTACGCTATTTTCTTTTTTTTCTGTTTTGCATCCAATTCTACTTTAGCTTTACTAATTTCTCTGCTGTTTTCTTTTGGTTTATTTTCTTCTTTTTGAATTGGGTGTGGTGTTGTGTGTGTAAGAATGTATCTGTTTTTTATATGATGCTCCATTTTGTGTAGTCTATTGAGTTTTTGGTAAAAGTTTACACAGCATGTAAGTATTGTTTTCTAACATTGATTACACTTGCTTGTTCTGTTCCCATCATTCTTACTTCCCTACCCCATGCTCCCCATTTTTACTTAAGAGTAAATGCTAACCATTCTCCATTTAGTTTTTAAATTAACAATAAGGTAATCAGCAAGTTTATTCTAGTTTTTGGATAATCTCATTTCCCCCTAATTTTTCTATAGTTGTCTGTGTCTGCGTTTTCAAAACATATAGCCATTTATTTATAATCTTTCCCATGCAACCATCATGTCAGCTTTTATAAATAAAACCTTTTTTTTTTTTTTAATGTTGATGTAGACTTTGCATTTATTTGGGTTGTCTGAAACTCATTTATAAATCCCTCAGGAAGAGCTATAGAACAGCGTTACTTGAGTTCTACTATGTTTGAAAAGTTGGTCTGTAGCTTAATAATTGAAATCCATTTTGGATCTAAAATCATGTCCTGGAGTATTTGAAGTATATTGTTTAATTATCTTCGGGTGTGAAGTATTGCTTTTACAGTCTTAACATGAGTTTGTTTTTCTTTATAAGTTACTTAGCTCTTGCTTTTGTTTGCATGCATGATCAGCACGTTGTTTTCATAGTAATTTTTTGCACTGGTGCTGTCATTCTGATGCACTTTTACCCAGGTTTGTCTTGAGTCCTTTCAATATGTAGTTTTTAGTGTCCTTCCTTCCTCCTTCCTTTCCCACTCATCCACCCATTAGGAAAGACTTGAAGTTTTTTGTTTTTGTTGGTACATTTTCTTGGTTTTATTCTTAGGACTCATGTTAGATCTTCTTTGTATGTCATTGATGAGATAAACCTCTACTATTGCAGAACTAAGGAGCTCTGGTAGCGTAGTGGTTACGAATTGAGCTGTGAACCACAAGGTCAGCAGTTCGAAACTACCAGCTGTTCCATGGGAGAAAGATGAGGCTTTCTGCTCCCGTAAAGATTAACAGCCTCGGAAACCCTGTACAGGGTCTCCATGAGTAGGAACCAACTCCACGGCACATAACAACAACAACAATAATTTCAGGACTGACGTGTCCAGTTTGCTCCCCCCTTCCCCCCCCTCCCACGCCTGGTTTTTATATCCATTTGTTTTCTCAGCTTGGATTTCTAACTTGTTAAGTACCGCCAAGTTGGTTCCGACTCATAGTGACCCTATATAGGGTTTCCAGGGAGTGACTGGTGAGCTTGAACTGTTGACCTTGGGATTCAAACCAAAATTGTGGTCCAGTGCTTACCTTACAGGGCCACACCAGGACTTCTGATGCTGAAAGTGCCATCAGGTTAGTTTCAACTCATAGCAACCCTGTATAGGGTTTCCGAGGAGCAGCTGGTGGGTTTGAGCCATTGACCTTGTGGTTTTCAGTTCAGGGCTGATCTTACAGTGCCACACCAAGATGTCTATCAGAGTTGTAATGTTGTTGAGTGCCTTTGAGTCAGTTCCGATGCATAGCAACCCTGTATAGGGTTACCAAGGAGTGGCTGGTGAGCTTGAACTGCTGACCTTGCAGTTCAAACCGACCTTAAGCACTTTAACCTCACAGCGCCACACCAGGACTCTAATAGACATCTTGAATTCAACGTGTTCAAAATTATACATCTGATCTTCCCTGCCAAGTCGTCTTCACCTTCTCTATCTCATTTGTAAGAACGCCATTCTTCTAGTTTCTTAGCACAAAAACCTTGACACTTCTTTTTCTCATCTCCACACATATTCAGAATGTACTTAGACTCTGTCCACTTTCAGTGCAACAACTTGATAGGAATCAGCATCTGGACTTACTATGTCACTGTTCTAACAGGTCTCTTTGCTTTCTACCCTTGCTGCCTTACAGTCAGAGGTGGTAACACAACTGTGGGAGGGATCTTTATAAACCCTAAACTGCTTTGTCATTACTATCCTGAAGATTTTTCTCAGGTATTTCCCACTTCACTTCAGAGTAAAAACCAAAGGTTCACCTTGGTCTGCAAGGTCTTGTGTGACTTGACCCTAGTGCATCTTGGACCTCATGTTTTACTTCTCTCTTCACTCTTGATCTAGAGCTACTCAGATTTCAGAGGCAGGCACACCCTTTCCATCCCACTCAAAGGGCCTTCACAAAGTTGTTGGGAAAATGGAATTTAACTTCCATGAATTTGTGAAGCCATATGTATTTGACTAACTTCATCTCTTGAAAGTCTGAATCTCACTCTTAGTAGGCCCACACTGACTACCTTATATAATATTGGAACCTTTTCCTTCAAAGCTCCAGTCCTCTAAGGTTCCATATGTTGTTGTTGCTGTTAAATGTCATCGCGTTGGAACCACTCATAGTGAGCCTGTGTAGGGTTTCTGAGGAGTGGCTGTTGGCTTAGTTATTGTCTCCAGTGTTATGTTTTCCTTGATAAAATAGAAGCTTTACAAGGACAGTAATCTTAGTCTCTTTTGTTCCCTGATACACTGGAAATACTTAAGCAAGTGTGTGGTATATGAATGATGTTTGTGATTTACTTGTTAAATCAGTTTGTATTTCTGTAGGGTTGGCACGAATACAAATAGACTTGACAGAAAATGATACTGGTGTATTTCTTTGAAAGGAAGATAAGCTTCTGAAACCATTCTCCCACTGTTTGGCCACAAGAAGTTTTTCGGGGTCATAATTTTTCTGGGTATCTTTCGTCTTCAAATTTCATGGGACTACAGTAGAGAAGTTGCCAGTCTTTGCTTATATTTTAGTCCCTGGCTTATTTAGGTTGGCACTGTTTCTAGAAATTCAAGATGGAAGTTGACTGAAATTGGTTAAAGATAGGGTGCTCTTTTAATATGGAGAAATTGTGATGTGTAGTTAACTTATCATATATAAAATAGAATATATACATATTTTAAGTCTCTTATTGTCAGCCTAATAATAAGTTCCTTCCTTTTGTTGCATTTCCTATGGCAATTTGAGAAGAGGACATTTATTAAGGCGTACATTAATATACAGTTAAGAATGACTTTTAAAGAAAGAGATCTTTATATATAAACACAAGGGCAAATACAAAAAAGTGTTGCTGTTAGTGTTCAAGTTCATACAATCATGGGTTTCTTCTAAACACTGTCATTGAGTTGACTGCCATCAAGTTGATGCAGTCATAGCAACCTTCATATATAGTTTCCGAGACTGTAACTCTTTACATGAACAGATATCCTTATCTTTCTCCCATGAAGGGGGCTGGGGAGCATTAAACTGCAATCCAGTGCTGATCCCATATACCAGCAGGACTCCTTTATTCTGATCAAAATGTGTTTAAACAGGTCTCAGATCAGTGGATTGCTGTAGACAAGTTCTGTAATAATCTGCTTGTCTTAATCTCATTAGGGTACCTTCATAAAAAGGGCCAATCAAAACAGCGGCTGTTGGATAATATGCTGGACAGATGAAACAGCTGAGTGACATTGCTTTTATATAACTCCTTTCACCAGTTAAATTCCAGGCAGAGAGGTCATGTTAGAAAGTTATCATGGTGACTGTTTTTTGGATGCCACAGGGGTAATCTCGAGAGATTTTCTCAAAGGACACAGGAGATCATGGGGTGGGAGGTGGGCGCTTATTAGGAGGAAAATTTAAGAGGATTGAAAATGACATTGGTGAAGAAAAGGCCAGGACTGTCCTGTGTGAATTTATTGGGAAACCGTATCGACCTTCCAGCCTTGATCTTGGCCTCTTCAGACTTCTTTTAGTTCCCTAGACTCAAAAGAATATTTAAATGAAACATGATTTGAGTCCCCTGAGGATGCCCACATTGCCATTTTGTCATGGTGTAAATTGAAGAGTTTAGAATTATTTGGGGAAGGACTACAGAGAGGGAAAATGTCAGCTCCAGAAGTGTCTAGATCTAGGTGTAGGAGATGTGGAGAAATGATAGCTTCACATTGTGATATTTTGTTTAGTAAAAACAGTCTGTGATTTTATAGCACTACTTTTTGACTTACCCTTATGTAAGATTAAGTTGTCTCCCTTTTATTTCTTAAGGAGAAAGATACAACAAGAAGTAAGTTTTTGAGCTCTACAGTCAGGTTTATAGTATATTATGTTGTTAGTTAATATGACTGTGAGCTACAGGTTTCTGTAGTTAGGAAGAAAGATAATTGGAATGAATAAAAGTCAGAGCCTTACATCCTCTTAAATACATTTTTTTGTGGTCTTTTGTCCTGTTACTAGCTTTACTTATGGAGAGGATACGCTTTCACTGAGGTTTTTGTCATGTAACTAAGGTTACATTCAAACAATTGAGTGACATTGCTTTTATATAATTCCTGTCACTTACTGATTACTAACTTGTGTCAAAAAGCTTTCGTCTTAATTTTTTAAAACAAAAATAAAGCTAGTGAGTACTTGTATTTTTAGCAGTAGTATTTATGATGGATACGTGTGCAAATTGGCCATGGGGATGGGGATGAAACCCATGCTCATGCATCGTAACTGATTGGCTTACAGTGAAAAAGTTATTATGTTTATTTTTTATAAAAATTTGTATTGTTTGTTTTGAACACTTGTACCCTAGTGATGGAGTCCTGGTTGGCGC
>NW_006408541.1:15624056-15637749 GCF_000296735.1 Chrysochloris asiatica | reverse complement strand
AGTATCATTGGCTCTTGATCATATGCTACCTCTTGAAACAGTTGAACAGTAACCATTTCCTTTTGGTACAGTGACTCTGTGTATTCCTTCCATCTTCTCTTGATGCTTTCTGCATCATTCAATAATTTGCCCAGAGAATCTTTTCAATAACGAAAGTCGAGGCTTGAAGTTTTTCTTCAGTTCCCCCAGCTTGACAAATGCTGAGCATGTTCTTCCTTTTTGGTTTTCTGATTCCAGATCTTTGCACATTTCATTGTAATATTTAGTGATGATTATAGTGACAATAAAATGTTTCTTAGCATTTAGAACCTGTGAGCAGATGGAATTTAACTTTTTCTCAGTTTTCAATTTATAGAGTTTTTGATTGCAGACAGCAGGTGATCAATAAAGTACTTTTAAACATAAAATTAAATTTTATCATGATCAAATTCTGTAGGGAAAGAGGAATGGAAATTTGTATTAAAGAGGAAACAGTTGTGAAATTCATGACTTATTGAGGGATGGTGAACCTTTATTCTTTTGAATACATGAGTGATAAAAGCTTATTAGAAATATTAATGTGTACATTGGAGTCCTAGTGTGGTGCCATAGGATAAGCACTTGACCTCAAGGTCCATTTTGAACTGCCAGGCATTGGTTCAAACTCAACAGCCGCTTTATACATAGGGCCGGCCACTATGAGTTGGAACCAGCTCAGCACACAGCAACAACAACAACAACAACAACATTTATATTATCCCAGAAATTACTGCTTTTAGATAATTAACTTAAAGAAAAGTCTAAATGTCAATTTATGAATGTTCTGGGGTACATAATTTTTTCAGATTTCCTTTGTTAGGTACATGAACAGCTAAGTCCGAACTCCTTTTGTACAACAAACTTTATCCAGCATTGTGCTTACTGTGCTGATCCCTAAAGGATCACAGTATTACAGGACCTGACATCCAAGAAGTAGATGCTTTAGGGAAAAAAACCCTAAGACTACATACCACTGTATGTGCGCAGCAAAAATATATAACTTAATTAAAAAAAACCTAAATGTCAGAAAAAGCTGCACCCCTCTCTTAACCATTCTTTGATTCTAGTTCGGGGTAAACAAGCAGTTGGCGTTTTAGTATGTATAAGCAGGGTTATGAATGCATATTTTATATTTGGAATTTGAGGTCAACGCTCCAGACGTTTCATATTTTTTTTTTTTTCCAAAGGGCAAGCTAGAAAATAAGTGTTCTTGTTCAGGTGAATGTTTGTTCCTTTTTGACAGAAATAAAAAAATTAGTGGTAATTGTTGGAAAAAAATTTAATTATTGTTTTCTCATATCTTAACAGTTTATTTTGCCCATATAGGAATCAAATACAAAGGAGTATTTTTCTATGGCTTAATATCTCATCATTGCAGTAACTTAATGTATGGGTCTATTTGTGTAAAAAAGAAATAGGAAGGCTTAAATTGAGAGGCTAGTGTAAATATTTCTTAAAACTAATTTTGAGGATTTTTTTTGAGGATTTCCGTAGGTTTTAAAATCCTGATGTACCAGGTTGGTCTTTTTGCTGAAGATGAGGCACTTTTGTGGTAGTGTTGCCATGGTGACTGCCTTCCAAGTGCTGCCTCAAGGTTACTCATCACTCATAGTCCTGAATACTTGGATTTTGTTAAAGGAAAATATCAACACTCAGTGGAGAAAAGGAAGTTAATTATCACATTTCATTGCTTAATCAGATCTAACAACATTTTACTCATAAGCAGTATTTTTTGTTAACAGTGTTGATAAACTATATTTTCTCTGAATATTGCATTTTAAGCAGTATTTAGAAGTGTAGTGATTAATCTATAAATTAGCCATAGTTATGTATTATAATACTTTGATTTGCTTTGATTCTATTTGTGACTTTAAAAAATGAGGCAACTTGAGTGAGTTTATGTTTGAGGGTATCTAAACATATGTCTGTATACGCATGTGTGTGTATATATATCTATATCTGTATCTATCTATCTATCTATCTATATATATATATATCGCTATGGGTCGGAATTGACTGGACGGCACTGAACAACAACATATTTATATATGTGTGTGTGTATATATTTGTGTACAAAAAATACATATATTTGTGTGTTTGTGTGTGTGTATATATGTATTTGTGTATGAGACTAAAGAGGAAAGATTTCTTTAACAATTTTTTTTGGGGTTAAATTTAGCTTGAAGTTGTTAGTTGTCTCAGCCTTTGTTTATATTAAGACAGAAGGATGATTTTATTTTCCCAAACTTTAGTTCTTAGGTGTATTGTCTACTGGTTTCTGTTTTATGTCCTATTTCTTTGTCTCATGCTGTTAGTAATTTTCCTCATTCTTCCTTTGAGGATTTTTGTCTTTTAAGTTGTTGGTAGATGTTAGTCCAGAAAAGCTCTTTGTTGGATATTTTCATATATTGTTCTCAAACTGGTTTTTAATGTAGAAAAATGCAAGAAGAAATGCTCCCTTGTATTAGTCTTTATTTTTCTCTGGGTCTTGTTGCAGAGAGAAAAAAAATCAGAGCTATTTGCCTCCATTCTGCAGGAAGGTGACTTTGAAATCAGAGATGAGAAGTATTACTCTAAACAGAAAAGTACCACAGAGAACAAACGAACAACTGACAGCTGTTGAAAGTATATAGCTGAAACAATTGGTCATTGAGCTGATGAGAATCTTAGCAGTTGCTCTGTCTCCAGGGGAATTGTACGATTTGGTTATCAGGGAGCATTTTCATCTCTGCTTCTGCAGTGCAGACACCTTTGCAATGTCTGATCAAGATATTTTACATGCTTGAAATTTCATTGAGTGCAGAGGTCTATAGATAGTATTGCAAATATGCCAGGTAGTATATGCCAGCTAATGTTTGTTTCATTTATGCATATTTATGAAGCCAAATATATTATCTGATGCTATTTTTTGCTAATTTATTGGGGAAAGGAATAGATTTAAAAATGGTGTGTAAGGTGTGATGTGAGGTAGCGTGACCTAGAGGGGGAAATTGCAGCAGATTAGGAGTCCAGGACTCTGTACTCCCATTTGACTTTTACACCTGACTTTACATCAGGCAGTTCTCATCCTGCAAATGTGATTGGGTCCCTTGCTAGGCATTGTTTTCCTCATTTGCAAAACAAGCAGGTCCATTTCTGTTCTGACCTTCCTTGAGTCTAATGCCAAACTTGTTCTATGTAAGGACGTTTTGATCATCTTCAACAAGATGTGATACGATTGTAATCTAGAATACTAAGCTAAGTCTTTCCAGTTAATTTGCCTGATTTTGAATATAGATTTATATTTCTTTAAACAGTTGTCATTTCTGGGTCATGGTAACCCCATTATGCCAGAATGTAACTCTGCTAGGTCAGGCTCTGAATGACTGATGTGTCTAAAGTAAATTGCCAGACCTTTCTTCTGGGGTGCCTCTGGATGACTGTATACCTCCAATATCTGGTTAGCAGTTGAGTGATGCTAATCATTTGCACCATCCAGGGATTCCTTATATTTCCTTCGGTAATATGAAAGTATTCTAGTTACACATTTAACTAGGTAGGCTGTTTGGGTGATGAAAGTTTAGAAATTGAGAGTGTGGCAGATTATGTGGCAAATAACTAGCGGTTTCTCAAATGCCTTAAGGCTAACTTCACATGGTTAGAATTGGCTTTAGAAATAGAAACAAAGAATATAGACTACAAATGATTTTTTAGTATCTTGCACATAGAATTAATGTAGATTTTAGCCTTTTTCAATGAGGAGGAAGGGTTTTAAAGTGCAATACGAGGGGACTTCATAAAGTGGAAAAAATGGAATTTAAACATAAAATTAAAATGACAAACTTTGTTTCTCAATATAAGCTCCATCAAGGCTAAAACACTTTTTTTTAAAAACTAAGCCATGATGCCAGCCATTTAGTCCATCTCTGAGCGAGCCCAAGGGTCCTGAGGATCTAGTCATGTCAGTGCAGCCATTTTTTTACATTATCAACTGAAGAAAAATGACCACTCTTTAAATATTTTTTTCAAGATTAGGGAGCATAAAGATGTTAGAAGGAACCAAATTAGGACTGTAGGGTAGAAACTCTTGTGAAATTGCTTTGTTTGATGAGAGGGGTGAGCAGGGCCTCTATAGTGATGGAGAAAGACTTGGGGGAAACATCCTCTGGTGATTTCTCATAACACTCTCATAATAAGCAGACAGGATCATTCTGTGACCCTTCAGAAAGTCAACAAGTAAAATGCCTTGAGCATCCCAAAAACCTGTTGGCTAGACCTTCCCTCTTGACGGGTCTGCTTTTGCTTTGGCTGGAATCACTTCCACCGCCTTGTCATTGCTTTGATGGTGTGTCGTCTTTGGTCTTGTACTGATAAGGCCACCTTCCATCTTCTGTTACAATTCTTCCAAGAAATGCTTCAGCATCTTGATCCTACTTGTTAAAAAATTTCCGTTGAAAGCTCTGCTCTTGTTTGCAGCTGCTCTGGGCATGACAGTCTGGGTACCCATGGAGAGGACATTGGTTAGCTGTAATTTTTCAGTCAGAATTGTGTAAGTTGACATAATTGAGATGTCTATGATGTTGGCTGTTGTTTCTGCTGTTACTCGTTGGTCCTCCTCAATTAGGGCACAAACCAAATTAATTAATTGTTTTCTTGCAAATTGATGTGGATGCTCTGCCACTGCATGCTTCACCTTCAGCATCTGAGACAAGTTAACTATTTGTAAGCGCTTGATTTCTTGGGGGCATTATCCCCATGAACTTTTTGTAAAACATCAATGATTTCACCATTTTTCCACCTAAGCTACACTGTAAATTTGATGTTTGTTCTTCAAGTTTATCAGATATAGCTCTGATGGTGGCGGTGGTGGTGATGGTTATGTGCTGTGGAGTCAGTTCTGACTCATAGCGACCCTGTACAGGGTTTCCAAGGCTGTAAATCTTTATGGGAGCAGAACGCCTCATATTTCTCCCACAGAACAGCTGATAGTTTTGAACTGCTGATCCTGAGGTTAGTAGCCCTATTCCTAATCACTATGGCACCAGAGTTCCTTATTGCTCTGATAAGGCGTCCTTTATAAACTTTTTAAGACTGATGTCTTATTCTTCATAGTTTAAGGATAATACTTCCTGTTCGCATGTATTATAACCAAATTAGTATGAATTTATTTTGGTTAACATTTTTTTTTTATATTCATGCATTTTATTTTCAAAATGTGCTTGTCACATGAACTTTTTGAAGACCCCTTAATTTATTTTTAATGTCTTCCATTCCATCGCATAGGAGAGCATTAGTTTCAAGAGATATTACACCGATTTTTTTTGTATCTAGAAAAAAGTTCATGTGAAATTTTAAAAAGTTCACAGTGTATGTGAGTGAAAGTAAAAAGTATTTATGGCTTACCGTTAATTCCTTGCATACTTGTTTCCATGTATTAGCACACGTGGTTTTTTAATTGTTGAGTCACATTGTATTTATACTGCTTTTACCTTTTAGGGTAAATACTGGACCACAAGGTTGGTTTGGGGTCGGAAGGTAGGTTGGTGGTTCAAACTCACCAGCTGCTCCTCAGAAACCCTATATAGGGTCCCTATGAGTCAGATCCGAAGGGTATTGCTTTAAAGGCCCATTTTCTCACACCCTGGTGTGGTGCTGTGTGCTAATGCATCAGACTGCAAAGTCCTTTGAACTGCAAGGTCGGTGTGGTTCAAGCTCACCACCTTCTCCTTGTAAGCCCTGTACAGGGTCGCTATGGGTCAGAATCGACTTGAAGGCACTTAATAACAACAACAACAACAACAACAACAACTAGGGCAATAGTAGATGGTTTTATGCCCAAGGTGCTTCCCTGGTCCATTTCTTTTATGACTTTAACACATTACCTGGAGTCCTGGTATGGCACCATGGGATAAAACACTGGATCGCAAGGTCATTTTGAACCACCAGGTCAGCAGTTCAAACCCACCACTAGCTCTTTGGAAACCCTACATGGGGTTGCTATGCATGGGAACTGACTTGACAGCACTTACCACCACCACCACTGCTTTTAACACTAAATAGAGATCCACTTCATTTTTTAAATGAAGACTATTATGGATGTATGGTAGGGTCACTGTGAGTCAGAATTGACTTGATAGAAATGGGTTTGTTGTTTTTGTTTTGTCTAACAGTGTGGTCAGAGGGAGACTTGGGTTTGAGTCCTGGCCAGTGCACCACCTGTCTTTCGTAGGCCTGTGTGTGGCTAAGAAGCCGGGCAGGTTCCAGTGCAGCTTCCAGACTAAGAAGAAAGGTCTAGTGGTCTACTTCTGAAAAACTGTGGTTGTGGTTGTGGTTGTTGAGTGTTGTGGAGTCGGTTCCAACTCATAGCAACTTTGTATAGGGTTTCTGAGGAGCGAATGGTGGGTTTGAACTGCTGACCTTGTGCTTATGCTGAAAAAGGCCAGTGAGAACCTTGTGGATCACAACCATCAGTCTGTAACCAAACATGGGGATGGCACAGGACTGGGCACTGTTAAGTTCTGCTGCATGATGGCAGCTTAATGGTTTCATAGTAAGCCCAGCCCTCTGTTGATTGACAGTTAAAGCAGGACCACAACGAAAATACTTTTCCTTTCCTCTTTGCCCACTTGTGCGAACATTTCCAGAGGGCAGATGCCTCCAAGTTGAATTTCATTGCTTTGATAGATATTTCAAAATTGCCTTCCAGAAAGCTTTAAGCCTACAGTCCTGTGACACTTTTTTAAACACAGTTTTTGATGAATATCTTAATCACAGCTGTCATTTGTGGAGTGTCCATCTATGTCAGGAATTGTGCCAGGGGCTTGATTTTTTTCTCTGTTGAATTCTGATAGTGGGTGGGGTCTTGGTATGGCGTTACAAGGATATGCACTGGACTTCTTTGGAAACCCTACACAGGGTCACTGTGTGTCAGAACCGATTCAACAGTACTTAACAACAACAGCAACAATCTTGATAATCCTGTCAGATACGATTTTCATTCCATTCACAGTTAATGAAGTAGTTTCTGAGGAGCAGCTGGTGAGTTTGAATCACCACCCTACCTTCCGACCCAAGCCAACCCACAGATAATCCTGTCAGGTACCATCTTCATTCCATTTATAGTTAATGAATCAGAGGGGTCAAATAACTTGGTTAAGGCCCCAGAAGTAGTAAATGGCAACATTGGGTTTAACCCCCATATTGCTTCGATTCCAAAGCATGTGTTGTATCTCTAATATTGCTCATGTTTAGAAGACCATCTTTATAGGTGCACAAAAAAAAAACCCCAAATATATTTGTTTCTTTCAAAATAGGTGATATTGTCACATAAGATACAGAACTATGATAATGCTGTAGATGAGCCATCACCCAAGTAGTGGAATGTGCTTTATTGAAAATGTATATATGAGAATTCCTGACCCTGGCTGTAGGTCTTTGATTTTTGTACTTTGGGAATGTGTCTAGTTTATAATAGTGTTGAGATTGACTTGAGGAACCAGTGACGATAAATACACTGCCAGTCTATAAACTGTAGTCTTAGAAACAGTTGTTGTTAGGTGCCATCGAGTCAGCACTGACCCATAATGACCCTATGTACAACAGAACGAAACACTGCCTGGTCCCACTCCAGCCTCAAAATTGTTGCTAAGCCTGAGTCCATTGCTGCTGTCACTGTGTCAGTCCATCTCATTGAGGGCCTTCCTCTTTTTTTCTGATCCTCCACTTCACCAAACATGATATCTTTCTCCAGGGACTGGTCTCTCCTGACAAAATGTTTAAGTATAAAGGCAGAATCTGACCTTCCTGGTTTCCAAGGAGCACTCTGGCTGTACTTCTTCCAACACATTGTTCTTTTGGCATCCCATGGTACTTTAAATATTCTCCTCCAATACCAAAACTCAAATGTATCAATTTTTTTTTTACTATCTTCCATATTCACTGTCCAACTTTCATATGCATATGAAGTTATTGAAAATACCATGGCATGGGTCAGGCACACTTTACATCTCAAACTGACATCTTTGTTCTTCAGCATTTTAAATAGGTCTTGTGCAGCAGATTTGCCCAATGCAATACAGCGTTTGATTTCTTGACTGCTGCTTCCTTGAGTGTTGATGGCTGATCCAAGCAAAATGAAGTCTTTGACAGCCTGAAACTTTTCTCCATTTATATGGATATTATTTATTGGTCTAGTGATGAGGATTTCTGTTTTCTTAACATTGAAGTCCTTTTTAGCTTTCAGCAAGCAAGGTTCTATCATTTGCTAATTGCAGATTGTTAACGAGTCTTCCTCCAATCCTGAAATCTTAGAGTAGGATACATTATGTTTGTCTTCCATATTTCAGGGATTGGGCTGAATTTTATTGGTAGTGTTTGAAGACATATTCGTTGTTAGGAAAGAAGGTCAGGGGAGTGATGGTAGCGATGAAAGACGTCCTTTTCAGAATGTAACTTTGCTATCTGACCCTTTGGTTTTGGAGACTCTGCCATCATAAAGCAATAATAACATCAATTGTTTTAAAGTACCATTGGGTCGATTCCTAGTCATAGTGACCCTGTATAGGGTTTCCATGGAGTAGCTGGTAGGTTTGAACCACCAACCTTCTCGTTAACAAATATCAGTAGTTTTCAATTATTGAGCAATTGGTACATGTACCAGGTTGTGAGTGATTTAAGTGCTTTATATACATATCTCACATACTGCATATAGCAACCCCATAAGGTATGCTTCAATGCCCATGTTAGAATGAGATCCTTGACAAAAGAGACAAATCTGTTTATATCCTAAGTTTGTGATCTTCATTATATTGCCTTCTCATTTTCTGTTTACTTTAAATTTACTTTATGACAAATTCATTACCAAATTACACATGAGGGTTTTCTTTTCTGTATGTGGCAGAGTTTCAGATGCCATTCCTGCAACAGAAAACTGAAGACATTTGGTGTTTTATAGCATGACATTACGTCTTGACAGACAGAGAGATGGACAAAGAGAGAGACAGAGAGACATTGTTATAGTTGTGGGGCCATCTTTTAAATGTTTTGACTTTTGAGTCTTTAAGAGATTTATACCAGCATTACAAATTTATTCTTGTTTTTCAGTAGTTTCCCTTTACTTTTCTTTGTGTTTGTAAGCAAAAGGGTAGTAGACTTCATCTTCTTTATAAAATTCCTCAAATAAACTTTATATACCATTTAGCAATTTCTTCCACATGTTTGACCTCAGTATGCGTAAATTATTCACTCCTCTAAGATCTCTGGGTAATTTTACATAACTCTATGATGGGATTCAAAAAGTATATAGCAAAATGGGATGAAAAGCTAGTGATATTTCCTACAGCCCCCTCATATATATGCTGACGTCCTGGTTTGGTGCTGTAGGAGCCACATGGTTGGCGGTTCAAACCCACCAGCTGTCCCTATGAGCCAGAACTGACTTGATGGCACTTAACAACAACAACATATATACACATACATACTTTCACTTACCTAATTAAATCACCTTAAAGCCATATATTTTGAGGGAGAGAGTGCCTCGCTGCTGCGGCCCAAGTCCTTGCTCCCTCCCAGCCCACCCTTCTCCCCTGTCTTGGATGTGAATAATGTTCAAAGAGAGGGGGTAAAAAAAGGCTCACACTGGTGCCTTAAGCCATTAACCTGCACTGTGCTCTTGTCCTTACTGGCTCTGCAGGCTGATGACCTTCAATCCCCAAGAAGGCAGCAGAGTGATACAGACAGGTTGTGTGGCTGTCATTTTACTACAGACCCCAAGATCTACTATTTGACTGTCTGGGGGCCTGGGGCCAGCTGGCAGTGGTCTCAGATGGGTGGGCATTTCTTTGGCGAACAAGAACTCTGCATGGGCGGGGTAGGCAGGACAGGCAGGTTCCTTCTGGCTGCAAATCTTGACCCCTTCAGCTCTGCCTGTAGTTTGAAATGATTTAAGCTAACCTACCTGCTTAAAGTGCTGAAATTAGGAAGTCTCAACAACAGTGGATGACAGCTGCAGGGGAGGGACCTCTAACATGACTCCAGGAGCCTGAGCAGTATTTGGGTGCTGAAATTTTGTCTACCCACCTATGTTTGCTTAACGGCATAATCTTTGGAACCTAACCACGTCTATAAATGAGAAATGTGTGTTTATCTGTATCTTTCACCCCTAATTAAACTTTTGCTTACTGAACAATGGTTTAAAATTAGGAAAGGTGTGCACCAGGGTTGCATTCTTTCACCATACTTATTCAGTGTGTGTGCTGAACAACTAACCCGAGAAACTGGATTATGTAAAGAAACTGGATTATGTAAAGAAGAACGTGGCATCGGAATTGGAGGAAGGGTTCATATTAATAACCTGTGATGTGCAGATGATACAACCTTGCTTGCTGAAGCAAGATCAGACTACAACCTTCAGTATGAATTTCACCCCACTGTAAAGAAAATGAAAATCCTCTCAACTGGGCCAATAAATAACATCATGATAGAGAAAAGATTGAAGTTACCAAAGACTTCATTTTTCTTGGATTCCATCATCAGCACTCATGGATGCAGCATTCAGAGAATCATAGGTCGTGTTGCATTAGGCAAATCTGCACAAGCCATGGTATTTTTCAGTTGCCTCATGTGTATGTGAAAGTTGGCCAGATGAATAAGGAAGACTAGCAGAATTGATGCATTTGGATTGTGGTGTTGGAGAAGAATACTAAAAGTATCCTGGACTGCCAGAAGAAACAAATCTGTGTTGGAAGAAGTGCAACTCCTTAGAAGAAGCTAAGATCGTGAAATTTAGTCTCATAGTTTGGACGTGTTGTCAGGAGGGACCAGTCCCTGGAGAAGGACATCATAGTTGGCAAAGTGGAGTGTCAGTAAAAAGACGAAGACCCCCATCGAGATGCATTGGCACAGTGGCAGCAACAACTGTGAGGAAGGTGCAGGCAGTATTCTGCTCTGTTGTGCAAACAGTCACTATGAGTCAGAACTGACTCGATGGCACGTAACAACAGCTATGTATGTGTTAGGCACTGTGGCTGCAACAGGGTCAGAGACTGTGACTCTGTTTTCAGTGAGAGAGCAAGAAGAGAGGCAGTTACCAGCAATAAGTACAGTAAGGATGTACAAAGGTGCTAGGAAGTTCATAGGAATACATAAACCTAATTGGGGATTGAGAGGTGGGTGTGAAAGAGAGCAGAGTGAACCGTCTGGGTGAGATTTCAGGAGCGGGGAGTATTACAAAGGTATAAGTTGGGATGGGAATGTGTCAGAAAAGTGTTCTGGCAGAGAGAGCAGTTTGCATAAAAAGACTTGGAGGAGAAGTTCTGTAGTTCTTTGGGAACTGGGAAGTTATTTAGTATAGCTGGACCATGAGATAACAAGGAATGCTCCTGAGAGGTGACCCTAGAAAGGAATTTAGACTTTATAGGCACAAAAGAGGGCCATCATAAAAATTTCCAACTCAGCTGAGGAAGGACTAAGTGGAAAACAAGGGTAGAATTTGAGGCCATCCAGGGAGAAGGCACTACCTGAATTATTGAGATGTAGTGATAGTGGTAAAGGAGCTCTGGTAGCATAGTGGTTACGAATCGGGCTGTGAACCTCAAGGTCAGCAGTTCGAAACTACCAGCTGTTCCGCAGGAGAAAGATGAGGCTTACTGCTCCCGTAAAGATTTACAGCCTTGGAAACCCTATACAGGGTCACTGTGAGTCGGAACCGACTCCATGGCACATAACAACAACAAGTGGTAATGGTGTGGTATTGTAGAATACACACTGACCTGCTAACACAAAATCAGTGGTTCAAACCCACCACCTGCTCTTTGGCAACCCTGTGCAGTGTTGCTATGAGTCGGAAACAGCCTGTTGACACTTAACATCAATAACAAGTGGTAATGGGAATTGAAAGTACTGGATAGATTTGAGAGACAGTCAGAACTGTTAGGATACTATGCATGACATGATCGCATTAGATTTTAAGAACATTTTTGTGTCTTTGAGTTCAGGTTTGGTTGTAGCAGGCCTTTAGTAAACATTTGTTGACTGAATTAATGAATGAAATATGTAGATAGTTTTGGTGATCAGAGTTGAAAATTTGTAAATGTTTTCAAATATCTGGATATTGCCACTATGGAGAGGTAGACATGGAATTTTTTCTTAAGTCTTATACCAAAAAGGTTGCTGAACACCTTCTTAGAGCAACAATAAAAAGTACTTACTGGACCAGATGGCCTCATAGAGAAATTCTAAACATTTAATGAAGAATTGACACAAATCCTGTTCAAACTTTAATGGTAAACAGAGAAGGAAAGAGCATTACCTTATTCTGTGAGCCAGCATTACCCTGAAATAAAAGCCAGGCACATACCTCAAGAAGACTACAGACCTTCCGCTTATGAATATAGGTGTAAAAACCCTCAACAAAAATTAGGAAACCAAATCCAACAGATTATTAAAATAATTAATATAATTTGACCATGTTATTCTAGAACTGCAAGGATAGTTTGACATTAGAGAGTTCATGTAATAATACACTACATTAAAAGAGAAAGAGTTGTGTGGTCAACAAAATTGTTGCAGAAAAGGCACTTGATAAAATTTCTCCATCTTTTCCTGGTCAAACATGTGATAAGCTGGGAATAGAAGGAAAATTCCTCAATATAATTAAAGTAATTTTTGAAAAGCCCGCAGCCAGCTTTGTACTAAATGCAGAAAGATTGACAGAGAGTTTTCCTCTTAAGATCAGGAACAAGACAAGGATACTACTGTCACCAATGTGACTGGGAATTGTAGCCAGAGCAATAATGCAAGAAGGAAAAATATACTGAAATTGGGAAGAAAGAAGTAAAGACTGTCGCTAGTCACAGGCTATATGATAGTACATAAAGAAAATCCCAGAGAATCCACCAGAAAATTTCTAGAATAAATGATGGCAGTCAGTAAAGTTGGAGGGTATAACGACAACACAAAGAAATCCGTTTTTTTTTGGTAAGTTTTTATTGTGAACTGAGTGATAGCTTAATGGGAGAACATTGGCTTTACACCATTGTTTCATTGCAGTGATTACACTCTCCTCCGAGCATCATCATTCAACAGCATTTACTTCCATTCCCTGTTTTTTTTTTTTAGCTGGTTAGGGTGGGGGAGTATGTATACAGAAACACTCAGGAATATATAATAATTTAAACAAACAAAGGGCACATTCTGCAAGCCTGCCTTCTGGCTGCCAGCACCCAGCCTATTTCTTTCCATGAGTCCAGAGCCCCCAGCTGCTCCCTCTCTCCATGTCTTCATGTCTGGTGTCACTGCTTCTCTGGATAGGGTCCCACACTCTGCTTGTGCTCTCCTCTCTTGATGTTCCTAGGGTCCTTTGTTTCTGGACTGTAAGATTAACTACTTCCCTATTTTTGTTCCAAAACTTGTACCTTTACAGTTGCGACAGTCACAATTAAATGATAACAGTTACTCACTATTGAATCATAAGACTCTTTCGTGAGACCCTTCTAGACAAGATGAAAGCTGTTCAGTGGGGACTCTACCTTCCCCCACACACTCTGAAACTAAACTCCCTCTTTAAAACTTGTAAGCCAGTTACTTCGTGTTTTTATCATTTTAGGTAGCCAATTTATCAATTTAGGTAGCCAGTGCCTAAGTTCCCCGTCCCTATCTTCCCTGTGTACAGAGGGGATACTTGATGTGAAGACTCCTT
>NW_006408541.1:15599353-15622641 GCF_000296735.1 Chrysochloris asiatica | reverse complement strand
AACAAATTTGTGTTGGAAGAAGTACAGCCAGAATACGCCTTAGAAGCCAGGATGCCCAGACTCCATTTCTTGTTCTTTGGATGTGTTGTCAGGAGGGACCAGCCTCTGGAGAAAAGGACATTGTGCTTGGTTAAAATGAGTACCATCGAAAAAGACATGGATTGGCACAGTGGCATCAACAGTGGGCTCAGATATAACAATTGTGAGGCTGGTGCAGGGCCCCTGGTAATGTTTTGTTCTGTTGTACTTGACGACACCTAACAACAACAGCAATAACAATATAATCTTATTGAGGGACCATTGGTAGTAGTGTAGGATAAACACTGGACTTGCTAGCCACATAGTCGGCAATTCAAATCCACCAGCAGTTTCGCAGAAGAACAGAGACCAACTCTGTGACACCTACTAACAACAACATGATGTTAACAAGGCAGGATGCAATCTACATAGGATAAGGCTGTATCTTGCCATTGTCTTGAGATATAGAAAGGATTAAACAATGGAGTGGAGATGAAAGACCTACTTCACCAAGAAAAAAGCTGAAAGTGGAGTTCTTTGCACCTGTGTTGTGACCCTCTTAGACCTAAGGGAAGATTGATGTCAAGATATGTGGAAATCTCCAAGGAATAGTGGTCTTAACAGATGTTGAAAGGAGACAAAAACTTTTCCCCAGAGCCACGAGAGAAAGCCTTCTCCTAGCTGGTACTCTGAATTCAAATTTCTAGCCTTTTGAACAGAGAAAATAGATTTCTGATTGTTGAAAACCGCCTACTTGTACTTCTATTATAACAGCACCAGATAACTATGGCAGTATCCCATAGGATATATATACTTTTTGTCACAGATAAAAACTAAATTAAAATTTCATACAAACCTTTTCAAAGACTATTTTGTTGTCAAGATCATAAATTTCACTTGTAAGTCTAACATAATCTCGGTATCTTTTGAGATAATGGCTCTAAATTAACAAAATTTGTGATGACTTCCTATAGTAGTCATGGAGCTTAGGAATATTGCAATGAGCAAGCAGAAATGAAAGTAAAAATGTTCATTGAGTTGGGATATTTGAGGTCTGTATGAGGTCTCATTCTCAGTTATCATGCTGTGGTGACTTCTGTGTTGCTGTGATTCTGGAAGCTATGCTACCAGAATTTTAACTACCATGGGTCACCCATGGTGGATAGGTTTAAACTGAGCTTTCAGACTAAGACAGACTGTGAAGAAGGATAGATGAACCACTTTTGAATAGTTAGCAACTGAAAACCGTATGAATTGCAGTGGAACACTGTCTGTTACAGTGCTGGAAGATGAGTCCCTCAGGTTGGAATGCACTTGAGGAAGAGCTGCCTCTAAGAAGTAAAGTTGACGTTAATGACGTGGATGTAATAAAGTTTTTGGGATCTTTGTTTGCTGGTGTGGCACAACGCAAAATGAGAAGAAACAGCTGCAAACATTCCATCCCTTATTTGGAGTATGGATGTATGAAATATGAATCTTGGTAAATTTGAAATTGTCAAACATAAAATACAACACACAAAAATCAATATCCTAGGCATTAGTGAGCTGAAATGGACTGAATTGGCAATATTCAATCAGCTAGTCTTGTGATTTACTATGCTGAGAACAACAAATATAAAAGGAATGGCATCACATTCATTGTTGAAAAGAACATTTCAAGATCTGTTTTGAAATACACTGCTCCCTGTGATAAAATATCCGTAGGACTACAAGGAAGACCAGGCAGTACTCACTATTATTCAGATTTATGCATCGACCACTAAAACCAGTGATGATGAAATTGAAGAATCCTACCAACTTCTTCAGTCTGAAATTGGTCAAACATGCACTCAAGATGCATTGATAATTACTGGTGATTATAATGCAAAAGTTAGAAACAAAGAGGAAGGACCTGTAGTTGGAGAATATGGCCTTGGTGATAGAAATGATGCTGGAGACCACATGATAGAATTTTGTAAGACCAGTGACTTATTCATTGCAAATACCATTTTCAACAGCATAAATGGTGACTACCGGTACTCATATGCAAGTCCATACTGAAGCTGGAGAAAATTAAAACAAGTCCACAAGGGACAAAATAAGACTGTGAACATATCCCACCTGGATTTAGAGACCATCTCAAGAACAAATTTGATGTCTTAGACACTAATGACTGAAGACCAGAAGAGTTGTGGGATGACATCAAGAACATCCTACAGGAAGAAAGCAAAAGTTCACTTAAAAAGACAGGAAAAAAACAAAAGACGAACACGGATGTCAGAAGAGACTCTGAAGCTTGCTTTTGAACATAGAGAAGCTAAAGTGAAGGAAAGAAGAAGCAAAAGAGCTGAACAGAAAACTTCAAAGGTCAGCCTGAAAAATAAAGTCACATATTATATTGTTCCATGCAAAGACCTAGAGTTAGAAAATCAACGGAAATAGCGTGCTTAATTTTTCTCAAATGGAAAGAACTGAAGAAAAATTTAAACCTCAGGTTGCTGTATTAAAGAATTCTATGGTTTTGTCTCTTGCCTAGTGGGTGGAGCTGCAGAGGGTACAGTTACGGCTGGGCTGTATGTGCATGGCTGCTGTCTCCTGTCCGGTTGGGAAGAGAAAACCTCCACCTTACGCACACACATAAGAAAACAAAACAGAATAAACCAACAAGGATCCAACAATGAAAAGATAATAAAGAGAAAAAAAGAAATAAAAGTTGGCAGCAACCAGAAAAAGGAAGTTTAACAACTAAAAACACAAAAGAAATACAGGGAAATGGAGATATAGAAGAGAAAAATATGAGAGAAGATAAAAGGAAGAGATTGAAAACAAGAATAACTAAAAAGAGAAAAGAGGATCAGGAAAATAGAGCTATAAAATTTTCAGATAAAAACAATTAAACAACACAAGTTAAAAACCAAACCCAAAAACAAAAGAAAACAAACTAATACTGTAGCTGTTGGACTTGGAGAGGAGAAAACTCAGGGGGGTGGGGTGGGGGTGGGGGTCTTGCAAGCTGAGGAGCTCGTGAGGTGGGTGTGGGAGGATTGTGACAGCAGAGTTTCTGCCCACCTCGTGTTCTCTAAGTTAAGGGCATTCATTCCAGATGTAGTTTATGGAGACCCTTGATGAGAACTAATTTCAGTGTCTGTTAGAACCACAGGGTACCTGGGGCAGAGTAACTGGTTAAATGCTGATCTGCTGGCTCAGCTGGTTCTGTAGGTCCTAAGCTGAGCCCACCTGAATCCAGACACCAAAACAGCATACCTAATTGTCAGACTGATGTAACTCCAAACTCTAGGAGAGCAGGGACTATGCTGAGTGGGAGCTAGCCATACCTCTGGTAGCCAGACTGTTCTGCCAGGCCACCTTCTGTTGCTAAAACTGCTCACAAAGGTTCAAGATGGTCTCGCTGTTTCTGGCCAGCTGTTCACCAGTCTGTCTCCCTCTCTCACTGTCCCTTTTCAGCTTCTCCTCCCAGTAAGGCCTCAGTCCACTTTTTTATAACCTTTCTTCTGAAATTCCGGGTTCCCTGAGTTTCACTGATGTTTGTTTCATTTGGTCTCTCATGTCTTTACTGTAGGGAATCTGTGTAGTTCTTCTGCCTAGTCTGCCATCTCTCCTCCTGGAAGTTCTATTTTCAGCCTTACGGTGCTACTTATTTTTTTATTTAAAAATTTATTTTCTACTTATAGAAAAATTGCAAAACTAATAGGAAGAATTCCTAGATACTCTTAACTGTTTTCTTCAGATACTAGCATTTTACTACATTTACTTTCTCTCACATTTAAGGAGCCTTGGTGGCATAGTGGGTTATGCATTGTGTTGCTGTTGGGTCAACAGTTAAAGTCCACCAGCTGCTCCACCAGAGAAAGATAAGGCTTTCTGCTCCCATAAAGATTTACAGCTTTGAAAACCCTACATAGAGTGGCTATAAGTTGGGACCGACTCAACGGCATTCAACCACCATTTAAAAAAGTGTATATAAAAATTAATTTTTTCCTGAATCACTTTAGAGTTAGTTGCAGATGTGTGATGCCCTATTAGTTTTAAATACTTTACTATGTCTATCCTTGTTGTTGTTGTTGTTAAGTGCTATTGAGTTGATTTCAGCTCATAATGACCGTATAAAGGGTTTCCGAGTATTGGCTTGGTGGGTTTGAACTGCTGACCTTGAAGTTAGCAGTACATTGCTTATCCTACTGCACCACACCAGGACTCCCCCTACAGGTATAATGCCCTCTAAAATGATAGGAGGGGGAGCACAGTGGCTCTGTAGGATAAGCATTGGACTGCAAACCACATGGTTGGCAGTTCAAGTCCTCAAGCCTCTTCTAGGGAGAAAGACGAGGCCTTCTGTTCCCACAGAGATTTGTAGCTGCAGAAACCCCATGTTGGAACCCACTCAAAGGCACTTAACAACAAAGTGATAGGAAGTCTAAGGTTCTGTGTTGAATTCAATTATTATGCATCTTCATTCTTAATCTTGGACAGTTTCTGATCTTTCTATATGTTTCATGACATTGATACTTTTGAAAAGTATAGGTTAGTTATTTTACAGAATGCCCAATTTGTATAATGTTTTCTGATATTTAAGTTCAGGTTATGTACTTTTGAGAGGAGTACCGTAGAAGTGATGTGATACCTCATTGGTATGTATTTTCATTAGTCTCACTATTGGCAGTGTTAATTATGACCATTTGGTGGAGGTAGTGCCAGCTACTTTTTCTAGTGTAAAGTTACGTGTGGGGTGGTATTGTAATACCATGTAAATATCGTGTAAATATCATGGGGTTTTGAGGTTTTAAGTTTGGTATGTTTTAATTTTCGTTTCCATTGTTAATGCTTGCCTCTTGAATCCATTGTTGATATAATTGCTGCCATATCTTTGATTTTCTGATTCTGTCATACCTTTTATATTTATTAGTTGGTTCTTGAATGTAAGGAAGAGCTTTCTCAATGTATAAATTATGTATTTTCATGTGTATTCGAGCCCACGCGCCATTCCATGGGAGAAAGATGAGACTTTTTGATCCCATACAACTTTGGAAACTCTATAGAGAGTCACTAGAGTAGGAACTGACTTGAGGGCACTTACCAATAACGATAGTTTTGACATTATTCAGTGTATTGTATTTCATTACCATCATTGTCTTGATGCTCAAGTTTTAACTGTATTTGGCCAGTTGATGTCACATACTTTTTAACTTTGAATATGGTGTTTTGATTTCTTTAGGCTGCTGAATTTTGTGTGCTCCTTAGGAGAAGTCCTTGCTACCTTAAATAGATTACCCATTTTTTTCATGATCACCTAAATCTCTGATTTTCTAATCCTTGTTATTTCTCCTTTGTATATAACTTTGCTCATCATAAGCACTACAGAGAAAGCCATGGTTAAATGGCTGCTGTGAATCACCAGAAACACACCAGTAAGGCACAGCACTTCTTTAAAAACAAAAAGAATTAACCCATTGCACTGGAAATTCTTAAACATATTCAGATTTCCCTAATAGAGTAATGTGCTAAATATTTCTAATCTTTCCTAATGATTCAGGACATTAGGAGCCTTATTAATATATATTCTCCCCATTCCTTCCTGTGGATAATATTTCTTATACTTCATGAATTAATAGATAGGATTATTTGTTCTGGATGGACTGGCTGAGTCTAGATCACTATAACTTTAAGAGTTTGTATGTTGTTGTTGTTAGGTGCCATTGAGTTGGTACCGACTCATAGCGACCTTATGCATAGCAGAACGAAACATGCCTTATCTGGGCCAATCTCACTGTTGTTGCCACGCTTGAGTCCATTGATGTTGCCACTTGGTCAACCCATCCCTTTGGGGGTCTAGTTGCTTTTTAATGTTTTCTATTCTTGACTGGTTGGTTGCTAGCCTATTGGCAGTACTTTCTTGCTTTATTATTAATACTTATTACGGCTGCTAGTAGACTCTCCTTTGTAATTGGCTATGGGGTTGGGAAACCAGACATACACAGTTCTGGTTTTTGGTTTAAAGAAGAACAGATACACTCAATTGTCAGGTCTTGGGACATGAGTGCTTGTAAGTATTGTCTTCTGTCCTCAGGCACAGGTTTCCCTGACCTGGAGGCAGTGTCACTGGTACTAAGAATCTCATTCATTCAGTTTTCATAACTGCCATTTACGATAGGTAGGGCAAGAGATGTTATTTATGGAGTGAGAAGCTGAGGGAGAGAGAGGTGTGTGTGTGTGTGTATCACATAGTAGTTATACACAAAGTCCTGGCATTTGAATCTGTCATTTTCCTCCAAATCCATTGGAACAAACATTGTTTTTAATAGTACTTCCATTTCCCCATGTCCTAACTTTTTTCTAGTACTTCCTAGAAAGTTTGTATATACAGGCTTTTAAGTATGGTCCTTTTAATTGGCTGTATACATTACTTTTTAGGAAGATTATCTAGCATTAATTTTCAAATTCTCATTGATATACAATCTGAACCCCCAAATGGGAAGGTTGAGTCTGTTGGACTTAATGAAACAGGCATTAGATTACCATATTTATGCAAATAACTTGTTTTTTTTGTGTGTGCCTGCCATTTTCATAAGTGCTTTATACCAATATTTTTTTTAAATGTTGATCTTCAGTTTTTTTCTGTCCAGTGGATTTAATGTCTTTGTCTTGATACCTGTTGACTTGGAGATTTAGTTCCAATAGCTGGCCCTCACTTGCCTCCCCTCAAGTTCCTAAAGCAACCCCTTTCCTGCAGGATTCTTTCTCTGTGATACAAGCCATCTTCTCCAGTGCAGGAAGAAATCGTTTTTGCCAGCCTGGAATAAGCCCTCACCAGGGCAGCTGGTTCTTGCCCAGGAGGCATGCCCTTTAGGCGGGAGAGGCCTCTCAGGAGGGTGAGGCTGGCCTCCCCGTCCAGCTTGGCCAGCTGCCCTGTTTGGTTTGTTTTAATCTCCTGCCCATGCAGTTACTGTGGGTGGCATGTCCATTGGTCTGACTAGATGGGTCTAACTGGCCACCCTGGGGTCCTTTGGGACCAGGGCAGTGGGCACCTGCTCTATGTGGGCCCTGGCACTGTTGTTGTTATGTGCCGTGGAGTCGATTCCAACTCATAGTGACCCTATACAGGGTTTCCGAGGCTATAAATCTTTACGGGAACAGAATAGCTGGTAGTTTCGAACTGCTGACCCTGAGGTTCGCAGCCCGATTCATAACCACTATGCTACCAGAGCACCTGGTTATATGTAGGTGGAAACCTCTGCCTGCTTCTGGTGGAACCAGCCTGTGCTTAGACTGTGGCAGTCCTCCTGCAGCTCTCTGCCTATTTCCTGTCTGAGGTACCAGGTAGATCAACTACAGGGAACGGCTCCACTCTCAGGCCAGGCTGCAAAGGCCCCAGAGCACACACACACTTTCAGTTGTTTGTTTTTCGATGATCAGCAATGTTATTAAATTCTGTCATAACTTTGTGTCCTTAGTCCTTGACTTACAATGTACCTTTTATTATACAAATATGATGACAACTAACATTTTTGGAATAGAAATAGCATGAGACATGAAGCATATGTGTGGGTGTGTTAAGTCATAATCATAACTTTTGAGACCTAATTTTATCACTTGTAATAGTTACGGTTCTGTGTTAACTCCACTAGGCCAGGATTCTCATGGGTTAGCAATTGAGATGCCCTTATTGCCTTGATGATGAAATCTAATACAGAAGTAGTTAACTCTCTGATGATTGACTAGGAGCAGTCAGTCAGTTGAAAGGGTGTTTCCTTGTAGGTGTGGCCTGCTCCCAGTATTAATGGACACACAGGAAAGACTCTCACCATCTACAGTTGTAAGCCATTTCCTTGATAATGCGATTCTCTCTCTATACTACACATGAACCCACTTGATGGCACTTAACAACGTATATACACATGGAGTCTTGGTGTGGCTCTGTGGGATAAAGCACTGGATTGCAAAGTCGGTTTGAATTACAAGGTCAGTGGTTCAATGGCACTTAGCGATTTCCAAAGCAAAACCCTGGTGTGGCACTTTAGGGTAAGCACTGGACTGCTAATGCCAAGGTCAGTGGTTCAAATACACCAGCTGCCCCTTGGAAACCCTATACAGGGTTGGTATGAGTCAGAACCGACTGCTTGGCACTTCACAACAATAAGAATATATACACATGTATGTTTCACTGGTTTTGCTTCTCTAGAAAACCCAGCTAAAGCATTCATTTCTGCCCATTGTTTGCATGTGTTATTTACATGGTTGTGCTGTTTTCAGAGGAAAAAAACCCCCAAACAAACCAGTAATAGTAATTGATAGTATTAGATAGTGAAATTAAATTTGCAGTCCTTTCTCTGTAGGATACTATTTGAATGTAGTACTTTTTAGCTCTTGTAAATTTTGTACTTGGAATTGCCTTTCTTTTTACCTGCTCTCCTTTGGATATCACCCTATTTATTTTATTTATGGCACTTATCACTCTCAGGTAGTCCTGGTATGGCACTGTAGGATAAGCACTAGCCTGCTAACTATAAGGTTCAAAGCCACCAGCCGCTCATTGGAAACCCTGTACAGAGTTACTATAAGTTGGAACCGTTTTGACAGTACTAAACAACATTCACTATGAAAATATTTATTTGTTGATTTTTCTATTTGCTTTGTTTTTGGTCTGTTAATATCCAGTGCAACCTAAGATTTATGTAATTTTACTCTTTGTCCATTTTGGATGCCTGAGAGAGTTTTTTTTGTCACATCCAAGGACTGTGTCTCTGAGTTCAGGAACTTCTATGAGAGTAGGGGGCTTGTCTGTCTGTGTTACCTCTCTATCCATAGAACCCAGAGTAGCAGCAGTGTAGAGTTAGAATACTGTATGGTTTCAGTAAACGTTTGTGAACTGAATGATGACTTACTATGTGCTGGGACTGTAATTGCCACTTCTTCTTAGATGTATGGGTTAGGCTTATCAGCTAATGTCCTATTAAAACAATAAGCCTATGCATACGTAAATACTTTCTATAAGTTGGAATGTTGGGGGGGGGGAGAAAGTTTTGCTTATGGGATAGGCAAGCCAGTTGTAGAAAATATTTATCTTTTTGTTTTATTTGAAACAATCACTTACTCTGTGAATCCTAAGAAGTGACTTCAAACGTATGTCTGCTAAACCACTCTGGTAGAGCAAGAAGACTTCTAAGCCATTATTTTTGTTTGCTTTTATTTTAATCAGCATTTTCTCTCAAGTTCTGTTTTTGACACAGAAATGTACTGGCCCAGGAAGAAGATCAGGCATCTAGGTACTGTGTCCCCACTTCAGTTTGTCTTCCTTGTGGAGTAAAGGAACTCTTGGGGGTGTGGATAAAAACAGAGAACGATGTTGTTAGAGATGTGAGGGAATGACTGCCCACCTGTTATTTCTGATATTTGGCAAAAGCTAGCCAGCTACCACTTCACTGTTTCCTTCTGTGTTGACAAGGCAAAGGTGTTATCTTTGGAATAGCTGATAGGTTAGTGGTTGATAGAATAGGGGTAATTGTTACCCTTGCTTCCCCCTATGTCTTGGGGGATGGGAGCATAAATAACTAGTTTTACCCTTTGTCCTGTTCTAGGGGTTGTCCCATCTCAAAGTCATGTCATTTGGTCCTGTTGGACCCCTGAATACATTTCTCTGCCACACTCGAGGGCTTTTAGGTTCTGTAGAGGTAATGTTGACTCCTAGTAACCCGGTATGACAGAGTGGAACCTGCCCTATGGGGGTTTGGGCTGTAATCTTCCTGGGAGCAGGTTGTCAGTTCTTTTACACAGAGTTGCTGGGTGGGTTCAAACTGCCAACGTCTTGACCACCAGGGCTCCTGACACTTGAGGACTAGGCATGTTTTTGCCTGGTTGCCTTCCTAAAATGATGTAAAAGCTCTGCATATACAGAAAGAGCTGTGCCCATTAAATAACAGCCCTTTCCTGTCAGTTATTGAAAGGTAAAAGACTAAAGAAAAAGCCAAGGAATATCAATTTTTCTTTGAGCTTACATAATATCATTTGTTCAGGGTTTGCCTATCCTGTGGTTGAAGTTACTGAATCAAACTTCAATCAGGAAAAATAAAGGTGAGGAGTACTAAAGAGAGACAAAATTGTATGTTGAATTTATTGAGAAAATAGAAATAATGCCTTGAACATGTTGATAAGATTTTTAAAAAATAGCAAGGTTTTGTGTTTATTTCACAACCATTAAAAACAGAAGTCCTTTGCCGATTAAATGTGGCTGTGGAATATCCTGGTTCAAACATAACCACCATTTGTTAAGTAGGAAAAAACAAGGCACACAAAGACAATCTACTTTACCCAAGGTCACACGGAGAAAATGACATACCAGTTTCCTCACTCTACCTAACATTTTATCCAATCAGTAGAAATTCGTGTAGAATCAGAAAGAGTATAGGCGAGGTACTTAGTATGGGTTCTTAGCTATATACACAGTAACTGCTCAATAAATTCTTGCTGTTATTTTTTCAGGGAGAGGATTTGTTCTAGTTGTCAATAACATATTGGTTCTGTTTGTTGTTTTGAGCACAGAGATACGATATTTATATTAATGTTGATAAGATGAAAATGAAATTTAATTTCAGTGGAAAACTTTATCCAATATTTAGTAATATAGGCTTTTGTGTTTTGGATTTTTACCCTCATGATTTTTAGTCTGCCCTTGGTTATACATAAAAGAAATTTGAATCTCTGATTCTGCTTTCTTCAAGGGCCTGTATCTTTCTTTGTAGGTGTTTTGCATAGCAAGTACAGGTCTATTGTGTTGAATGCTAAGTTTACTTCAGTGTCTGGTGCTAAATGATTTGTATAGAATTAAATGCTTTAATATATTGTATCAGTGAGAATGTCTTTGATATAAGCTTGACATATGAGTTTCCTTATAAATATCAAGGAGTGGAAATATTCATTACATGCTAGGAGATTAGAGATCTTTATTGTTTTTTTTTTTTTTTTTTTTTTGTAAACACCCCCCACTCCCGTTTATATAGTTGCTGCTGATGGAAGCCTGTCTGTGTTAATAAATACCATCACCCATTCCCTTCCCCCATCTTTTGCAAGAGCCTAGTTTGCCTGCAGCTGCAATGGTAGGCATCTTTCAGGAAGTGACCTTGGCTAGTATTAATCAAATTCAGAACACACAAAAAGGCTTCTTGCTAACATGCTGACTTGATGTAAAATTTTATCGCATCCATTTTCTTTCAAAATGAGGCCATCTTGTAAAAAAGAAGATATACAGAGGACTCTTAGTTTAATAAAAAAAAGGCTTCAGCATGCTGTCTTAAAACAATAGTGAAACACAACACAACAAAACAAAATTAGAGAACAACTAAATGTATTTTTAAAGTATACTTTTTATTTATAAAGTATTCAGGTTTATTCGTAAACTTAAATCATGAAATTTGGTGAGTGGTTACTAGTAAATCACTTGTTTTAATGCTAAATTAAAAAACAAATATGTGTTCACTGAATTTATTTAGTATCTTAACAACTAACATTGAATTGCTATGCTAACTTTATAAAGTTATTTTTGGGCCCCTTTTAACAGATCAACATTAAGTAAGGCCCATTTGTATACCTTTGGGTTTTCAGGAACAAGTGGGATCTTGCTGCTCTAGGTAGGAAGATGAATATCCTATATAAAATCATTTTCTTAAACAGTGGTAGTACCTAGAGGGGCTTCTAAAGATTTCACTTTTGCCATGTAGTGCTTCAGTGGGATCTCGTTTTTTGAGAGTAGTACTTAGGGTGTGTTGTGTATAGTGCAGATTTTAACTTTAGCCTTGTTCAGTGTTCAACAGAAGGTTGAAAATAACATTCAGTAGATTACTGGTTTATTGATGTTTTCTGCATACAAAGGGAACTTACATCAGAAAAATTAATTATGGATCCATTGTTTCTTCTGCCAAAGTGTTCTCCTTGAATTGATTCTATAGAGGATTACTCCCAGATACGAAAATAAGAAATAAAGGAAAATAAATACAGAAGCCACTGCATTTCAGTAGATCCATAGTATGAAAAGAACAGGACATTACATGTTTATATTCATGACTTTGGATGGGAGTGGGGAATCTATGCAAATATTAAAAAAAAATGAAGACATAAAGAAGTACTTGAATAAATATCTTCATTGTCAGAGTTGTGAAGAGTTTGCTGTAAACACACGCGCATTATTATCTTTCATCAAATTGTCAGGTGTTCATAGAATTGCAGCCTCCTGGAGGTAAATCCCTTTTTAACTTGTCTAAATTTATTCTTTACCCTCCTGTTAGATTAATGATCTGTTTGTTAAATATTACAGAATAAACTGAGTTTAAAGAGAAAGATATAGTTACTTGATCATTTCTTCCTTCAAATACCCGTTAAAAATGCATGGTCTTGCATAAAGTTGTCACCTTGAACTTAAGATGTTCTTTGCCTCCTTCTTCACCCCCTACCTGTGTCCCCTTTAAAGGGGCTGAAAAAAGGGAAGGTTGGCAAGGAAAGCTTGCAAGAAAAGGAATGCATGCAATCTGGGTAGCCAATGAGTTAATGTTCATTTGCAGCCTGAGGGGTCAGCGTGCAGTCTCTGTTTCCTGATTGGCTGCTGAAAGGTGAAATTGAAACCACTGTAAACTTTTGACCCTGTAGCAATTCGTGTGGAACGCCTTCCACTGGTGGAGCCCAGCGCTTCCCTCACCTCCCCACCCAGCCCTCCCACCCTCTTTCCTGTATTTATTTTGTGTGATCGTGCAGCCCTGCATGCAGTTTTTCTCAGAGGGGGGAGAGTGAAGCCGAACAAGCACTAGCAAGCGACTTGCTGGCAAGTCTGCTTTAGTAACCCGGTCATTTCTAACTACAACTCACCCAGAGAGATGTGACCTGTTAACAAACTGGTCTGCCAAGCGAATTTTTTAGTTTCCCCCCTAATCTCAAGGTAATTAAAAAAAATGCCCAATAGTTATTTTTAATGCTTTTGTTCAGCAGTAGGTATTCTTGTGTAAGTAAAATGTATGGCATCATTTTCTAGGTAATGTTGAGTTAAAAATAGTTTTCATTTTCAGCCATCTGTATATATCCCATTAGTGTTTGCGACATCTCATGTAATTTTTACAGAAATGACCCATATTTTACAGACGTGTCCATGAGTTTTTTTTTCTGTTGTTGTTTATTATGAAGGAGTTCAAATGACTTTTAGATTATGACAATAATTATAGAAAATAATTGCAGAAATTGTGGGAACATTCTAATTTCATCAATAATCTTTTTCGTTTGGGCTAAGTTAATGGTTTTGGACTTGTCTTGGTTTCACATCTAGATGGTGCTGTACAGTTAGAGCAATTCAGTTAAAAACAAGGTCTTCCCCCTCCCCCCTCCCATTCTCCCCTTCAGTACTTCAGGACAGGCCTCTGTCTTCAGCTTCTGGTTCTTCTTTTGCCTCCCTAATGTCAATGTCAGTGGTTTAAACCCACCAGCCGCACCATGCCTCCTCCAATGAGTGGGAACTGATACTTAACTGGCATTTAAACAGCGCCAAGTGCATTGTGGCACATTGATGCTCAGCAAGTGATGACTGAATATTTCATTTCAGGAACTGTAGTGAGTGTTTATACCTTCTTCAGCTTTCCTGATTAATCAATGGCAAGAACCATGTTTTACTTATACTTCCAAGTACCAGTGCATCTAATTGAGACACAGCAAGCATTTCATTGACTTAAATACAAGGTCACTTTAAGAAGGAGGATTTCATAAAACTTAGATTTTTTGAAGCCAAGGCTTCTGTTTTGATTGCACCAGGTAACTTGTTAGGTGGCATCCGTATAGAACTAAACTTTAAAAAAAATTAAATGCCTATAGAATAAATATAGACCAGTTTGATCTTTTCTAGTACATGCCTGTGCTATAATTTGTGTGGTGCTATTGAATCAGTACTGAACTGCAAACCATAGGGTCTTTAACTAAGTTACACTTTATTTGAAAAAAGTGACATCCCTTTCATATAATTATAAATTTTTATGTGGTTTTAAATTTACGCCTGCTTTTGCATTTCATCATACCTTCAGATTGGTTGCAGTTGACTGTTGTAAGTGAAATCTTTCTGTAAAAACAGTTTGGGGGGTGGGAAATCATTGAGTAAAATGATCCCAACCACAAAAGAATGTTAAATTTAATTAAAGTCTAACGTTATGCAATATTTAAATAACCTGATTCAATAGATGCACAGGTTCATTCTGTAGTGATTGGAAGATTACTGGGCAACAGTTGCCTTTTCCCCAGCTCTCTGATTATAGTGATCTGGGAGGCTGATGCCCTGGTATATAACAATACCAGCAATCACATTAGAAAGAACACAAAGTTTAATATGATTAAGAGAACCGTTGCCCTTTCTCATATTCAACAGCAAAAGGAAAAACATATTCATAATAATCAATGGACTCTTCTTTGTCTGGTTGTTTGGATTTTCCTCTCTCTATCCAATATCCTCCCCCAGGTGGATTCAGCGTTCTGGCTTCCAGGCACCTCACATTCATTGTCTAGTGATAGCAGGTTTTGATAATGGGGATCTCTAATTCTAATAAAGAAATTAATGTTGTGTCCATTCCCCCCACATGTCAAATAGCTAATATTTTTGGGAAGTGTTATTCAGCTTTGATGTCAGTGTGATCTGATATTTGTATGTGTTTTAGTTCTCTGTTGTTAAAATAAGTGCTATCGAGTCAGTTCTGACTCCGAGACCCTGTATCGGATTTCCAGGGAGCAGGTGGTGAGTTTGAATCACCAACCTTGCGGTTCAAGCTGCAAGGTCCAGTGCCTACCCTATAGTGCCACACCAGGACACCAATTAATGTATGTGAAACATTTTGTTACATTTATTAATTGTCATCGAGTGGGTTCTGACTCATAGCAACCCTGTATAAGATTTCCAAGGAATAGCTGCTGAGTTTAAACTGCCGACCTTGAGGTTCAAACTGACCTTATCCTGTAGGGTCACATCAGGACCCCTAAATGCTGAATTGGCAAATTGGGGAAGAAACACATTGCGTCCAAAGCTGTAGGATACTTTGGTGGTGATTGTGTGCCACTGAGTTGGTCCCAATTCAAAGCAACCCTAGATAGTGTTTCTGAGGCTGTAAATCTTTATAGGAGCAGAAAGCCTCATTTTTCTCCTGAGAATCAACTGGTGGATGTGAGTTACTGACCCTGTGGTTAACAGTCGGGGGCTCCTTAGTTGGCAGTGGATGACTGTAATAAACAAATTAACTTTAAAACAGCTTGTTGTTAAGTGCCTTCAAGTCTGTTCCAACTCATAGCAACCATGTATAGGGTTTCCGGGGAGCAGCTGGAGGGTTTGAACCACTGTGCTGATCTCTTAGAGCATCACATTTAGGAGATGGTGGTGGTGGTTATGTGCCATGGAGTCGGTTCTGACTCAGTGACCCTGTACAGGGTTTCCAAGGCTGTAAATCTTCACGGGAGCAGAAAGCCTCCTCTTTCTCCAGTGGAACAGCTAGTAGTTTTGAACTGCTGACCTTGTGGTTCGCAGCCTGATTCGTAACCACTACACTACCAGAGCTCCTTTTTAGGAGATGAGAAGTTGGAATTCAGAGGCCTGGCTGTGGGGCAAGGCATTCTTTCTTTGCTCTGGAGCAAAGATCCTTGTCTCTTCTACTTCTGCTTCCTGGTCAGCTTGCTTGTTTTAATCTCTCAAGACACACCCAGCACTAACCCTATTCGTCAATAACAGTGACAACCCACTTACCCAAATTGGATTATAACCACAGGCGTGTATCTCTGTTAGGATTTACAGCATCTATTTTGGGGGGACATACTTGAACCCATAATTGTATGGTGTGCTAAACTATTAAGTTGTGAAAAGTGGTATTGATAAGCTGCTTTATTTAATTTTGATATCAAAATATTTATTTACATTCTAGAAGAATACCTTTGGGAAGGTGATAGTTAACATTGTAAAGCTTATTTATTGACTTTTTAGATGAAAGTTTGAAAATTAGATTTTCATTTAACAATTTCCCCGTACATTGTTCCTGACATTGGTTATATTTTCCAATGTGTCAGCATTTTAAAGCATATTTTTGATAAAGGTAAAAATATCCCAGAAAATCTGCTATTGCAGTTGCTTTTGCAGACTCTTGCTTCCAGATAAATTACCCCCCCCCAGCAGTTTTCTTAGCAGATCCCATACTTTAGGATCCTGGTATGTAGTACTTTTTGGACAATCGATCCTCTTTCAGATTCAAGCAAGCCAGTCACATGGTACTTCAAAAAGTAGGTTATCCCTCAGTGTCTTTCCAGTGTCACATGTTTTTTGTTTTTTTTTTTTAAGCATTTGGGGACCTTTCTAGTCTAACTATGTATACTTACTGGAAGGGGGTGAGGATTTTGTAGATGAGTTTCTTTGGGTCCTGGGCACTGGGGTGCGCATAGATTGACTGAGCCCAAACTCCTACGCCTGTGTGCTCTCTCTCTTGCCAGTCTTCTACTCTGTTGTTGTAAATGAGCTATATGCCAAAAGTAAACAGGTTGTAGTCAGAATTGAAAACATATCCGTTCCGACTCACAGTGACCATGTATAGGGTTTCCAAGGAGGGCTAGTGAGCTTGAACCGCCGACCTTGTGGCCCAAACTGACCTTGTGGTCCAGTGCTTATCCTATGGTGTCACCCCAGGACTCCTTCCACTCTGGGCAGCAGTATTTGTTTCCTAAAGGTACTGGAAGAACTTTCTAACTCAAGTTCTTTTATCTACGCCACCCCCATTGTTCCTTAGGTGTTTACCTTCCTATCCTCACTCTTACCCCCTATCTCTCCCCCCAGAAGAAGAAACTGCAACAACCAAAGAACCATTTCAGAAGTGAAATTTGATGTAAAACCAGGACCAAAAAACCTGGGAAGTTCTCTCCCAAGAAGTCCTACCTACTTTTTTCTCCATTATTTTCCTTTAATAGTATACCAGTTCAAGTTGAAAAACAAAGGAAAAATGAAAATTAAAATGATCACGTTTTCTCTTATTTTTTATTTCAATGTGTCTGGAAAATTTTTAGGTTATATTATGTGTCAGATAGCCCTTTGTTTGCCTAATGATAGCTTTCATTTATTGAGCATTTATGTGCTCATTTAATTTCTCTAAGAGAACGATGAGGTAAGTGTGATTCTCATTTTAAGATGAGATGTCTAAGGCTTGAAGTTTTAGGTGGCTAGTAAGTGAGAGAACTGAAATTTGAATCTAAATGTGGCAGACTTGAAAACTCCTGCTCTTTAACCATTCCTGCATCAACTGCTGTAGATTGGAAGATGTGTTTTCAATTCTGAATATAACATGCTTACTTTTGGCATATAGCTCATTTACAAGCTGGAGGCTATACTGTGATTATAAATAGATATTTTAATAGGTGTGTTAACTCTTTTCACACCTTAATTACATGGCACTGATACTACCTGAATTTTCCTTCTCCTCCCCCTCTAATTTGTGAAACCTATTCCATGGGCTTTTCCCCCTTTCCCTGATTTTTCTCCCCTCTAATTGGACCCCCTGGAGTCTTCATGCGGCGCTGTGGGGTTGGTTTGGACCATAAAGTTGGCATTCAAACTCACCAGTCGTTCACTGGAAAGCCTAAACAGAGTCATTATGAGTCAGAACCGACTCAACAGCAGCAACAGCAGTTGGACCCTTTATGTAGGGTCGCTGTGGGTCGGAACTGACTCAACTGCACCTAACAACAACAACAACAACAATTAGAATCCTTGTTTAGGGTCACTGTGGGTTGGAACTAACTTGATGGCACTTAACAACAGGCAACAGCAATTGGACTCCTGTTGTGGTACTGTTGGGTCAGCACTGGACAGCAAACCATAAGGTCGGCAGTTCAAACCCACCAGCTGCTCCTCGGGAACCCTATACAGGGTTGCTATGAGTTGGAACCAACTGGAGGACACTTAACAACAACAACAGCAATTGGGTTGTTAACAACAGCTGGGTTAAGGGTGGGTGATCCCACCTCCATGGGGATTAGGCCATTGTTGTAACTTGTGAACTTGTCATTTGTTCTTTCCTTTTTCCCAGCGGGCCTTTCAGTTCTAGAAGGAGTTGACTCTAAGGCATAGGTCATTATGGACGCTTGGTGACTTGAACCCACCCAGTGAACTCCTGTTGTTGCAGTGTAGGATCAGCACTAGACTGCGAATCACAAGGTTGTCAGTTCAAACCCACCAGCTGCTCCTCGGAACCCTACAAAGGGTCGCCATGAGTTGGAACTGACTTGATGGCACTTAACAACAATGACTCCTTGGGAGAAAGACATGGAGATTGGCTTTTGTAAAGGTTACAGCTAAGAAAACTTGGTAGTATTTCTAATCTTAGCTTCCTAGGCCAAGACCCTATAATTTCATGCTTGTATAGTCTAATCATCCCTTTACTGCTTCCTTATCTACTCTTTTTACCCACTTGAAAGTTTGATAGAAAACTTAGGGGGTAGTTCTGCTGTGCTACTTGGTGAGTCAGAATCAACTCAATGGAACACAACCACAGGATTTAATATGGTCAGAGTGTTGCTTCATTGTTACCGGAGGAAACTCATAAGGTGAGGAGGGTGTTGCTGTTAAATGCTGTTGAGTTGGTTCCCTGTACAAGCGACCCTTTATAGGGTTTCTGAGGTATGGCTTGTGAGCTTGAACCACTGACCTTGTGGTTCAAACCAACTTTGCAGTCTGGCGCATTAACCCCACCTCGTCACACCAGCTGAGGAGGGCAGACCTTTTCATTGGCCTGCTTTCATTGTGGCACCGGAGTCTGCTCATTTCCTAAAGTGCAAAAGCATGCTGTTTTTATGTTCATGTATTTTTTGATAATTTAGTTGGGCTGCCCCCCATTTAACATCATTTTGTGTTGGTGACCCAAGTGCATCCTTCTGAGAAGAGAAAACACTCTGGGGTTTGTCCATTTGGCTTACTTTTATCTATTCACCCATCCGGTATCTTGTCTTTTTTGGACTTGGGTGTTTAAAAGTTTACTTTAATTGCTCTTGGTTGAGCACTCCATTTCTCTTGGACAGTTGGGGACATCCATACATTCACATCACTCTTTTGTTTGACCAGATTTCAGGACTCCCAAACAGTCTCCTCCACCCCTGCTTCATAGTATCTGCCCTCAGATACTATGCCTGGCTGTGTAAGTCGAAGCAGACATTGGCTCAAATTCCTAGGAAGAGATGTTGTACTTGATGACTCTTTTGTTTGTTTCATATATCCAGGGAAGGGTTATTTTGTATATGACTAACAATAATACTTAAGTTAACGAAGGGCAATAAATTCAATCCCCCACCCCACCCTCCCCTTTTTTCTGTCCTCAGGATCAAAACATTTGCTGAACAGTGGACTCAGAGACCAATAAAAATAAACTCCTACTCGAGCATCATTTGACTGGTTAGCCAGGTAATTCAGTTTTACTTTGACTTGGTTATTTATAAAAATTTTCCCTTCAGCTCCCTGAAGATGATACCATCTTCTTTAATTTTTAATGCATTTTATGCTTCATGTTTTTCTCTAATAATAATGGAATTAATGAATTAATGGGCTTGGAATGAATGAATGTACACATATACCAGGGGACTTCAAAAAGTTTGTGGCAAAATTCCATTTTCCTGTGCACTTTTTGAAGCCCTTTTCTATATATTGACATACATACAAATTTCAGGGAGAAGAAAGGGGGCCACAGGTTGGTTTAATATGGGACACTCCCTCCAATCTTTTCTTTACATATGAGTATTTTAAAGGGTTTAGTCAAAATCTGAATCAGAGCCATGCCTATTTTAATAATTTACCTTGGGAAGACTAATTTCCCCAGATTACTTGAGCTGGCAAATAACATTTATCTAACTCTTCTCCAAACTTTTAATATTGCACTAGAATAGAAATAATGAGACTAGAAAAAATGACTGATAGCTAAGAAGGCAATTATGCTTTGCGTAGCTTGTTAAATTTCTTTCTGTTAGTAATACCATCATTCTCTTGGTTAGCTAGCCTTGAAATCTGAGTCATCTTTGAATATTTTCCCCTGCCCTTTTGATATATTTTGTAAACAAGCCCTATCTGGGTTTCTATTTTCATGTCTTCTGCACTTGTCCCACTTTCTGTTTCTAATCTTAGCTTCGTAGGCCAAGACCCCATAATTTCATGCTTGTTTTTGTCCAACCTTCCCTTCTTCCTTATCTACTGTTTTTATCCACTTGAAAATTTTCTAGAAAATGTTCTTAATTGTGTCCCTTTAACTGTGCCTTAGTTTTGCTTGTTTTATGCTGCTTTTTTTTCCTGGCTTATAGAAAAAGGACAGACTCCCTTTGCTGACACTTGAAGGTGGTCCTTTATCTGGGAATCTAAGTCTCCAACCTTTGCTTTTGCTGTTTCTCTGTAAAACCGCCTGATTAATTATTGTATACACTACTACTATTATTATTTTTAAAGTTTTTATTGTGGATTGAGTGATAGTTTACATGGGAGAACATTGGTTTTACACTCATCGTTTCATTGCAATGATTACAATCTCTTCCGTGCATCATCATCATTCAACAGTATTTGCTTCCATTCCCTCTTTTTTTTTTTTTCTTCCGGGGGTGAGTGTGGAGTGGAGTTGGGAGGGATGTACCCAAAAGCAGTCAGGAATATATAATAATTTAAATAACCAAAGAACACATTCTGTAAGCCTGTCTCCTGGTTGCCAGTATTCAGTCTTTCTCTTTCCATGAGTCTAGAGTCCTCAGCTGCTCCCTCTCTCCATGTCCTCATATCTGCCTCCATCTCTGGTGGATAGGGTTGCTCATGCTCTTCTCCCTTGATGATCCTAGGGGCCTCTGTTCCTGAACTGTAAGATTAACTACTCCCCCTACTGCTACTATTTTTAATATAGCAGAAAACCATCTCCATGGTATTTTCTAAAGTTTTTCATTTGGAAATAATTCAAATTTACAAAAATTATACAAGTAAAAATGTTACAGAACACATAGACATGTTTCATCCAGGTTCACCCTTGCTTTGTTATCTGTACTCATGTGTGTGTCTACTCTTCTCTGTTCTCTTTCTAAAACAACCCACACACAGATTCACGCACTTGCTCTTTTCTGAGCCATTTAAAGGGCATTACATGTAATCTGCTACTTTTCCCCCAAAACTTCTGTTTCCGAAGAATAAGGGTAACCTTTTAACTGTAATAATTGTATAGTTATCAGTTTCGTAAGTTGACATTGATGCAAATTGAGTGTCCATATTCCAGTTTTAATAAATGTCTATTATAGAATCCTGGTGTGGCACTATAGGCTAAGCACTGGATTGCAAGGTTGATTTGAGCCCCAAAGTTGGTTTGAACCACAAGGTCAGTGGTTCAGACTCACCAGCTGCTCCTCAGAAACCCTATACAAGGCTATTATGAGTGGAACCAACTAATGGTGGTACTTAACAACAATAATACAACATTTTCCCACCTTTTGGTAGAAAGTTTTAGTCAGAAAAAGGTACTACATTTAGTTATCATTGCTCTTTATCCCCCTTGGAATACTTGAGTAGCCTTTTGTCATTGATATTTTTGATGAATACAATTTTCCACTCAGTGGCTCTGTAGGATAAACACTGGACTGCATACCCCAAAGTTTAGTGATTTTTGTACCCTCTAGCTGCTCCTGTAAAGATTTACAGCCTCGGAAACCAATACAGGGCTGCTGTGAGTTGGAACCAACTCGACAGCACACAACAATGACGCCTGTCTCCCTCACCTCCCCAAAAGAATATTCTTCGTGTTACATTTGTGTGCCGTTTCCTTGTGATTACACTGGGGTTATGCATCCCTTGGAGATGGCATAGGTGTTGTGATACTCCAAGAAAGACAGACAACATGTGGAGGTACCTGATGGCCATCCATCCCTCATTGTGATGTGAATTGTGAGTGCGTGACTAAGTGGCTAGATTTCTCCACTGTATAATTTCCCCCACTCTCTTGCAGGCAATAAATAGTCGGATCAATTGTTGCTATTGCTGTGCAGTCGGTTCCGACTCATAGTGGCCCTGTATAGGGTTTCCAAGAAGCAGCTGGTGGGTTTGAGCTACCCACCTATGGTTAGCAGTTCATTGCCTATCCTACAGCACCATAGTAGGACTCCCAGTTCTTCTGAGATAATAGCCTCTATGTATGATTCTTGTCTGAATGAATTTTTACTCTGGGTGTAAAATGATTTTCCTCATTCTAGCACTCCCTACACATTGACCAGTCAGTGGTTGGCATTGTTCTGTAGTCGAGAGTCCTGGCTGTCCAGAGGCAATCGTGAATTTTATTCTTTACTTAGTTATTCTGGTACTGAAATTGCCCTAGATTTGGCCACGAAGTTAAACTCCTATGTCCTTATGGGGAGGCATGGTGTGGTGCTGTAGGATAGGCACTGGACTGGTAACTGCAAAATTGTCAGCTTAAACGCACCAGCCATATCTTGGAAACCCTGTACAGGGTCACTATAAGTCGGAACTGACGGCATACAGCAACAGCAACAACAGGCCCTGATGGGAAATAATATTTGAGACCCAGGTCTTTGAACGGTGGGTGTCCTTGTTGCTCCTCCATTGTCTTGGTTTCTGACCTTTCAACCTCAGCCAGCAGAGCTAGGATATAAAATATGTATTTTAAATATCATGAATTTATATTAAAATGCCCAACATGAACTCATGTCTACAGGGTTCTTTATTTATATGCATATATCCCTCCATAACCACCCAAGTACCCTGACTTTCAACATCGTTAATGTATTCACTCATATCCTCAACCTTGTATTAATGTATTTAAAAGAGTTTCAGTTAGCAGTCCAAGTGCGTATTGTATAGCGCTACACCAGGACTACTCCTACCCCTGGTAACCACTAATAAACTTTGGTTTCTATACATTTTCGCTTTGCTTTTTTTTCTTTTATATATGGAAGCACTGGACTGAGAACCTCAAAGTCTGCGGTTTGAGAAACATGAGACTTTTAAAAAGGTCTCAGAAGCTGATGTATGTTGGAGCCAATTCCACAGTTCATAAATATATATACATATATGTTCCGGAACATATATAATTGGAACATGGAATGTACGAAGTACGAATCTGGGAAAATTGGAAGTTGTCAAAAATGAAATGGAACGCATCAACATCAATATCTTAGACATTAGTGAGCTGAAATGGACTGGTATTGGCCATTTTGAATCTGACAACCACATGGTTTACTATGCAGGGAATGACAAATTGAAGAGGAATGGTGTTGCG
>NW_006408541.1:15588361-15596823 GCF_000296735.1 Chrysochloris asiatica | reverse complement strand
GACAACAACAACAACATATATATATGTGAGGTTATAATATTTGTCCCTTTTTGATTGGTTTAATTTGCTTAGCATAATCTTCATTCTTTTAATTTTGATGTCCAACTTAATCATTAAAAAAAAAAAAAAGTTAATGCTTTTTATGTACTAAGATCTTTGCCAGCTACACCAACGTTATGAAATTTTTTTCACCATTTGAGCTTTATATTGAGGTCTGTGGTCATTGCCATTTTGCACTTTGATGCTAATTTTTGTGTGTGGTGTTTAAAAAGAGTATGTTCCGACTCATAGCAACCCTGTATAGGGTTTCCATGGAGTGGTTGGTAGGTTTGAACCATCAACCTGTGGTTAGCAGTTCAGTGCCAAATTAGGGGCTAGCAAACTGAACCTCCCTCTTATTTATACATAAAGTTTTATTGAAACACTGCTACATTTATTTATGTAATACCTATGGCTCTCATGCTAGTAATACATTTTGGTATGGCTCTGTAGGATAAACACTTGACCTCAAGGTTGGTTTGAACTGTAACGTCGGTGGTTCAGACTCATCAGCGGCTCCTCGGAAACCCTGTACAGGGTCACTATGAGATGGAACTGACTCAACAGCACTTAACAACAACAGCAATCGACAGAGACCATGTATCCTATAAGTCTAAAATCTTTTCTATTGGACGTTAAGTAGAGAGCCTTGGTGGCACAGTGGTTAAGCACTTGGGTGGTAATGGAAAGATGGGCAGTTCGAACCCACCAAGTCTGCTTTTCAGGAGAAAGATGTGACAGTTTGCTTCCATAAAGTTTAACAGCCTTGGACACACTGTGAATTGGTCTATTCCCTCCGTCAGGGTAGCTTGAGTCAATTCAATGGCATGGACTTTGTTTGGCACTGGAAACAAGTTTGTTGACTCCTGGCTTAGATCATTGCTTTTAGATTTTTCTAATACAAAAATTTCAAATGATATGTTTACTTTTAATCATTGTTTCAGTGGTATCCCACAAAGTTTGCCATACTGTGTTTAATTTTCGTTTAGTTCAAAATATTTTCTATTTTGTGACATTTTCTTTTAATCATTTTGGAAAATGTTCAAATATTTTCATTTTGCTGATTTATAATTTAATTGCTTCATAGTGAAAAAGAATGTACTCAGTTAGATTTCAGTGTATTAAAATTGTTGGAAAATCATAATGTATTAAATTGAGTACTAGCAGAAATTTAAAAAAATGCTTTCATATATATCCATCATAAATAGAATACTAGGGAAAACTCCAATAATACTTAAACACAAATAACTTTAGTTAAATTTCTCCAGTTGGTTCATTCTGTTGTTTATATCAGTTATTTTCAGTTCTGTGTGGTGCTCTGTAGTCAGCTTTCAAGAAGTTGTCTGCTTGAGATATAAAGAGAGACCTAGAATTTTTACTTAATCCTCTAGTACATCTGTAAAATTGTCTTAGATACATTGAGTAATCCATCATCATAAGTCTATTTTTTGAGAGAAATAAAGATTTAAAGGTAAATCTTTCTCATGAGAGTGTTAGGGTGTTGTTCTTTGAAGACAAATTATATAGATCATACAGGCCTCTGCTAAGCATCTGAGGGAAGCAGAAGCCACCTTTTGACAATAAGACATCTCTGGTTCAGTTCATTTGTTCATGAAGAGCAGACTTTTCTTGTGATTCCTTATTTTCTGAGTGCTTATGATTGATTGTCTCAATTTTTATTTATCTGAAAATGTCTTGATTTCCCGACATTTTTGAAGGGTTGGTTCATTGGCTATAAAATCCTGAGTTGACAGTTTAAAATGTTTTAATTTAAATTTCAACACTTTAAAATAATAGCAGTTCATGATATTTTCTTATCTAAATTCTTTTGTATATAATATCTTTTTACCTTTCTTCCAGGCTACTTTCAATAGTTTCTCTTGATCTTGGATTTGATTATGATGTGCTTAGTTCTGGTTTTCTTTGTTTTTATCTTGTTTAGTATTCTCTTAGCTTTTAAAATTTTGTTAATTGGTGCTTTCATTAAATCTAGGAAGTTGGGGCCATTATATTTTTCAATAAAGTTTGGTAAGGTGGAGGGTTAGAGAAAAAGAAAAAGACCCCCAGCGAGATGGATTGGCAAAGTGGCAGCATCAGTGAGCTCGTGCGTGGCAGCAATTGTGAGGTTGGCTTAGGAATGGGTAGTGTTTCGTTCTGTTGTGCATAGGGTGGCTATGAGTCAGTTCCTACTCGATGGCACGTCATAACAACAGCCCTCTAGACAGTGAATGATTTCCCTCCCATCTCTCCCCTGTAACCATGATAGCTTGTTTCTGATAGTGAGTAGTTCAGGGTAGTTTTGGATGGTACTGGCTGCTGTTTCTTGTTGATCAGGTGGTATAGGAGCTGGTATTGGCTCTTGCCCAGTGGGTGGAACTGCAGAGCTGCATTTGTGGCTGGGCTGTATGGGCAGTGTTGCTATCTCCTGTCAGGTGGGACAGAGAAAACCCCCTCTACACACACACACACACACACACACACACAAGAAAACAAAACAAAACAGAATAAGCAAGGAACTAACAATGAAAAGAAAGCAATAAAGAGGAATTCCCCTCCCCCCAAAAAACAGGCAGCAACCAGAAAATAAGAATATAGAAAGGATCAAATTGAAGGGATTGGAAAGAAAAGAATGAGGAGAAAGAGTAAACAGAAACAGAGTGAGACAACAAAAGAAAGAAGCCAAAGTGCACACAAACCAACAGTGCAGTTGGACCTGGAGAGGAGAAACTAAGGAGGAGTTCATGAGGTGGGCTTGGGAAGGAAGTGACAGCCCATTGCCTGGCCTGGATGGAGCTCCTATGGGCCTCAGTGCTATCTGTGTTCAGGGTGCACGAGGATCTGGAAATAGTTCGTGGAGACCCTGCATGGAATTGGTTTCAATGTCTGTTAGGGCTGGTCTAGTGGCTCTGCGGGTTCTGTAGGTCCTAAGCTGAGCCCACTTGAATCCCAGCACTAAAACAATGCTCCAAACATGTGGCTCTGAATTCTAGAGAGCAGGGGCGGTGTTCGGGGCAGGTGTAGGGTGAGCTGGCCATACTTCTGGTCCCCAGGGAAGCATGAGGCAAAAAGAAGGGATTTCCTCTTTCCAGATATCTGGTCAGCTCTGCTCTGTGAGGCCACCTTTTGTTTCTAAAGTTGCTCACAAAGGTTCAGGCTGTTGGTGCTGCATCTAGTCACTCATTCACCAGTCAGTCTCCCTCTATCGCCATCCCGTTCAGCTGCTCTGCCCAGCAAGCGCTCAGCCCACTTGTTAATCTTTCTTCTGAAGTTCAGGGGTTCAGGATTTTCATTTCATCTGTGTTGGTTTTATTTGGTGTCTTGTATCTTTGTTGTAATGTGTCTGCCCAGTCCTCCACATTACCAGAAGTCCTCTTACCTTCTTCTTACAACCCTGTGGTGGGTAGAGGCTTTAAAAAATCTAAGAGATTTATTATTAGAGCCCATATGGCTAATTTGTTGAAGAGCAGAGATGTCAGCTTGAGGACTAGGGTGCGCCTGACTCAGGCCATTGTGTTTTCAATAGCCTCATATGGATGCGAAAGCTGGACAGTGAATAAGGAGGATCGTAGAAGAATTGATGCCTTTGAGTTGTGGTGTTGGAGGAGAATACTGAAAGTGCCATGGACTGCCAAAAGAACCAATAGATTTGTTTTGGAAGAAGTGCAGCCGGAGTGCTCCTTGGAGGCCAGGATGGCTAAGCTTCGTGTCTCCTACTTTGGACATATTGTCCGGAGGAAACAATCGTTGGAGAAGGATGTCATGCTGGGTACGGTGGAGGGTCAGAGAAAAAGAGGAAGACCCCCAACGAGATGGATCAGCCAGGTGTCATCATTGATGGCGTCAAGTGTGGCAGCAGTAGTGAGGTTGGCCCAGGATCGGACATTGTTTCGTTCTGCTGTGCATGGGGTCGCTATGAGTCGGTTCCGACTCGATGGCACCTGACAACAACAATAATGGCTAATTTGTGGCATAACTGGAATTGGAACTTGAGTCTTGATTCTTTGCAAACTAGACATTCTATTTCTATAATTCAGTGAACTTGGTTTTCTAGTAAGTTTTAAATTAAATTAAATCTAGTAATTAAATCATGCTGTCATAGATGAAATTGGGATCGTTGTTGTAAACTGTCGTTGAGTTGGTTCCAACTCATTGCGACCCTGTGTAGGGGTTTCCAAGGCCTCATCTTTCTTATGTGGAGTGTCTGGTGGACTGATAACCTCTGACCTTGTGGTTTGCAGTCTATTACTTACTTATTGTACAGAGCCACTGTGCTCCTGGGATAACCCCTAATCACAGGAATTTAAACATCATCACTTTTTGGAATCCCTCATTATGTTACCATTCATGACCTTGGAAATACCCTCTTTGAAGTACAATCTCTTTAGTAGAGTTGATGGGGTTGTTTCATGAATTTTTTAAAAATCAATTTTTGTCATGTTAATTAAAACAAGAGCATTTTAATGTTGAATAAAGGAATGAACACTTGTCAAAGCTAGGATATTTATATAAGTAAAGGCACAGGAAAAATGTGTCTTTATTATCACATTTTTCTAAGATTATGGTTTCTGACTTTCTAATGGAGTACTGGTGTGGCGCTGTGTGTTAATGTGCAAAGTCGGTTTGAACCACAAGGTTGGTGGTTCAAGCTCACCAGTTACTCCTCGGAATCCCTATGGGTCACTATGAGTCGTAACTAACTTGATGGCACTGAATAACAACAACAACTTTCTAATATATCTTTATGTTGTTGTTGTTATGTGCCATGGAGTCGGTTCCGACTCATAGCGACATTGTTGTTGTTATGTGCCGTGGAGTCGGTTCTGACTCATAGCGACCCTGTACAGGGTTTCCCATAAATTGTTACGGGAGCAGAAAGCCTCATCTTTCTCCCACGGAACGGCTGGTAGTTTCGAACTGCTGACCTTGCGGTTCGCAGCCCGATTCCTAACCACTACACTACTAGAGCTCTTTAATATATTTTTATAGAGACTTGGATAATTTAAAAAAGTGGCATAAGAAATATATTCTAAGTTGTAAGAACTCTGCCCTCCAGTTTAATTTAAAATTGAATTATGAAAGTAGGTCATTTTGAATCCTGGTATGGCACTCTGGGATAAGCACTGGACTGCTGACCACAGAGTCTACTGTTCAAACCCACCAGCCATTCTCGGAAAACTATTCACGGTTTCTGTGAGTTGGAACAGACTCGCCGGCACACAATAACCCCACAAAAGATGTATTTTCTTAAATTATGTTTTGCCTTTGTGCCATCTGATTAAAACATGAATCAAACTCATATTTTTGTGACTATTTCTTTAAACTCGAACCTTTTAAATGAATTGGTTTTAGATTTATATTTTATATGTAGTACAGGTGACATTTTGGCATCATGGTGGATCCATACAATAAGCATTGAACTGTGAACCATAATGTCTGCAGTTTGAGGTCGCCAGCTGCTCCTCGGGAGGAAGCTGAGGCTTTTTGCTCCCTTGAAGATTGACACCCTATATGGGGTTGCTGCAAGTCAGAAATGACTCAGCAGCATTTAACAACAACAGTTGGCATTTACTAATTTGATCACCATATGTGATAACGCAGGTCCTGGTGTGGTGGTGTTGGTTAAAGCACTGGAATGCAAAGTCAGCTTAGACTGCAAAGTCTGTGGTTCAAGCTCACTAGCTGCTCTTTGGAAACCCTAATACAGGGTCACTGTGGATCAGAACCCAACTCTACGGCACTTAACAACAACATGTGATAACTCAAGTTAAAAGGCAGAAAATCCAAGATAATGTCAGTTTCCTAGTACAGAAACTAGAGCGTTAGTAGTGTGAGCTTCACAGCAGTTCCCTCCTAGTGGTCAGTTTGTGTGTTCTGTAGAAGAGTTTTGAGTCTTCCCAGCTTTACATTTCTGACTGACGATATGTTTCTTCAGTACAAAACCTTTTCATTACCCCCTGACTATTTCTACTCCACTCACTGTAAATTCCTGAGGACTACCAGACTACTGTTTTCTTTTAGGCTAGTGGAGATTTCTAGTTGGGTTCTGGTGTGGTGCTGGAGGATAAGCTGTGGACTTCTAACTGCAAGGTAGGCAGTTCAAACACACCAGCTGCTCCTCAGAAACCCTGTTACAGGGTCACTATGAGTCAGAACTGACTTGACAGCACTTAACAACAACAACAACAAGATTAGAAACTTATTGGAAACGTCACCTGGATCATTTCTGTTGAAAGACTGTTAAAACTTCTTTAAGTGATGGTGATTATACTGAGAGAGCGTCCATGAGAAAAGGAATCGAACATTTATTGTTGTGACATAAGCTTTAAGTGTCTGTCTGTCGGTCTGTTGGTCTGTCTATCTATCTATCTATCTATCTATCTATCTATCTATCTATCTATCTATCTATCTATCTATCTAATCTACCTAGTGGAAATGGCTAAGAGCCTAGGCTCTGAAGTTAGAAAGATGTAGGTTTGACTTCCAATTTCACCATGCACTATATATATATTGTGACCTCAGGTGAGTTGTTTTATCTCTGTGCCTCAATTTCCTTGTATAGAATAGAGATCATGTTGAATTAAACTTTTGTCTCACTGTTCTTCAGATCATTGATTTGCATTATAATGACAACTCTTGATTTTGATAAGTACCATCAAGGCAGTTCCAACTCATAGCAACCCTATATAGGGTTTCTTAGGAGCAGCTAAGGAGCTCTGGTGGCGTAGTAGTGGTTACGAATCAGGCTGTGAACTGCAAGCTCAGCAGTTAGAAACTTCCAGCTGTTCCGCGGGAGAAAGATGAGACTTTCTGCTCCCATAAAGATTTATAGCCTCAGAAACCCTGCACAGGGTCACTATGAATTGGAACCGGCTCCTCGGCACATAACCATCACCAACCGTCAGGAGTAGCTGGTGAGTTTGAACTTCAGACTTTCTGGTTTGCAGTTCAGTGGTGATCTTACAGCGCCACACCAGGAATCCTAATGACAATTCATGATTGTGATAAATTGAATTCTCTAAGCATAGTATTTTCCCACATATTTTTAATTTAAAGCATTAGAACAGTATAATTTTTTATATTACAAAGTATATGTATTACATGTGGATTAGGAGTCCTGATGATGTATGCTGCAGGATAAGCACTGGACTACAAGGTTGGTGGTTCAAACCCACCAGCTACTTATTTGAAACCCACCCTAAATAGGGTCACTGTGAGTCAGAATTCACTCACTGGCATTTAACAACATCAACACCAACAACAGTGGCCCCATAGGACAAAGTAGATCTGCTTTTGAGTGTTTTTCGAGACTAAATCTTTATGGGAGCGGAAAGCCTCATCTTTCTCCTTAGGAGTGATTGGTGGGCTTGAATTGCTGACTGGAATAAAAACCCCAACACTTAACCCACTGCACCACCGGGAATCATTAGAAAAGCAACAGGTTTTTGTTTCGCCCCCAGGTATGTAAAAAGACTTTAATATTTAGAGACACTAAGCAAATGACTGTATGTATGCAACAGCTATTTTTAATCGAGTTAATTATGATTTAAAAAAACTTTTTTTTTAAATCATATGCATATGTTCTCTGTGATTGTGAGATTGGTGCAGGGCCAGGGAGTGTTTCGTTCTGTTGTGTACCGGGTCGCGATGAGTTGATACTGAGTCGATGGCACCTAACAAAACAACAACAGTAACAACAATAAAATATGTGCTATTGAACAGTAACTTTTCTGGCTTTTTACCTCTACAAAAATATCATCTTTTAATGTCATGCTCTGTTTAACTGACCAATTGCTTGTAAGATTCAACCATGTTGTGTAGAGTTTATTTTTACAACTGTGTTGTATTCTTTTGTATGGTTTTATTAGAATTTATTTTTAATTCTGGGATTGATGAATGTTAACGTTTCACTCATTTTTGACATATGAACAATGTTTCAATGAGCATTTTTGTTGATAAGCCTTGGTTCATGGCTTTTTAAATTTTTTATTGCCCTATAGCTTTTAGACTTAAATAGGATTCACCCTGATGTAACATTTACTTTCCATGTTAAAGCCCCACCCCCAGCCCACTGCCGTCAAATTGGTTCTGACTCGTAGCAGGGCCACATGTTTTAGTGCAGAACCACAGTCCATCTGGTTTCAGTGGCTGTGTGTGATCTTTTTTTTCTTTTTTAATGTTTTATTGTGAATTATGTGATAGTTTCCATGGGAAGAGCATTAGTTTTTACATTCATCCTATCGTATATTGTTTCATTGCCATGGTTACAATCCCCTCCATGCATCATCGACCAGCCAAAGGGTACATACACCCAACAAACCTGCGCCCCTGATCGTCAGCACACAGCCCCTCTTCTTCTCTGGGTCTAAAGCCCCCAACTGCTCCATCGCTCCACGTCATCATCTCTGGCTCCATTAAAGGCATCA
>NW_006408541.1:15568172-15580462 GCF_000296735.1 Chrysochloris asiatica | reverse complement strand
ATCTGTGGCCCTAATAAATAATTAAGTATGTGTTTTGCTAATTTTTTATGTTTTCTGATTACCTCCAGGAAGATGTGGTCAGGATGTGTTCTCCCTTTTCCCTCTTCTTATTGCTTAACTCAGAATAACTTTTTTGGGTCTCAGTTGTGCCTGGGCCTCGGCAGCGGGCCATTTGGGCCTCTGGCTGGTCGGTTGAGCCTAGGGCGGGCGGTTTGGGCCTCTGGGGGCCTGGGTGTCAGTGACCGGGCTGCAGGAGGGTTGATCCTCGGGCATGTGGTTTAGGCTTCGGGCGGGCGGTTTGGGCATCAGGGGGCTTGGGTATCAGCAGCTTGGCATTGGGCGGCTTGGGCCTCGGCGGGTGGGTTGGGCGGATTGGGCCTTGGGGGGCCTGTGCCCGGGACCGGGCTGCGGGCGGGTTGGGTCTCAGGGGCCCTGTGCTACGGCGACCGGACTACGTGGCTGGTTGGGTTTGAGGACCCTGGACTTTGGCAGCGACCGGGCTGTGGGCTGCCTGGGCCTCTCGTCGGGTGGGCAATTTGGGCTTGGTTGGGCCTGGGCCTTTGTGACCAGTCTGTGGGCGGGTTGGGCCTTGGGGCAGGCCTTGGCCTCAGTGGGCGTGTATCTGATGACATAAAAAATGCCTCTCTCAATTCCTCTGTACCGTGGGTACCCCGAATTTCCTGATATCTGTGTCAATATCCTTCTCTATTTGTTAGGCTTTGCCAGTTTATGCTTCCTTTTCTCTGGAAATGCAGCCTTCTAAATGGGGTTGCTCTAGCCCTGCACTCCAAGGTCCGCAGGGGGTAGAGGCACTCGCAGGCGCGCCAAGTGGGAGCCACGTGCAGACAGGCAAAAGCTCAAAATGCCTGTAATTCCTCAGCAGTTTGATCTTTCAAAAAAAAAAAAAAAACGAGTTGAGAATGTTGAAATATAAGATCTTATGTTAGCTCAAAGGCTGTCTGTCTGCTAGACAGAGGTTTCCTATGTGCGATTCCGCCCCTTTTCCCCAGAGCCTGCCCTACCTGAGTTGCCTGGTCCAGGAAGTGCCAGAAGTCCCCACCCCATCCACATTTCATTTCTTCAGCCCCACCTAGAAAAATTGGATACTACTCAGTGGAGATTCTACCTTCCTCCACGCCCTCTGGATCTAGGTTCCCTCGTGAAAGCTTGAAAGCCCGTCACTTCTTGCCTTTATAGCCCCCCATTTTGGGTAGCCAATGTCCAAGTCTGTATATGGAGGGGGTGGGAATGATCCTTGCTGTAAAGATTTGTTCCCTCTTTGAGCTACTGCAACCATAGGTGTAGGTCAAGTTCATCAAATTGTATCAGATTACTCTTTTTTCCCTCTTCTTTCTTCTTCTAGTTGAGCTCTGATCATCCTGTCATTGAAGCCAGGTCACGTGGTTATTATCTGCAAGTGTGGGTGTTTTTGTGCATATATGCCCTCCCTCTTTTCCTATCAACCTGGATGCTTTACTCTCCACTCTAGTCCACTGTGGCTATGTCATTGACTCTGGGCCGAAGTGGCTGTGATCTTGCAAGGTAAATAACCAGACCTTTCTTCCACAGAGCTGCCACATAAATTGAACCACCAAACCAACCTTTTGGTTAGTAGTCAGATGTAGGCCTTCTAGCCATTGAAACCCTTTGCAGTGTAGTTCTGCTTAGAAACATGTGGTGTTGCTATGAGTTGGAATTGACTCAGCCTCAAGGTTTTGGTTTTAATCTTAGGTATCAGGCTGCTAGAGTTGTCTTAAAAGAAAGGCTGGAGGATCTACTTTAAAAAAACTAGCCATTGACAACCCTACTGGGTACAATTCTAATTGAACATCCACTGAAGTGCTATGAATCAACTCTCAACTGGTACAGAGACACAAAGTAGATTAATGATTTCTGCGGGAGTTGGAGGGGATGGAGGGAGGAGGGACTGCTTGTTGGTGGTGCTGGCTGAGAGCAAATAGGGGAGTGACTACTTAGAATGCTGGGTTTCTTTTTGGGGTAGTGAAAATGTTGACAAGTTTATTGTGGTATTGACTACACAGCCCTGACTATACTAAGAGCCATACAGTTGTATACATTAAATGGGTGAACTATATGGTTTGTGGATTCTATCTCAATGAAACATAAACAATTTAGCTGATGATATTCAAGAATATTGACATAAAGTTTCATAATGGAAATTTTATTGGAAAAAAAAAAAAAGTTAACTGTCTCATCACACTGACCCCAAAAGGTCAATCTCATATTCCTGTTGTTAAGTGCCAATGAGTTGGTTCTGACTCATAGCCACCCTATACAAAGTTTCCAAGGAATGCCTGGTGGATTTGAACTGCCAATGTAGCAGTTAGCAATCCAGTATTTACTCTACAGTGCCAGACCAGGACTCCTAAATATTCCTAGATTAAAAAAAATAACACATTAGTAATAGAACTTACCTCAGTTTTTCTAAAACCATATTCGGTCTTTGTTATTTATAGAAGTTGTAGTCAACTTGTAATTACAAAATAATGCAAGGTCATATTCATACCTTCTTGCATTTTCTTATTTGACCAGTAAATGCTTGTGAGATGCTTATGCTTATGGGTATCTTGTTAGCAGTACTTCTAGCATCAGGCTTTGCTCCCAGACCAATCACTACAATTAAAAGAAAAAGAAGAAAAGAAAAACTTAACCCCAAAAGCCATAATTTTAAGGATCTGCTAGTTGGGGCTGTGGTTACAAGTGGAAAGCCCAAGTTATTTTATTTGAAGTGCTCTGCTGCTTGCTTTCTCACTTGCCACCCCCATCCCGCTTTAAAAAACAAACAAAAAAACCTCCCAAAAAACAAAACTTTGAAGAGGCTCTTCTTTTTTGAAAGGAAAACTTGATTAGTAATGATCCTAATCAACAGGTTTTTAGGATGCTGTGTAGAAGAAAACTAAGAAAAAAACTTAGTTTGAACTGAAATTTTGTCATAATTTATATAAAAAGTAACTTTTTTGACCATATGCCATGCATTATACAAGGATGCTTTTAAAAAGAAAATTCCTATTGATATTTGAAATTTTTATTTTATTAAATTCATTTTATTGCTAAATTTGCTTATGTGTTTTTTTTTTTTAATTACAGTCAAAAGTTTATTTTTGTGAATAAGCTTTCAGAATATGTAGAGAAATCTAAAGTGCTGTATTAATCCAGTCACTATTTCTGCTCCTGGTGAAAATGGATAGAGATAAGGCTTTAATAATTGCTCATCTACATACAGGGCTCAGAAAAAGGACAATTTTATTGTATGTGGTCAAGTGTAAGACATAAAAACATTGTCAGAAGTTGGTAATTATAAAGTTATTGTACTTAATTTTGTAACGATTAAGAAATAATATTTGGCTTCAATATCAGCTGAATCATCTGAAAAGTAAAGAACTCTTCAGTTTATATTACTGTTTGGCCATATCGCTTATATGCAGAACTCTTAGAGTAATTACTTTCATATGATTCTGTTTATGTTTCCAGAAACTCTTATTAAGAATATGTACTTTTGAGTCTGTGCAGTATTTAACATATTAAAGCCTATAACATTTAGAAGTTAATATGGAAAACCTCTAAACTTCTGACCTTGAATAGAATTTGCCATGTATAACCATTACCTGCCGTTGGTAGATTAAAAATTGCCTTTTTCTGGGTCTTTGCTTTGTGAAAAATGGTATGTATTGGACTTGAGTGTATGACAGATGACATTTATCAAGGATAATGGGAGCCTTACTTATTTTCACATTTTAAACAACTTTGAAAGCTTTGCATATGCACACATGCTCAGCATATGTGTGAGTTTTAAATATATTTTCCATCATGTATTGCCTGCCATTAGCACAAGAAACTTAAGTATAAATCTTTAATGAGCTTCATATTTTAAACATGGACAAGCATCTAAAGATCAGCTGTGGAGGAGATTTAATTCACTTTTATAGAATTTTATTTTTCATTGTTCTTCTTCTATATTGCAAGTAACAATGTAACTCATGTATTCCAGGTAACACTCTTATTGTGTGTTGAATGAATTGCTATTTCTCTCATTCCTTTACCTTAGAATTTGCTCCTAATGTAGAGAACCGATTCCTAGCTAAATCAACTACTGTTGTATTGTTACTCTGTTTGAAAATGTTTATAGAGCAAGTTATTTTTTTTTAGTTATTGTACCAGGGGATGACAGTATTAGAATTAAAATTGTACAGTTATTAATCTTGGTTCTTAGCTTTTTAAAATTCTCTTTAAATTATTACCACAACCTAGTTTTATAGAATTCTAGAGGAAAACATTGCAAACTCATACTATGTAGGCAACACTGTTCATTAAAATAACAACTTTTATGGCTGGTATGGTTTTTGATACTGCAGGGGTTTGATGCATTGATACGCAGATCACATGGAATACTGCACTGATTTCTGAAGATCAATCGGCATGTACTGCTGTAATCATACTGTCTTTTCATGTCCTGGTGTGGTGCTGTGGGATAAAGCATTGAACTACAAGGTTTTGTTCGAACCACAAGGTCGGCAGTTCAAGCTTACCAGCTGCTCCTCAGAAGCCCCATACAGGGTCACTGTGAGTTGGAAACGACTTGATGGCACATAACAACAACATAGGACTATGAACCCTAGGTCTGTGTAAGGACGTTGGCAGTTAAGTTTTTATGTATATGTAAGTCTTCACTTTTGATGAGCCCATTTTGTTGGGTGCAGATCCCATGTGGGTTGTTGCTGTTTCACTACGTAAACAGCTCTCTCATTTGAAATATAAGCTGAGTTCCTTTCCCTTCCATTTTCCTGGTGACAGTTGAAAAGGAAACCATTTTACTAAGAATGATGAATTTTAAATTTAGGTTTGCGAAATTGTCAGTGTCTTTATATTTTAAAGCAGATTTGCATAGCAATCAGTTATGAGCGTTAATATGATTTTTCAAAGAAGAAATTGGCCTGAGGCACTTGTGACCAAGTGCCCTATATGTTGATGTGTCCGGTTTCCACGAAGTTCTTTTTAGAGATGTACAGTATCACTTTGTTGCTCAGCAGAAGTTTTAAGGAAATAATTGGAAGTGCTTCTGTAAGGACAGTTAGTTCAAGACAAGTACTTTTATTTGTAGCTCTTTAGCATCTTTGAGAATTTAGCACTCTTAAAAAAATACATACGGTTCTAGATGAAAACTTACATAGTAAATTAAGTTCCCATTGAACGGTTTTTGCACTTGTTCCGTAACACTGTTGTTAAATATTGTCAAGGTGATTCTGGCTCATAGCAACGTGTATAACATTAGTTACATTTTTTTTTTAATAGTGTGTCAATATTTTTGTTATTTCCATTTTTTCCCTCTCTTTTTGTTTCTGTTTCCATTAATCTAGGTTTCCTGTTCCTCCGTAGTTTCTTATCTTTGTCTTCAGTCTCATATATTTGGTTATTTAAGGAAGTAGATTATTCACTGGTGCTAGTGTTTATTTTTAATAAGCTATTATTTAAAATGAAAGATGACTATGGGGGGTTGGTGGCGGCTTTAGTTCCAGGTTCAAAGGGTATGTTAGCGTGATAATCTTCAGGGTTCCTCTAGTTTCTATTAGTTCAGAAAATCTGGCCATTGAAAGGCATTTTACTTTTGTTCTGCATTTTTCTCCCTTTAGACCCCAGACCGTCTATTGTGTCCCTGGTCAGAATGGTCATAGTTGGAGGTGGGCACCATCTAGTTCTGGGTGCAGGCTAGATGCTGTTATGGTTGGTGTGGACTCGTACTAATCCTGTAGGTCAGTGTCTTCTCTGAGTCTTTGATTTTCTTCGTTTTCTTTGATTCCACTCAAGTATAGACCAAGAGTTGTGTCTTAGATGACTTCTTGCAAGCTTTTAAGACCCTCAGATGCCACTCATCCAATAGAATGTAGAACGTTGTCTCTATGAACTATGTTAGGCCAGTTCACAGAGTTATCCCCAAGCCTGTTAAATCCAGAAAAATCTACTCTGTAAGGTGTTTAGTTGAATCTGGGTAGTATCATCCATAATTGTTTCCCTATGTGGAAACCCTATACAGGGTCGCTATGGGTCGGAACCAACTCAGTGGCACTTAACAACAACATGTGGTTGTTAAGTGCCATGAAGTCAGTTCCGTCTCATAGTGACCCTGTAGAGGGTTCCCGAGGAGCAGCTGGTAGGTTTGAACTACTGGTCTTGTGATTCCCAGTACAGTGCTGATCCTACAGCACCTTCCCAAGAGTCCCTATGTAGTAGATATGTAAATACAATGTGGTGCATATAACTATGTGTATACATATGCCTACAGATATACATATATTTACACATGTAAAAGACATCTCTTTAATCTCCTTTTAGGTATCAAGACTAAGGAGCTGTGGTTGCATAGCGGGTTATGTATTGGACTGGTAACTCTAAGATCAGCAGTTTGAATCCACTAGCCACTCCGAGGGAGAAAGTTGTTTGTTCCCATAAAGATTTTTAGTCTTGGAAACCCTATACAGGGTCACTAAGAATTGGAACCAACCTCATGGCATACCACTATTACCAGATACCAAGACTTAGATAATCTGCTTAAGGTATTTAGCTGAACCAGAAGTAGAAAATACATAAATATGTTTCCTAAATTAATCTGTTCTAAGTGTAGGAATTTTGATTGTGAATCATAAAATTCTTGAGGGAGTCATCTCCTCACCCCTTGAGCCTACCATTTGCCTGGCACTGAGTAGTTTTTACATAGAGGTTTTGATTCTTTGAACAGCTTTATAAAGGTGGTGGCATCTCCATTTTAAGCAATAGGAAATTGAAGGTCAGAGATGTTAAATTAGTAGCATGCTGGGACAGAAATCAGCTCTGAAGTCTGTTTTTTTTTTTTCCTCTTTTCACTTCCCTGAGCTGCATTCTGGTTGAGTTAATAATAATTAGTTTTCTCATCCAATTCACTAAGTGTATAATGATATTTAGTGTGTCTAGGTATGGCGCTGTGGGTTAATGCGCCAGACTGCAAAGCCATTTGAACTGCAAGGTTGGTGGTTCAAGCTCACCAGCTGCCCCTCGGAAACCCTATACAGGGTCACTATGGGTCGGAATCGACTCGGCAGCACTTAACAACAACGACAAGTCTAAGAATTAATCCTGGACTCCTGGTGTGGCTCTTTCGGATAAGCACTGGACTGCAAGATTGGTTTGAACCTCAAGATTGTTGGTTCAAACTCACCAGCCACTCCACAGAAACTATACAGAGTTGCTGTGAGACAACACTGACTCTAAGGGACTTAACAGCACCACCAAGGTTTTTGTTTCAGACAAGAATTCTTTGCTGACCAAAATCTATCTAGAATTTGGATATTGGGTGCTCAGATAGAGGGTAATTGTTGTTGTTTTCTTTATATATATATATATTTAATTTATGGTTAATTCTCTTTTTGTTTTTGTTTCATATTTTCTTTATCCAAGATTGTCAATTCTTTATCTCTTTAAGGATCATAAACATTTATTTAAAACTCATCAAAGATTTCATTTTATGGGGCAGTGTGAATTCGTCTTCTTATGTCGATGAATTCCCTGGCCATCTTTCTTTGTTGAAATTTCAAATGTACAAAAGTACATTTGACTTTGACTTTACAGCTTGCATCCAGAATGGGTATTTTAATTTTTCTTTCTCTCTTGGTGTTCTCTGCCCTCTCTTCTCTTCTTGGCACATCCAGCTGTTTTCTGGTTTTGTTGTCTTCACTCATTTCCACTACCAGATGGGTGGTGGTTGTTGGTAAGTGCCTCCAAGTCAGTTCCCACTCATAGTAGTGACTGTGTGGTTTCCAAGGAGCAGCTGGTGGATTTGAACCGCTGACTTTGTGGTTAGCACCCACCACCAGGTACTATTGGAGTAGCTGATACTGAGTCACTGACTTCCAGTGAATCAAGGCACTGGCACCAGACTGTATTGTTGTTAAGTGCCATCGAGTCGGTTCTGATCCATAGCAACCTTGTATAGGGTTTCTGAGGAGCTGCTGGTGAGCCTGAACTGCCGGCCTTGTGGTTCAAACAGAATTTGTAGTCCTGCACATTAACCCACAGCACCACAATACCAGACTGTATGTAGTTGTTAAGTGCTGTCTAGTCGGTTCTGACCCACAGTGACACCCTGCAGAGGGTTTCCAAGGAGTGGCTGGTGAGCTTGAACTGCCCATCTTGTGTCTCAAACCGACTTTGTAGTCCAGAGCATTAGTCCACGGCTCCATAGCGAGACTCCAGCAGACTGTATCATTGTTGTAGTTAAGTGCTGTCAAGTCGGTTCTGACCCATAGTGACTGTATATAGGGTTTCCAAGGAGCAGCTGGTGAGCTTGAGCCACCGACATTGCAGTTCAAATGAGTCTGCAGTCTGATGCATTAGCCCACAGCCCACCAGCAGACTGTATGGTGGTGGTGATGTGCCATGGAGTCGGTTCCGACTCACAGTGACCCTGTACAGGGTTTCCAAGGCTGTAAATCTTTACGGGAGTAGAAAACCTCATCTTTCTGCTGTGGAACAGCTGGTAGTTTCTAACTGCTGACCTTAAGGTTTGCAGCCCGATTTGTAATCACTACGCTACCAGAACTCTTTACTGCATTTCATTCACAGTTAAAGTGGAGTCCTGGTGTGGTGTGGCACTGTGAGGTAATGTGCTCAACTGCAAAGTCGATTTGAACTGCTAGGTCAGCAGTTTAAGCTCACCAGTTGTTCCTCGGACACCCTATACAGGGTGGCTGTGACTCTTAACAACAACAACAAAGAGGAGAAAGAGTGGTGCGGGGAAAGCCAGTTTCCCACTTTGGAATATTCTTGATGAAACAGTCAATCATGTTAATTTCATTTGATCTCAATCCTTTTTAATGTTCTTTGTGATACGAATATGAGAAATAGGCACATAGCCCTTCTGCTTCCCAAGGGCAGGCAGGTTGTGTCTGTGAAGAGCACTCTCAAAAGCGGTGGTTTGTGTTGCGAGCTGAAGTAGCCCTTGTTTCATGTAATACCACTTTTACATGAAAGTGTGACACAAATCCGGCCAGCTTGTCTTCCAAGCATTGATTCTTCTACCATCCTCTACATCCATTGTTCAACTTTCACATGTGTATGAGGTGAGTGCAAATTAGGCTGATGGATTTTCATATAACAATATGAAAGTTCAGTATGGTTTTAATTTTCATTTGGCAACTAACCTGTAAGAAAGTACCACTTGGAGATATTTTGTAATATATATCAAGGAAGAATATCCACTATTAACTGTAAAAGGCTATTAAAATACACTTTCCTTTTACAAGTACATATCTATACGAGGCTCTGTGTACTTCATTTCTTCATATGCTTTAATCAGAATAACAACAGACTGAATGAAATGCAGGTAAATGAATTCAGCTGTCTTTTATTAAGTCAGGCATAAGATTTAGAAAAAGCTACTCTAATGGAATTATTTTGTTCTAAAAAAGTTATTTTTCATAAAATTGTTACTTATGTTCACATGTAATGGATTTATTTTGAAATGAGTTAAAAACATTTCAAATGCTTAAGTTTTAATTTAGAATATTATACATATTAGTAGATATTTTCGTTAAGTGCCGTCGAGTCAGTGCCGACTCATAGTGACTTGTAATAGGGTTTTCCAGGAGCAGCTGGTGGGTAACCATAATTAATATAAGCCTTTGGGCTTCTTAGTTTTTAGGAGTGTAAAGGGTTAGAAATTTTGAGAGCATTACGTTTGGGGAACTCAATTTTTAAGAGTTGTATCTGGTGTCCAAAACACTTGAGAACTTAGAATTTTGTGGATTTGTTTGGAACTGTGAAAGCATCCAACTTAACCCTTCCATTGGCTGCTTTGATACCTTCTAGCACTTCTAGTCTCTGGGACAGCTGCCACTCTGCTCTACTGTTTTACCTCAATAGGAATGGGGTTTGGGCTAACCAATGAAGTGTGGCCAGATTCCAGGGCATTTAGTTTTCATTCATCTGAATCTGTATCTTTTAGTAGTAAGAACAAGATTTGCCGTAGAAATTTAGAACAGTTGTCATGACATGTTTGTTAGGCCTAATCCTTAGTTCCTGCTTTCGAATCAGAGATCAGCTGAGGCCTTTTATAGCACACCATGCAATTTGTGCTTGATCCCTGCCACTAGGTTGTTGGTTCCTTGGAAGCAAAACCTGTATCTATTGCAGGCACCATGCACAGCATACGGGAATGTGGTATCTTATCTACGTGGATGTCACTCAATAGGCTGATATACTGTAGGAGTGGTTTTGATTTCTGACCAGTTACATTGAAGTTAGGAACCCTGGTGGCACAGTAATTAAGTGCTTAGCTGCGTAACTGAAAGTTGGGTGGTTTGACTTTGCCGTTTGTTCTGAGAGATAAAATGTGGCAGTCTGCTTCCTTAAAGATTTCAGCCTTGGAAACCCTATGGCGCTGTTCTGTTCTCTTATAGAATCCCCGAGTCAGCATCGACTCAAAGGCAATGGGTTTTGTTTTGTTGGATGAATGGTTTTATAGGAGTTTATTGATTATGTTTTTACCTCAGCTGTTCACTAACACTCATGGGTGTTCGAGCTTCATTTTGTAGACATGTAAAGGCAGGTTTTTGTGAAGCCCGGAAAGAAACTCCTCAAAGTCATGAATCATGAAACTGACTTTTGAATGATAAAGAACACATTTTAAAAAATGTGTTGCTGTTGAGAATATACACAGCTGAACATACTGAGAATTCAGCCCTTTCCTCAGGTATATATAATTCAGTGACATTGATTGCATTCTTCAAGTGGCTCAGCCTTTCTCACCCTTTTTCCAAGCCACTTGTCCTTCATTAACAAAAACTCACTGCCCCTGTGCTTTTCCTCTAATCTTTCGAGTTGGTTTTGGCATTGTGATCCCAGTTGTTGTTGTTAGGTGCCTTTGAGTAAGTTTTGACTCACAGTGACCATGTGTACAACAGAAGGAAACACCACGTGGTCTAGTGCTATCTTCTCAGCCTTTGTTATGTTTGAGCGCATTGTTACAGTTACTCCCTCTGGTCAAGGGTCTTCCTTTTTTTTTCTAACTTGCCACTGTCCAATCAAGATGGCCTTTTCCAGGGACTGGTCTCTCCTGATAACATTTCCCAAAGTATGTGAGACAGGCTCACCATCTTCCCGTCTAAAGAGCATTCTGGCTGTACGTCTTCTTCCAAGATAGATTTGTTTGTTCTTTTGACAGTCCACATTAAAATATTTTTAATATTCTTTGCCAGTACCACGATCAAATTTTCTTCGTTCTTCCTTATTTGTTGTCCTGTTTTGCATGCATATGAGGCAACTGACAATACCTTGACTTGGGTTAGGCACACCTTAGTTCTCAGAGTGACTTCTTTGATTTTTCTTTTTTTATTATGTTTATTAAAACATTTTAAAAAGGTCTTTTGTAGCAGATTTGACCAATACAATAATGCATTGTTGATTTCTTGACTGTTGTTCCCCAGATGGTAATTACACATCCAAGTAAAATGAAATTCTTTTCAGACTTTTGTTCATCATGTTGTTGCTGATTGGTCCAATTGTGAGGAATTTTGTTTTCTTTATGTTGAGACATAACCTGATACAGATCTTAAAAGAGCACAATGCTCAAGGCAGATGTTCTTTACTAAATTATTGTTGGGTTTTAAGAAGACTTCAGGGGCTATTTTAGATTTAAAGTTTAAAAGATTATCTCGAGGTAGTAGTTTTAGGGATATAACCAGCCTCCGTGCCTTCAGAAAACCTCGATCCCATGAGACTTTAAAATTCAGAACAAGTCAAGTTTAATTTTAAGTTAATTCTGTGGTAGTCTTTTCATCTGGCACCTCAGTATTTGATCTCCTTGCCTGCTACACGTTTCTTCCATAGATTCAGATGAATGAGGAGGAACTGTTACATCTCAAAATTATGATGTAAAGATAGAGATCTTTAGCTTCAAATACTGTAGTAATTTCTTAGGGGGTGAGGGTTAGGGTTTGAGGTTGTTGTCTATGTTAGTTCTGATATCTTTGACCCTTTCTACCAGTGTTGAGTCTTTTTTGGATTTGGATATATTTCCTCTCACCCATTATTTGCTTTATTGTCATCTGAGATGGATAATGACTTTGGAGATTTTTCTGAAGAGAGAATTCTATCAGACGTGTAATTTTAAAATGTATTTGGAGACGTTTAAAGAATCTCTTGATTTTCCCCTAGAATAAAGTTATTTTAATTAGGGATTTGATTATAATCCTTGAATAAAAACAAACTGTGAGGTTAAAAAAAAAAAAAAAAAAAAAAAAAAA
>NW_006408541.1:15555234-15561342 GCF_000296735.1 Chrysochloris asiatica | reverse complement strand
AAACCTACGATGGTTGATGGACGATTGCAAAATCAGTAACATTATTAACTCACCATTCCCCACGCCTGACAAGCAAAGCAGCAGAACCACCAACCATCTTTAATTAGACATTTTGGAAAATGGTCTTGTTTAACTTGTAGAGTAAACTGATGGTGACACTCTCCTAAATTGTGTGAGTTGTTGTTGTTGTTCATGCCATTGGGTCCGTTCCAACTCAGAGCTACCCTATATAGGGTTTCCAAGGAGCGGCTGGTGAGTTTGAACCATTGACCTTGCAATTTAAACTGACATATGATTGAGCACATTATCCTGTAGCACCACACCAGGACTCCAGGAGTGTCCATTTTGGAACTGGATGTTTGGGATTGAGCTATGTTGTTGGTATGTGCTGTTGAGTCTCTTCTGACTGTGTAGGGTTTCCAAGGCTGTGCATCATTGCGGGAGTAGAAAGCCTCATTGTTCTCCCATGGACTGACTGATGGGCTTAAACTGCCAACCTTGTTTCACAGTCCAGTGCTTATTCTGTGAAGTCACCATGCTCCTGGTGGGTTGAGCTATAGCATGTGCTTTTAGGTATGGATGTTTCAGAAAATTTCCCGAGGGCAATTTTTTTCCTCATTGACTTGAACAGTCTCTGTTTTTATATAGTGCTTCAAGCAGTTTTCAGTAAATCAGTTCAAATCCATTGCTGTTTGAAAAATAACCTTCAGTTACTTTGATTCTCCAGAAGGACTCAGAAGCACTCCTGAAGTAGCATATTTAATCATACCTTGTATAAGTCAGGCAAGCAACGATCAACTCAGAATACTGGTGGGATAGTCCAGAGTTCTTGGCCCTAGCATTTAAACTGTAGGAAACCAAGAATAAAAATACTCGGCAGATGATTTTAGGGTATAGTCCCTGCATTTCTGATCTCAGATTGTCTTCTTGCTTGCTGTCTGTTGATGTCAAGTGGAATTAAGGGTTGTGAGTAATACTAGACTACCGTAGAGGACAACTTACCTGATAATTTGTAGAGGATCGGTTCCTTTTTAGGGGCTTGAAGGAAAAACCACATTTGTACCTGTTCAGTTTGAGCAGTTCTTTGCCTCATCTCCTGATACCTTACTGCATGCCTGCAAACCCAGAATGTTGAAGCTGCTCATAGTTCTTACTGACCTGATAAGTTTTCTGGTTAATTTGTTGGCGGTAGTATGATTCAGCATTATTAATGATTTTGTTTCGGGGGTGAGGATGGTATATCCAAGTAATACTTTATACATGCATTGTTGGCTATCAGGTGTGAAAACTACTATAGCCCCAGCTTGGCTGTGCCGATGCAGCAGGAAATCTTTCTCATTTCTCCATCATGAAATGAGAACAGTAATGTCTACATTCAGGACCTCTGAGAAATTCTAGTAGGAGTCCTGGTGTGTCGCTGTAGGGTAAGCACTGGACTGCAAGGTCGGTTTGAAACACAGGTTGGTGGTTCAAACTCACCAGCTGCTCCTTGGAAACCCTATACAGTTGGCCATGAGTCAGAACCGACTTGATGACACTTACCAACAACTATAACATGTGGAATAATGCAGTCATTAAGGAGCTCTGGTAGTGGTTATGAATTGGATTGCGAACCACAAGGTCAGCAGTTCAAAACTAGCAGCTGTTCCACAGGAGAAAGATGAGGCTTTCTGCTCCCATAAAGATATATAGTCTCGGAAACCCTGTACAGGGTCACTATGAGTCAGAACCAACTCCACGGCACATAACAACTACTGCCATTAAAGTTACTCTCTCCCATTGCCCTTTTTAAATTAGGAAAAGAAAAATTTCACTTGGTCTCTCTGTCAGTTTAGATTTACTCTGGGTAGCCCATCTCCTTCCCATTGTGGCACAGTGCAGCGTTTCTTAGGTCTCTCAAATAATGACTTGCTTGTCTGATGGACACTGATGTAGCTGATTGGTTATCATTTCCTTTTGGGCAGAGATACTTCCTGTATTCTTACCCACCTGATATCTGCTGTACATAATCGAGCGTTTTCCTTCTGTCTTGACCCTAGATAATCAAAAGGAAAACTGGTTACTGTTGCTAAGCCATATACCAACATTCTCAAGGTTTTTGAGATGGCAGTATAATTCTTTGTTGTTTTTTAGCCTCAGAGTTCAGGAACGTTCACTTTCTTGCTATAATAGTCTGTGGATGTGTAAGTTGAAGCATATAACATGATTCTTCTATATTGAGAATCCAGTACAGAACAATCAAGTTATGTGCTTAAATGTCTCCAAATAATACAGAAATTGGTAATATTAGCTTTTGATAGCACTGAAAGGTATTCTGTATTTGAAGTAATTGCATATAATACCTTGCTTTAAATGTAATCTTGGCTAAACGTGTATGTTGTTGTTGTTTTGTGCCGTGGAGTCGGTTCTGACTCATAGCAACCCTGTACAGGGTTTCCGAGGCTGGAAATCTTTACAGGAGCAGAATGCCTCATCTTTCTCCCGCAGAACAGCTGGTAGTTTTGAACTGCTGACCTTGTGGTTCGCAGCCCGATTCGTAGCCACTATGCTACCAGAGCTCCTTAAAAAAGTGTATATTGTTATATTATTAATACATTTTAGTAATACACCATTCAATCCTTTCCGGTAGAATCATTTCAGACAAGGAAAACAACTGTAAAAGTGACTCACAGATCTGGACGGTAGAATTCAAATTGAAGGATAAAATATATTTTGTCAGTGAAAAGTTCTTTTCCTATCTAGCCCTTTTCCATACTGTGGTGCCAGAGGCTTGGGGGGGCTTCTGGGATTGGGTCGTGTACCAATGCAATATATCGCTATTTTAACAATAAATTGTAGAAACTTCAGAATGCATGCCTGCATCTCACTATTGGATTTATGCCATGATTTCAAGAGCATAGACTACTTTGGGGGCAGGTACGTATTGTGGTCATAATTGCTTTTCTTCTCAGCTGTGTAGATAATAATCTTTAATTGTAAGGAGTTAGAATTTAAAAGGGGCTCACTATTAATAGGCTGTTCTTATAATCAAAGATACTGTGCTTTATTATTTACATATATTCTTTAAACCAGAGGGGGTTGTAATTAAAGATACACAGCATATAAGCTGTACAGTGACTGATCTATATTTCTTAACCTTTAAGAACTTCAGGGGGTGGGGGTGGGAGTAGGAGGGAGGATAGGGTGGAGAGAACGGTCCATTCCTGAGTCTGGGGCTTATTGCATCTCCCTCTCTTACTTCACCACTGCCTGAAAACAGCCTCGGTTGCCTGTGAATATGCTGGGCATTACCTTTCATACCTTCAAAGGAGTAATTTATTGTCAAACTAGGTAAGTTATTCCTCTGGATAAATAGTTTCGTCTCTACCTGCCAGTGACAAACAGACAAAAGCAGGCCTTGTAAGTAAAACTAATGCTGTTTGTGTTTTAAAATGTTTGTTTAATATTATCTTAAAAGGAAAGATTAATAGCCAACAGACAACTGTAAATATAAAGGGTTTGTCATAGTTGTCTGTCCTTGGAATTATGGTATTAGTTTTTGCCTATGTTGAAACGGTTACCTTTTCAGCTGACATGCTCTATTTAACAATTTTCATGATTGAACATCTTCTTTAATTTACTAAAACTTATAGGATGTTTCTTGTTAGACTTTGATTTTTGTTGTACAGAAGCTCCTCATTCAGCTGGTGGACGTTGTGTGGTCTTTTAGGTGTAGTGCTGTCCATCATAGTACCAGTGGCTGTCTGTATTTAAGTGAGAAGTAGGGGGAAAATCTGTCAAATCTGTTCCTAAACAAAACAAACAACAAGAAACATTTTAGATATGAAATACTGATAACTTCATGTTTGGATGAACACCATTACCATGGTTTTAAGTTTGTTAGGATTTTGCATTGGTAATCTGGATAATTACCCCAGGATTATAATTGGGAGTATAAAAACCTAGGGATTCTGGAAGACAGAGTAATGCTGGAGCTCTAGTAGTGGGGCCCTTCAGTAGCATGTAGATGGCACAGTTAGATGTGCCTCTTACAGCTTGGGTTTTTGCTAGATCAAGAGACAGAGCTACGTATGTATGGGGACATTTATAGGTACGTTTAGTTTCTCTACATGTACAAAGAGACCTGCTGTAACCGCTGTAGGGTAAGCACTGGATTGCTAAGAGCAAGGTTAACAGGGTCCCCTATGAATTGGAACCAACTCGATGGCACTTAACAACATCAACATTCTGTATGTATGAATGTTCCTTAACCGCTGGCAGTCATTCCCATGCATCCTAACCCTTTAGCCCTATGGAATATAGTCTCAACCAAAGTACAGACTTCCTCATTAGTAAATGTAACATTGATAAAATACTTGTATTTTATGTTCATAGCCCACTTTTGTGCTAGTTGATCAAAACAATTTTTGTAAGCATTTTTTCCTTCCAATACCTAGTTCTTGTCTAGGATCATGTATTGAGTTTAATAGTTATTTCTCTATAGTTTCCTTTTGTCTGGAATATTTACACAGCTTTTTTTCTCTTTTATGATGCTGGCATTTTGGAAGAATATAACTCGACTGGGATTGTGTGATAAAAGTATGCTTCAGAATCATAATTTGGAGCGACTGGTACTCAAGGTTATTTAAAATTATTCTCTCCATTCATTTTAATTTTTTTGGAGCAAAAACACCAAATCTTTGAATTTTATATAACCCAGATTTTCAAACTTTACATTTTACTTCAGAATTTATAGGTAGAATTAAATTTTGTTGGTATTTAATTCATGCCTAGGTCATCATAAAAATGGTATCATAATGTAGAACTTATGATTAATTGTGTGATTTTGACATATTTTTTAAATGCCGTAGTTTCACATTTGATCAGCATCTTGTGTGAATTTTTACAATGTCACTTTGTCTCCCTGGTAGAACTGTGCCACCTAGTGGGAATTTATGTCATACAGTATAGAGTCAAGATAAAATACTAGATACATTTTAACATATTTAAAAAAAAAAAAGAGTTTAGACTGCTTGAACTTTATTAGTTAGTTGGCCTGATGAAATTCTTTAGAACAAGGAATATCTTTGTCCTGCACACCAGCTGTTCCTCAGAAACCCTATACGGGGCTGCTGTGACTTGGAACCGACTCGATGGCACTGACAACAGCAGCAAAAGAAGCAAGGGTCTTCCATGTATTAAAGTCTTAGTTCAATGTTGTTGTTGCGAAGTGTAGTCTAGTCATTTCCAACCCAGCAGCCCTTGTTTGTATAAGGTTTCTGAGTAACAGCTGGTGGGTTTGAACTGCCGACCTTGTTGTTGGCAGTCCAATGCTTAGCTGTTGTTGTTAAGTGCTGTTGAGTTGTTTCCAACCCATAGCGACCCTGTACAGGGTTTCCAGGGAGCATCTGGTGAGCTTGAACGACCAACCTTGTGGCTCAAACGATTTCGTCGTTCAGCCCATTAGCCCACAGCCCACACTGGATGTCGTAAAATAATGAGCTACTGAGTATTAAAATCTACTTTTCTTAACAGGAAAAAAAAATAAAATAAAATAAAAATCCTACATCTATTTAACTTCTTCACTGATGAAACTTTAACCAAAAAGCAATTGATATTTTTTAAATCAGTTAATATGAGAAGAATAGTTATTCTGGGTTTTGCCAGTGTTTTTAGGAGATGCTTGTTTTACATCTACTTTGTAAGGAGCTTGTATAGCGGAGCTTTACAATGTTGTTTGCACAACCTGGGTTTATTTAGACGTCACTGAAGAAAAGCATATTGAATGACATATTAAAGAACTAATCCATAGGGGGAAAAATGCGTACTGCCTTGAAAATATCTTGGATAATTTAAACTTTTGCCATCTTTAAGCTTCTTTCCAAAGTATCAGTCAAGCATTTATTTGGGCATGTTATTGTTGTTAAGTGCCATCAAGTCGACTCAGACCCATAGCAACCCTGTATGGTTTCTGAGGTGCAGCTGGTGAGCTTGAACTGCCGACCTTACAGTTCAAACAGCTTTGCAGTCTGGCGCATTAACCCACAGCGCCATACCAAGACTCCATTTTTTTGGGCTTATTGTTGTTGTTATGTGCTGTGGAGTCGGTTCCGACTCATAGCGACCCTG
>NW_006408541.1:15550156-15555134 GCF_000296735.1 Chrysochloris asiatica | reverse complement strand
AAGAAGATGCTGAAGGAAATGGCCAGGCGGGAGCCACAGACTAACCTGCTGTCAAGACACTGGCCTTTCCAGGAAGGCTTCTGAGTCAGACAGGCCATGCTGTACCGCTCGTGGTAGTGATCCTTTACTCCTTCCTCTCTACTTTACAGAGAAGGAAATGTAGCTGAGATGTGGGTTTCTGTCTCTTAACCTTTAGTGTCTTCTCTTTCAAAAAATTAATTCACAGTGCTTTATATTTCTACAATGTTAATTTTTATAATGTCCTGTGTCCTAGAAAACTTGTAGCCCCTCTATGGCTTAATGTTGGTGGCCAGGACTCCTTTCAGTGTTCTAAGGGAAGTGTGTTATTACTTTACTCAGGGGTGGGGAACGTCCAGCCCGCAGGCCATATAAGGCCCACAAAAATCATTTGGTCTGGGCCTGCCAAGGCAACCACAGTTCCAGCCGTCACGTTGTTGTTTTCGCCTTTGAGTCGATGCCGATGCATAGTGATCCTGTATAGGGTTTCCGAGGCCTAACTGACTGAATTTGAACCGCACTTCAGACTTGCGGTCCAGTGCATTATCCACCAACGCCACACCAGAACTGCAGCCATCTCGTTGTTGTTAAGTTGTTGACTCAGTTTCGATTCCTAGTGACCCTGTATAGGATTTCTGAAGAGTGGCCGGTGAGTTTGAATTGTTGAGCTTGCCGTTCAAACTGACTTTGCAGCCTAGTGCATTAGTCCGCAGCGCCACACCAGGAACCCTAACCATCATATCTGTTGTGTTAAGTGCCATCGAGTTGGTTCCTACCCATGGCAACTTGAGGAGTGGCTGGTGAGCTTGAACCGCCTACTACCTTTTGGTTCAAATTGACTTTGCAGTCTAGCTCATTAATCCACAGCGTCACATGAGGTGAGTTAATTAAATGTTTAATCAAACATAGCAAGCTGATTTTCAAATGGATCATTTTGTATGGCCTGCAGATGATGTTATAAATATTCAGATGGCCCTTGGCAGGAAAAAGATTCCCCACTCCTGCTCTATAGGCACTCCAGTTAGGAACTATCTGAGTTGCTGCGGACCTGTGCCTTCTTCTTTATGAGTGCTGTGCCTTGCCGCCTTCAGCCTTTGATTAGTCCATGCCTAATGTTAACTCTTAAGGAGCTCTGGTAGTGTAGTGGTTATGAATCAGGCTGTGAACCACAAGGTCAGCAGTTTGAAACTATCAGCTGTTCCACGGGAGAAAGATGAGGCTTTCTGCTCCCGTAAAGATTTACAGCCTCGGAAACCCTGTACAGGGTTGCTGTGAGTTGGAACCGACTCCATAGCACATAACAACAACAACAACAACAACAACATTAACTCTTAATAACATGTTTTCCTTATATCTTCTGTGAGGCTGATAGAAAAAGTGGGTTAGGAGAGAATGGGGATGGACACATACTATGATCTTCTGACCTTTATTCTTTTACTTATTAATTAATATATCAGGTTCTGTTTCTGCTACGTCTACACCCTCTAATTCCATACTGCTGCTCTCTCATCAAAGGAGCTCTGGTCATTTCAAAAAGCCACATCCAAGGAGCCACAAGGTCAGTTCAAACCCACCAGCTGCTCTGTGGGTAAAAGATGAGGCTGTCTGCTACTGTCAAGATTCCTAGTCTGGAAGCTCTGTGTAAGGTCACTGTAATCTGGAACTGACTCGGCGGTAGAGGTTTGGCTTAGCTTGCTTTGGCTCTCATCCATCCAGCTCTTTACCATTTACCTCAAGGGGTCTAAAACTTGGGCCTTTTTGTCTCTTTTTTCTAACTATGCTTATATATTCATTACACACTATGGGGTAACCTTGGATATAAATAGTAATTTTTGATAGAGGAATACTTAACCTCTAGCAAAGAACGAGCAAACCACAAATCCAGTAGAAAAAAAGAGTACTCATGAAAGAGCCAGGACGGTACACTATACCAACTGTCTATATTAAGGTAGTTTGGGTGCCCTGATCAACATCTCTTTATTCTTTAGTTAGTTAAGTGCATTTGTCTTAAGAACATACATATTCAGGATAATATGTTTTTACGACCCATCCTAGTTACTATACTCACCATGCTGTGTCAGTGGGAAATGTTTTGAGTTCCAGGCAGCCACCCCTAAGTTGGGAGCCCCTGTGACTCAGTGGTTGAAGCCCTCAGCTGCCATCCACCAGCCCACCAGCCATACCGCTGGAGAGAGGTGTGGTAGTCTGCTGTCAGAGCCCCTCCTCGAGCAGTTCCCCCCTGTATCTTGTAGAGTCTATGAGGCGCAGTTGACGCAATGGCACTGGAGTTTTGTTTTTAAATAGAAAACTGAGGATAGCCTGAAAAATTCTGGTTGATTTGTTGTTTGAATATTTTTATTGGTTACTATATGGGCTATTTGTAGCATTTTTTTTCAGAGGCGTGTGTAATTAGTGTTGTTAAATAGGCATTTTGTTCTTGGTACTGTTAGTTAGTGGCAGAATCACCATTTTCTCTTATGCCAATTGCTTACTGTGAGTTGCTTTTCATTCTCAGATAATACCATGAATATGCGAGGTATGATTATCCCCAGTTTTAACAGGTGACAAAACTTCTCTTTTAGTGAAGTGATAAAATTAAGATTTCCTCTCAAGTTTAATCCCATTGTCTTTTTACTGTTGTTGTGTGTGCCAATCAAGTAGCTTCCAACTCATAGTGACCCCAGTGGTAGTATAGGGTTTCCGAGAGCAGCAGGTGGGTTTGAACTGCCCACCTTGTGGTTACTGGTTGAGTGCTTACCTAATCAGCTTGAGTTTTCTTTTGATATGCAACTTGAAGCCACTATATTTTTTGGAATGGGAATACCTAAGTGGAAAGCGATTTGTCAAAAAGAAACCAAAGAGTTCTAGAAAGTCTATAAACATCCTTCTGAAAATGACCCTCCTCTCTGTTTTTTTTTTTTTTTTTTACAAAGATGTGGAACCAGTCAAGAGTGTGCATAATGGCATAATGGGTGGGCAAAAGAGAACTGTTAAGCCAGAGGAATGTTGAAATTGACTAGAAAGAGGAAGGGGTTTGTATTAAATTAGAGTCACACAATTTTTCTGTGGTGATTTAGAACTTACAGTGTAGAAAGTAGAGACAGAAAAATCAACAGAAGTTAGGATAGTGTGTAAAATGTCATAGTAAAGGCATGAAAAATTCATTAGAATGAAAAAGGGAAATCCCTTTCTGGTTGGGAGAGTTGGGGATGATTTCCCCAGTGATCACAGTTAAGAGGACTTCCCTAAATGGAAAGATGGATGTAGGGGAGAAGATAGTAAAGGAAATTTGTCTAGATTTAAAAATAAAATAGGAAACAATTCAGCAAAGGTCATTTTGGTGGTAATGAGAACGCAGTACAACTGATACTATGTAGTTAGACTGAAGCTACATTCAAGTTCACAAAGCTCAGGTTTAACCTGATTCTTCTATATGAGGTGGATTTTGTGTGATAAATTGTAGGAGTCATTGGAACTGTTAAAACAGCTAATTGGTGTGCTGTCACAGAGGGTAAGTTGATCTAGTAGATGGTTTTGGTTTGCTTAACTCCCTCTGCACAATGATGTATCTGTGAACTTCAGTCTGCTGCTTAAGAAGTCTCTTGGCAACAAGCTTCCAGTTGCAACTAACACCTGCCTTGGCTAATTGGACTGCCCAGTTCTGGTAAGGGAGCCTCTGGGGAGCCTGTGTTTGAATTCAGCATCATCAGGTTGAAACTAGAGTATAAACATTTAGGTGCTTTGAAGTCAGCCTGTTGCTTGAAAATGAAAAGGCAAAATCACAAAGGAAGAAGAGAGAATGAAATTTTGTGGATAAGATAGCAGTACTAATTTGCATTTGGAGACTTTTTTTATTCAGTGCATATATTAAATATAGAATATGTTACGTTCCAAATTTGGTGTCATTATAAACTCAAGATGGTGGTGGTGATGGTGTGTCGTTCAGTTGGTTCCAAGTCATAGCAAGGGTTTCCAAGGCTGTGAATCTCTGTGGGAGTAGAAAGCCTCATCTTTCTCCCAATAAACCATGATAGAGAAATGAAATTACTAAGCACTTGAAATGATGCCGTTTCAACTGGTATGTTTTCTGTAGCTCCTTTTTGTTTGTTTGTTTGTTTTAAAGTAAAGACTATGTAGCCTGGTGGGTTTCCTATCAGCTGGGTTCCTCTGACACTTTATAAATTATATTGTTATAATTGCTTTTATGTTTCCCCTCTTGTACAAACCTGAGCCATTCTAGCAGTTCGTGTGCCATTCGTCTCTATTTCCTGGACCTTGAATGGCTCTGGACACCCAAGCGTTTGTGCTGAAATGGAATTAAATGAGGTGGTTTATAGTTCATCCTAGTAAATATAACAGGTCACCAGCAACAAAACACAAGAATATTGCCCATTTTTTAACTTAACTATTTCCCTCCTGCTTGTCTTCTCCCAGACCTTACTCTTTTTACAACAAAACAAAACCCAAGCTCATGGCTGACAGAGTGACCCTGTAGGGATTTCCCAGGCTGTAACCTTCAGAAGCTAACTGCCACATTGTTCTCCAGCAGAGCAGCTGGTGGGGTCAAAACCACTAACTTTTTGGTTAGCAGTTGAGCACGTTAATCACCAGGGCTCCTAACCCTCCTTTCCAGGGTTGATTGGAACATAAAGAGGCATTTACTAAGGAGGATCATCCAGCCGAGGTTGTTTCTGGACTTAGGGGAGTCCCCTGCTCACATTTCTGGTTAGTTGTTCCCTCCCTGGTGCTAGTTCTTTTCTTGTATTTAGTATGAGTATGGGAAAACCCCACCAACCATCTTTTTTTTTTTTAAAGAGTGTAGTTTAATGCAGAAATTAGTCTTGTCAAAGTGCTTTTAATGAAAAGGATGCAAAATTATTTTTATACTTGGCTTTAAATGCATTTCATATCTAAGTTTGTCACCTTTGGAATTCAGCAAAATTTCAGACATGCATTTAAA
>NW_006408541.1:15518701-15535626 GCF_000296735.1 Chrysochloris asiatica | reverse complement strand
GGAGCTCTGTACTACATGTCCACCTGATCCACCATCTTGTTTGTTCCTCCATAACTTAGGCTTTTATCAGTATCAAAACCTTGGTAGTTTGTCTTTTACTGTTGTTATTGTTGTTAAATCTTAAGAGGTCTTATTCATAGTGATATATTCAGTACACACATCATTAGCAGGACCAACTACCTTTGAGTTGGACAGTTTGTGTAATTAAACCATTGTATGAATTCAGAGATTGTCTTCAGAATACTCATTTATGATAAAGGGAATTGGGCATTGTCCAACCATTTAGAGATCCTAGTACTGCCGTTGCAAGAGGCAGTCATTCAAACACATACACCTTTATAGAGTCATGGTTGTCTTTTCTCTGTTTCTTTCTTAGTTGCTGATGTATATTCAAGATGAGTGGATTAGGAGACAACTCCTTGGATCCTCTGGCCACTGATTCACGGAAACGCAAATTGCCATGTGACAACCCAGGACAAGGGTAAGTTATTTAGTTCCTGTTGTTTCCTAACGCCATGTTTTATTTAAGGATACAATTCCAGCTTCCTGCTGTTTACATTTTCTGATTGCTTTGGTTTTGCTTAGTATGATTGTGGTAAAATGGTGAGGTTGGCATTTCCCTAGGAGAAGCTTTTGTTGCTGATGGTGATGGAAGCTAGAATATTAGATTAATAGTCTTTGGTATTGTGAGAAGCATTTATGAATGGAGGCGGCTGGAGTAGCTGACAAGGTTCTTTTATATGTAAGAGACTTTGCTATCTATTGTTGTTGTTAAGTACCTTCGAGTCCTTCCGACTCAGCGACCCTGTATAGAGTTTCCGAGGAGTGGCTGGTGAGTTTAAACTGCTGACCTTGTGGTTCAAACAAACCTTTCGGTACAGAGCCACACCAGGACTCCTTGCTGTCTGTTAGCAATACATAATAAATGTTACTGTGGCATTGGTAAGGTACCACCATTATAAGGTTAAAGAAATACAAATAAATACAGTAAAACAGTGTTACTCTGCAGCTAGTATTGTGTCAAAGTGAAGATCATTTTAAGTTCAAAGTCATAGTTAAAAAATATGAAACAAAACCTACAATGAATAAAACCTTGTCTTTCATAGTAAGTAGCTACCATTCTTTTAATTATTTTTTTAGCTGCTTTACTATCTCTCCAAAGGCGCACTCATTACTCCCATTTTCCGGATGAGGAAACTCAGGCTAACCTGCTTCAGGTGACCACCCAGCTCACAAAAAGACGGAATTGAATTTAAATTTACATGAATTTCCACTATGTTGTTGCTGCCTCTCCAAGATGATGTGTTACTAGCGTCTCGTGGCTAAATTTAGTTTGATTACATATAAAATTAATGACAGTATGTGGGAGCTGGTCCTGCTTACAACTTTTTTTGTGTGGGGTATATTCATGGTTTTTTTCTTTCTCTCTCATAGTCATACTTGCAGTGGTGAAAAGTGGAGAAGGGAGCAGGAAAGTAAATATATTGAAGAGTTGGCTGAGCTGATATCTGCTAATCTCAGTGATATTGACAATTTCAATGTCAAACCAGATAAATGTGCAATTTTAAAGGAAACAGTAAGACAGATACGTCAAATAAAAGAGCAAGGTAATACAAAGTAAGAAAAACACTCAAATCTTTTAGAAAGGAACTTGTTAACTGTGTTTACCTTTATATTTTTGCCCCCTTGTTCTTTAGGTGACTAGTAGTAAAAGAGAATTTTGTATGTCTTTTGCCTTTCTGGGTAACTGGGAAGTTTCTTTTAAAAATTTAAAGCTGGCAGCATCATCTCCTACCAGGAATTACCTTGTGTCTACTTGTACACACACGTGTGTCTGTCTTGAGGACGATTTAATCTATGGAGGGGGCTTCAAAAAGCTTGTGGAAAAATTTCAATCTTTTAATTGCATTTTTCTACCAACTTCTCGAAGCTTCCATGTATAATTGATAAACTTAGTATTTGTAATACTGCTGTCCCTTTTTTCAGGAAAAGCGATTTCCAGTGATGATGATGTTCAGAAAGCTGATGTATCTTCTACTGGACAAGGAGTTATTGATAAAGATTCCTTAGGGCCACTTTTACTGCAGGCATGTATAAAGGTTTTAGATACCCAGTAAGCTTTGTTGTATTTTGGTTGTGCTATCAATTGATTTAAAAAACAAAAAGGATGAAATTTTGGTTACGAAATGAGAGCAAAAATAAACTGTTTCTTTCTGTGAGACAGAACTCAGTATTCTGAATATGGCGATGAACTTCTTATGTTTTCAATATACATAATTTCGGAGTTTGCATTTCTTATAAAAAACGGAGTTGCAAACTGGGGAAGCACACACACATGAAGTACAAAGAAGCAAGAAGGGAGAGGTAGCTCACGGACCCGAGACAGCATTTGGATATAGCATAGCTCAGACTTCTTGTGCTTTTCTGTCATGATTCATTAGGTGGCACACAACAATCAGTGCTGTATTTTTAAGGAACTTTTCTGTTTGAAAAATGTCTATATTTTGTTCAGTTGCTGCCTTACATGTATCCGACCCGATTAACTTACGCACTTACAGACTGGTTTATTTCAAAGCAGGGTCTCAAGGGCTCTATAAGTAGACTGGTCAACATTTTTGTTTCTGTTGTTTCCCCCAACTTGTCGGCTACAGCTGCATTTTTGTTGATCACTTTTTATATCCCTTTAATAAATTCCCACTAAGGAATAGTGCCCTGCTGTGGTGCTGTAGGATAAGCACTGAACTGCTAACCGCAAGGTCAGCAATTCAAAACCACTAGTGGCTCCTTGGAAAACTCTATAAAGGGTTGTTATGAGTTGGAACCGACTCAGTCGCCCTCTACAACAACAACAATAAGAAGGAGTAATCTTTCTTTTGGCTTGCGTTGGCATCACGTGCATATATAGAAAGACCTGAGGATAATTGTCTAAGTTTTAAATGCGCCTTTGAAGATGTAATTCTGATTTTATGTTGACCTTATTTTTATCTTTGTAAAAGTTTTAAATAATAAAACTCTGTAGTAACGGTGTTAAGATGCATAAAAATAGTGGCTGATAGTAGTTTGCAGTAAGTAGTGGTCAGGCAGATACTGAATTCTGATTACATTTTAGGCACTGGATGGTTTCCTTTTTGTGGTGAATCGAGACGGAAACATTGTATTTGTGTCAGAAAATGTCACACAATACCTGCAATATAAGCAAGAGGACTTGGTCAATACAAGTGTCTACAGTATTTTACATGAAGAAGACAGAAAGGATTTTCTTAAAAACTTGCCAAAATCTACAGGTGACTCTTAATGTGTGCTTTCTGAAAATGTAGTTTGAAGTTCTTCCTTGATCATACCTTAGAAAATGGAATAGATCTTTTTTTTTTTTTTTGGGAAGCCAAGTGATCTAAAGCAAGTGACTAATAACAAAAGTTTAACATGTGACCTCACGAATTTAGAATTTAGTATGTAATTCATGGGAGCAAAGTATACAGTGAGTTATTGCGAGATATGTTGAAGTTGAAATCTTTCAGTATTTTATACATTACTGCTCTGAAATGTTAGTGTAGATATTACTATGACAGAAAAGTGTAATGAGAAAATAGAGCTCAAATTTTTGTTGGCATTCGCTGCAAAACCCTTACATAGCATCAGCCATCCCTCCCATAGAGCTGTCTACTTTTCTGCTGGGTTCCATGATTCATGGCAACGGCCACACAGAACTCAGGCACCCTATCTACAGTGACGGGGTTTATTAGGGAAGTTAACATGTTATAATTCATGATCAGAAAATGTTCAGAGCGGTTGTTCCAGTCAGCTGCTGATGAATGCCAACAGAACACGCTGCTCTACTGTATGTCTCAGCCTGAAGGCACACAACTCTAGCTCTGTGGGTCCACAAACCTAGCTCCTCATCTTAAGTGCTTGGAGGCCCCCTACTCTGCAGGCCAGCTTCCTGGCTGTAGTCACTCAGCTTTACATGCTTCCTGGGCTGGGAGGACCACTGTTCTCGCTCTTGCTCTTGGCTCTTCTGCTGACCCTTCTCTACTGCTTCTCAAGTTTCTGTCCCTGGGTCAAGGAGGCTCAATGCACAGGGTCCCCAGGACACACTTTGTTCCTGGTTCTTCTTTGATGGTAGTGAGATATCCCCTCTCCTGCCTCCGAGATAGCTCATTTTAAACCCATGCTAGAGTTTCAAGTTTTTATAGTTAGAACTCTGCTAACATCCATAGCTGAATCAAGCCATCCTACCGATATCTTCTTCCACCTTCTCTTTCCCAGACCCAGCAGGGTAGAAACATTGTGTGGTGGGAGTACAGAATATGGCCAGAAGAGACATTAGATAATTCACAACACCACAGTCACAGAATAATTACCAAATTAAAACAAACACTTTTGAATTTGTTTTCCGAAGTTAATGGAGTTACCTGGACAAATGAGACACAGAGACAAAAAAGCCATACATTTAATTGCCGTATGTTAATGAAAGCACCACACGATAGTCTGGAAGACGTAAGCACCAGCCCTGAACTACGTCAGCGATATGAAACAATGCAGTGCTTTGCCCTGTCCCAGCCACGTGCCATGATGGAGGAAGGGGAAGGTAAGAGTAATGTGTCTGAAGCAAGTAGCAGACAGATTCGTTGCTTTAAATTTCCACTGTTGTAACTTCTTCCTGAATTACATGTCCTTCTTAGCCTCTTGAATGGACATATCCAGAAGGTAAATAGAGTCCTCACCTGGTTACGGTTTAAATTGTAGATTTGCAGTCCTGTATGATCTGTGTGGCACGCCGCATTACCACAGGAGAAAGAGTGTTCCCGTCAAATCCAGAGAGCTTCATTACTCGACATGACCTTTCAGGTAAGGATGCTCTGTGTGTGAGTTGTTCAGTTTTAGAATTTTTTGCATAAGTGAAACTGCTTTTACTGCCTTCACTATCATTTAATTCCCTTTATCCAGTGTAATGAATGCTTTGCATGTGTCAATCTTTGTTTTTTGCAGAGAACTCCCCTTTAAGGGAGCTTCATTAGGACCCGTGTCATATGAGTTGGGAATGTCGACACTTAAGATTTCCCAAATAAGTTAATTTCAAAACAAATGTGAAGACACCTGGCTCTCTCCAAATAGCATTTTGGATGAGAATTTAGTATTTCTCTTCCGTAACTTTCAAACCCATTTATCATAAAGAAACACGGTTTAAAAAAAAAAGCTGTAATTTAATGAGGCTTACTAGGAATCATTCCTAACATCACCATGAGTATCAATGTTGATTTGCCACTTTGTGACTGACCTTGGGAGTAGATAATTAAAGACAGTGGCAATTAATAAGATTAATAGCATCATGGCAATATTATCTGTGCTCACCTTCAAGATTGTTTTTATTATCACCTGAGACTTTGCATGATGATGCAAAGGGCTTACCATGTATGGGAAGACATACATGGATGTTTTGGGAAAACAGAGGTTTCATGACATGGACTGTGTTGACTAACTAAGATCATGGCTCAGAAGAGAATTTGAGCTTCAGTCTGCTGACTTCCAAGTGTGTACTCTGCTGTGTACCACATGATTACTACTTTGCACCGTAGTGTATTTGTAGACACTCAGTGAGTTGCTAAATGGAGCAGATGTAAATATAAAACATAGCTGCCATAAGATTTTATTATAAATAGTTATTTTCACAGTCATTCAACCTTTCAGTACCAACCTCAGTTAACTACTTTAAGGCTATTGAGATTTGCACAAATGGAAAGAAAAAAAGTATTGAAAGAGTTGTTTGTTTTCTGGATTGTCGATTTGTTTACACTGATGGATATTATTTTACATTGGAAAAGTTTTGCTTTATTTTGTTACCTTGAGAAAATCAACTGTACTGTCAGGGATTTCTGTGTGTTGTTCCTTTTAGAGTAGAGAGGATGCTCTGGGCCTCGTGGTGATAGGGCAGTCTTCATTTTCTCTCTTAATTTTGTTGTTGAAGATACTAAATAAAACATATTTGCCTAAGCAGTTTAACAAGATAGTATCTTTAGAAATGGTTTCTTAAATGTTTTCTTATTTACCAAAGCAATGCATTTTTGTTTATAAAGGTTAGTAAATACCTAGCAAAACCCATCAAATGTGTTTTTCTGGTTAATATCCGCATAATAGTTGGTATATTCCAGTTGCTTTTCTGTCTGTTGTTTGGGAGGAGGTTTGCTATATTCACTCAGTACTTGTTTTGGCCATCGTAGAAAGGTTTTATAGTATTTGCCTATTCCTTCATTCTGAGCTTTTTTTTTGCGGTTGTGGGCTAAACTAAGGGTAGGGATTGAGAAGAGATCATCCTTAATCTGAGCATATGTCTTTCTCTTTCCTGGAACACTTTTTTCTTCTGTGTAGCCAACTAAATCCGACTTTTATTTGTCACTACTATAATTTCTATTTTAAACAGATTCTTGGATGGGTGCTTCAAACCCATCAGCTCATTCTGCCTTAGTGCCTGGCTCAGCCTCCATGGCATTTCCAGAGCTGGCTTCATTATGAAACCCCATACATTACCCCAGTCCGTATTGGGCCGCCTTCAGCATTTTCACTTTTCTAAGGAGCACATCGTGGAGTGGATAGACTGGCAGGCAGGCCTTTTCTCTAACTTTCTGATTTGAATCAGTGTATTGACTACCTTCTCCAAGTCATTTACCCAGTTTTCCAGGTTATAATCTTCATTGCCTTTTGGATTTGGTGGACCTGTTAGTGCTGACTGTAAGCAGTCCTTTGAACCCGAGTGGGGTGATATGTAGTAGGACCCTGCTGTTGGAGAACATGAAATCTGAAGGCTTTTTGCCTGCGAACGATTCCTGCCAGCCAGAGCTTAATTCCACCTTGTGCCTAGGTTTAAGGGTTCTCACTTGCAGATAACTCTCCCAGTTTATTTTCCCTGAGTACCTAATGTGGTCTGACAGCTGAACTGCCAGAGGTAGAAGCAGAGGATATTTAAAAGTGGGTTTGGGGCCATTCCCCCCAGCTGGCCCCAGCAGGACCTTTCTTGAGCATGCCCCTTAGTGGTTACCTGGTTGTGGTCTTGTACCTGGGAAGCCTCAGAGACAGTCTGTAAGCTGTCCTACCTGCAGTAGTTTCCTGTGTAGGCCTGGCATGCATAGGTGACACATTGCTACCTTCAGTGGTGCTGTGGGAAGAGACACCTTTGTTCTCTGTGCCTGACAAAAGGTCACCACCATGTGGAAGTTCATAATGATTTCCCTCACCTGGGTGGTTTATGTTTACTTTGTCTTGTTTTGATTCCTGTTAATAAAGAGTCTCTCTAATATTTATTTATTTGAAGGTGTGGGGTCTCTTCTCTCCCCTACAGCTATGCATAGAAAATTCAAAACAACCATTGGTGGTCTTAAAATCAACCTGTTTGACATTTTTTTATGACCTTGCAGCATATTTTGTCACAAGTAAGAGCCATGCTAGTTGATGAGGCAGTTTTGCCTTGAATAGCCCTGGTAATTCTGTTGCATTTTCTTAATGAACTTCATCATTCTGCAGATCAGCAAGACTCACTTAAAAAAACCCCACATTCTGGAGACCCTTAGGTGCAATTTTGGCTCCTTGAGTCCCTGTAACTAGTGTTTTTCCTAATGTTTCTTATATTGAACATAGCTGGTACTCTCACATGATACCCTGCTTACTTAGAAAATGGATTGATTTCATTTTCTTCTTGACACTCTTTGTAAGGACTTTGTTGATGTGAACTGCCATGGTACTACTCATAAAGTGGAAAAGCCTAGCTGTTTACAAAGGGGAACAGCTTCTTCGTAAAGCTGTCTTCAATTTCATAGCAGTTTTGATGAGGTCTATTTGTATATTTTATGCTAAACAAAAGTTGTCAGAGACTTGCAGACTTGTAGACATGAGTATTGGGTTATACCCCCCCAGTTTAGAATTCAAATGTACAAAAATATGCATTCACTCCAGATGGAAAAAAATCTTCTCTACTCGCTGTTGAAGCAGGAATTTTCTTTTGCTTCATGGTAGCAGAGACAGAATATTGTCAGATTAATAGTTTTTCTGGAAGGCGTTAGTTTTTTTCTTTATAAATGAAAATGAAACCTTTGTTCGTTTGGACAAGTTACACTCCCCATGTCCGTCAAGTAAAAGTCATTGTGTGTGTTTGTATGTAGGGTACTTTGATGTACTCTACAGAACATTTTGATGTAAAATCATTGTATAAGACGATAAAAAAGCTCAAAAGGTATTCATACTTATCTTTACTTTCTGGTTAATAGGAAAAGTTGTCAATATAGATACAAATTCTCTGAGATCCTCCATGAGGCCTGGCTTTGAAGATATAATCCGAAGGTGTATCCAGAGGTTTTTCAGTCTGCATGATGGGCAGGCATGGTCCCAGAAACGTCACTACCAAGAAGGTGATACATTTTGGAATTAATTCTTGCGATTGTTTGTCATCTTGTTTGATATGTTATAAAGCTCTAACCATACAGATGATGGAACCCTGGTAGCATAATGGATTACGAGTTAGGAATGCGCTCCTAACTGCAGGTCAGCAGTTCGAATCTACCAGTTGCTCCTTAGGAGAAAGATGAGACTTTCTGCTTCTGTAAAGATTGACAGCTTTGGAAACCCTGTATCAATCAGGGTCAGTGTGAATTGGAACCAACTCTGTGGCACACAGTCACTGCCTCACACATGGTAGTAGCGGTCATGGGTAAGAGGACAGAAAAGTGATTCTTGAATGTTAGTATTTTAGCCTTTTCTTAATTTTGGTGCAGATTCAGGGTTATACTGGAATTTGAAAACGTTGCACTTGAAAAACATTTTGCTGATTGCCATTACTAGGACCGAGATCTTTTTCCCAACAGCTTACATCCATGGGCATGCAGAAACCCCAGTGTACCGCTTCTCTTTGGCTGATGGGACTCTAGTGACTGCACAAACGAAAAGCAAACTCTTCCGAAATCCCGTAACAAATGATCGTCATGGCTTTGTTTCCACCCACTTTCTTCAGAGGTAAAGCTAGATTACTGTACATCTTCCTGTTAAGTGCACCAGTCATCTCAAGATGCTTTACGGTTGATGTACAAACGAGAGAAAAAAAGCATGCTAATTACTGACTTTGCTGAAGTGAATTCAGGTTTCTGGATTATGATTGGGATTTTTAAGGTGGTGTTTTTCTGTGAAAGTGTGTGAGTGCAGGCTGCCAGTGAAAGATTGTGAGCAGTCTTTTACCTTTCGTTTACAATCATACTTCAGATCTCTTTTAAGGACCAAGTTTACGGTTTACCTCTTGCTGCGAAGTGTAGCTGTATTGGTTGCGGATGGGACATGAGAGTCCTGTGAAGGCAGATAGTCACCACTTAATCATCTTGAAGAATTTGTAGGCCCCTCCCACTGCCACTTTTAGATATGTGGCGACTCTAGTTAAGCACTGTTAGGAGCCTGGTGATGCAGCGGTTAAACACTAGACTCCCAACTGAGAGGCTGGTGGTTCAAACCTACCTGGCGGCTTTGCCTCCATCAATAGTGCAGCCAAGAAAACTGTGGGGCAGCTCTGCTTTGTCATCTGGCGTTAACTCAGGAGCACCTCAGAAAAACAGCAAGGGATTCATGTAACCTGGCTGTTGTTCCTTCTCAGTGGTGTCTGCAGCTTGTAACAGTACACATAGTAGGGTAATAGTAGATTAATACTGTTAATGTGTTGTCACTAGGTATTAGGTGGTGTGAGAGACCTGTGGTTCCTCTGCACTCACCTCGTCCTTTGTTTATCTGAGTCAGGGCTTTGACACGTGTTTCAATTTTTTAGTGAAAGTTTGCTGTTTTTTTTTTGCTTGCAGAGAACAGAATGGCTATAGACCCAACCCCAATTCTCATGGACAAGGCACTAGGCCTCCTTTAACTGGATGCAACAGTTCAGTAGGTGGCATGAGCATGTCACCGAACCAAGGCTTACAGATGCTGAGCGGCAGGACCTATGGCCTTGCAGAGCCCAGTACCTCAGGGCAGCTGAGTGGAGCTAGGTATGGAGGCGCCAGTAACATCGCTTCCATGAACCCTGGGCCAAGCATGCAGTCACCACCTTCCTACCAGAACAACAACTATGGGCTCAGCATGAGTAGCCCCCCTCATGGGAGTCCTGGTCTTGGTTCCAACCAGCAGAATATCATGATCTCACCTCGTAACCGTGGGAGTCCAAAGATGGCCTCACATCAGTTTTCCCCTGTTGCAGGTATCCACGTTGGCAGTTCCTATTATTATTTTTAGCATTTCTTCTTTTCTCTCTATTCCACTGTAATTCTTGTAAAATCAAATCATTGTATAGTTGAAACTTTGAGGAACGAAGCGGGGTTTTGTTCTGTATACTGTAGTCTAACCCGCTTTCCTTCCTTTTCTCCAACTCCAGGCGTGCACTCTCCCATGGGATCTTCTGGCCATGCCGGTAGCCATAGCTTTTCCAGTAGCTCTCTCAGTGCCCTGCAGGCTATCAGCGAGGGTGTGGGGACTTCACTTTTATCTACCCTGTCTTCACCAGGCCCTAAGCTGGATAACTCTCCCAATATGAACATAACCCAGCCAAGTAAAGTCAACAGCCAGGATTCCAAGAGTCCTCTCGGCTTATATTGTGACCCGAATCCCGTGGAGAGTTCAGTGTGTCCATCCAATAGTAGGGATCATCTCAATGACAAAGAAAGTAAAGAGAGCAGTGTTGAAGGGTCAGATACTCAAAGGGGGGGTCCACTGGAAAGCAAAGGCCATAAGAAATTACTGCAGTTGCTTACCTATTCTTCGGATGATCGGGGCCATTCCTCCTTGACCAGCTCTCCCCTGGATCCGAGTTGCAAAGACTCCGCCCTGAGTGTCACCAGCCCTTCTGGAGTTTCCTCCTCCACGTCAGGAGGCGTGTCCTCCACATCCAATGTGCATGGGTCACTGTTGCAAAAGAAACACAGGATTTTGCACAAGTTGCTGCAGAATGGGAATTCTCCAGCGGAAGTAGCTAAGATTACAGCAGAAGCCACCGGGAGGGACACCAACAGTACAGCGCCTTGTGGGGATGGAAACGTCAAGCAGGAGCAGCTGAGTCCGAAGAAGAAGGAAAATAACGCGCTCCTCAGATACCTGCTGGACCGGGATGATCCTAGTGACCCCCTCTCCAAAGAGCTCCAGCCCAAAGCGGAAGGCATTGATAACAAGACGAGCCAGTGTGGCAGCTCCACCATTCCTAACTCGAGTCAAGAAAAAGACTCGAAAATTAAGGCAGAGACAAATGAAGAGGTAAGCTTTCTGTACGTTCCAGCTTGGCCATTGTGTTCATCATTGCATTTTAACTTTTAGAAAGACAATGTGTTGTATATAAATTCTGATCTTTTATTTTAGTTTAAAAAAAAAACAAAGGATGTTAATTTTCATTATGGCTTTCTTTGTTTTTGTTTTGTTCTGATGCAATTTAGAAATACCAAATGTGTATGATTTAAGATGGAGCTCTAACCTTTTACTAGTAATTTGAATCATTTTACCTGACGCACTCACTGAGCACACTGGTCCCACCCACTAAGGAAGAAAATGTTTGTTTTAAGCAACAGAAGTTTTTGAATTTTACCTAAAAACTAGGTTTCATGTACCAGATCACAGTCTATATAAGCGTCTCTCAGCTTCTGCTTGAGGAATGCTATTCTAGGAGATGTTAATCTGCCCCTGAGCAAATGACAGACATGGGGAAGCCTGATAGTTGGGAACCTACTGTTCACTAAGTTTTGGCTAAAAGCCTTTTTTGTTTTTGGAGCACACCTATGACACCTTGTTAGGCGCCAGCGTGTTTCTTTTGTGTTTACTCAGTGCTTGTTTCCAGAAGGTACAGGTAGGTGCAGACATCTCTGTCAGCGAAAGATCTCATTAATGCTGGTAACTGATGGTAGCTGGAAAATCTTCCCACTGCTTGAGAATTTGTTGACTGTCTATAGAGTATATAAAAATGTGTGATTTATCTCGGTTTAAACTGTTCTTACTCAGAGAAGGAGAATAAGCATAAAGACTATAAGCTGTTAGTCGGGCACTATCATTTTAGGTCAATATTGTGTTTCGTTTATTCCCATTTTTTATTTTGATGAACATGTTTAAACCTATATATCTTGTCATAAACAAAGATCAACTTTACATTTATTTTCAGGGCCCTGGAGACTTAGATAATTTAGATGCTATTCTTGGTGATCTGACTAGTTCAGATTTCTACAGTAATTCTGTATCCTCAAATGGTAGTAATCTGGGAACCAAGCAACAAATATTTCAAGGAACTAATTCTCTGGGTAAGGAAAGAACTAAGCTTTATTTTTGTTGACTTTGAAATGTTTTTGAATACTTGTGTGCACTCTTTCAACCAAGATCCGAATCCACCTCACACATACAACACAAAACACACATGCAGCCTCTCTGTTTGCTATGCTATTTTAGAATGTCTGCATTTTACAAAACCGCCGGAACATTCTCCTATTTTTTCCCTTTCCTATTTCTCACTAGTATGATGCCAGTTGAGATTTGCCGTCTTGGAAGCCCTGTGTAGTGCTGCTGTGATTGGGAATCGGTGGCAGTGGGTTTGGTTTTTTGATTAGTTATGCCAATTAGAGGAACTTGTTCATCTTTGCTTACTGCAGATGAATTGTAAATGCTAGGGTGTTTATTTTTCTTAGCTACAGAGAGTTGAATTAAAACAAAACTAATGTCCTTTGACATTCATGAAACTTGTCATTTGGTCAAGTTTTCTTCTTTGGTGTTTGCTATCTCATAGTCTGACTCAGATATTTGCATATAATCAAATGAGAAATGAATAATTCACAGTTATCCAGAACGATGGTAATTTATTTTTAATGACATTTCCTATAAAATGAAAGAAATGCAGACAAACCAATCAAATAGTTTGGGCAAAGAGAAAGGAGGAAATTTTATATTTCATTCCTGGTCTGAGAGAAACCCTTCAGCCAGCCAGTCAGTGTACATGTGGAAGAAGAACTTGGAGGAGCTTAAGGTGCTGGCAGCTCTTTCAGTAGTTCGTGAGGCAGAATGTGAAGGACTACATCGGGAGTCTTGTTGTGGCACAGTGGGATAGTCAATACACTGGACTGCAAGGTCAGTTTGAACCACAAGGTTGGTGATTTGAACTCCTCAGCCACTTCTTGGAACACTGTACAGGGTCTTTATGAATTGGCACTGTCTCGACAGCACTTCACAACATCAACAATATTGGGCTACACAACAGTGGCCAGTACCTTAGCCAGGCTCAGATTCTTGTGTCTACTTTATTTGGAGTCCAAGCATGATGTTGTTGTTAACTGCCATCAAGTCGGTTCTGACCCATAGTGATGCTGTATAGAGTTTTCAAGGAGAAGCTAGTGAACTTGAACTACAGACCTTGCAGTTCAAACCATCTTTACAGTCCAGCGCATTAACCCACAGCTATATATATATATATATATATATATATATAAAACTCCCACCCCCTTGTTTAATGTTTATTTTGCAAAGGAAGGCAGTGTTTATTTTTGTTAGGAAGGCGTTCTTGGGTGGGTGGGTAATGGTATTTATGTCTGTACTTATATTATTGGGGAGTGGCACGGTGGCTCTGTAGAAAAACCCTGGACTGTGAACCACAAGGTTTGAGCCCACCAGCCAGCCGCTCCATGGAAGAGAGGTGAAGCTTTCTGCTACTGCAGAAATTTAAAGCCTCGGAAACCCTGTAAAAGTTTGCTATGAGTCAGAATCGACAGGCTGGACCTTTATTTGTGTATTGAATCATTAGGAGATATTTATGTACTGTACTTGTATGTTTTCAACAGGTTTGAGAAGTCCACAATCTGTGCAGGCCATTCGTCCTCCCTATAACCGAGCGATGTCTCTGGATAGCCCAGTGTCTGTTGGCTCCAGCCCCCCAGTGAAGAATGCCAATGCTTTCCCCATGTTACCAAAGCAGCCCATGTTAGGTGGGAATCCAAGAATGATGGACAGTCAGGAAACTTATGGCTCCAATATAGGTATGCTGCTTCTAATCAGTAGTTAGGATTTAAAGCTGCTTTTGGGAAAAGCAAATTTAAAATTCCTAAAGCCATTTAGATCACTGGGATTATAGGTTTTTGCATAAATGTTAGCATAATGTTTCTTTCATGAGTATTCATTTTGTCTATGTCTTGGTTCTTTAACCCTTCTGGAGGCTCTTAGCATAAGCCTTTTTTTTTAGCCTGTAGTGAGTAGAAGGGGAAGAGTGGCCTCAGAAAAATGTCTGTAGTTGGACAGTCCTAGTCTTAGTGTGACAGAGTCCTTTTATTGTCCAGGTTGAAATATTAGCTGTTGCCTGTCTGATTTAGGAAGCATTCCATTATAATATGAAAAGATCTAGTCATTTTTATCTATTAGGTGGACCAACACGAAATGTGACTGTGAACCAGACAGCTTCCTCAGGAGACTGGGGCGTACCAAACTCAAAGGCTGGCAGAACGGAGCCTCTGAACTCCAACTCCATGGGAAGACCAGGAGCGGAGTATAGCACTTCCTTACCCAGACCTGTGGTGGCCGGCTCTATGCCCACCTTGCCCATCCGATCCAATAGCATGCCAGGCACGAGACCAATGTTGCAACAGCAGCAGCAGCAGCAGCAGCAGCAACAGATGCTTCAAATGAGTAAGTGTCCCCTTCCTTAACCCAAACCCAAATGAGCTGTTTCATGATCATTGTTGCTATAGGCATACACTTTGTTTCCTCAGGGCCTGGTGAGATTACCATGGGAATGGGCGTCAATCCTTACAACCAAGCAGCACCATCTAACCAACCAGGCTCCTGGCCAGATGGCATGGTGTCTATGGAACAAGGCCCTAATGGGGCTCAAAACAGGTGGGCTTTTATTTTGTGGCTCTTCAGAAAATATTGGAGGTGGTGGTGTTAAGTGCTGTCGAGTAGGTTCCAACTCGTTGTGAACCTGTATAGGGTTTCCGAGAAGTGGTTGCTAGGTTTGAACTGCCGATCTTGTGGTCAAACCGGCCAGTACTTATCACACAGTGCCACACCAGGACTCCTCAGAAAATATTTGCCTCAGATTACCTAGACGGTCAGGGCCCAGGAACAAACTGCATTTTGTGGTGATTATGTGTCAAAAAATGAGGCAGAGGTAGCAAATGAAAGCCTTCGCAGGAGAGGGAGGAAAACAGAACTATACAAGGGGACTTCGAAGAGTTTCTGGAAAGATTCCATTATCTTTTGAATTCTATTTTCCCACCAACTTTGTGAAAGCTCTCTTGTATTTATTTAGTTATAGGATCATTCAGTAGTCCAGCCTCTGAGAGCCCCTCTTTGAGGTGATTGTCTTTTGTGATGGTAATTCATGAGGAGGGAGGTAAGTTGGCATCAGTTTGAGAAGATAGTATTTCCTAGCAGCTCTATAAGGAGCACTGGTAGTGTAGTAGTTGTGAGTTGGGCTGCTAACCTCCAGGTCAGCAGTTAGAAGCTACCAGCTGTTCTGCAGGTGAAAGATGAGGCTTTCTGCTCCGGTAAAGATTTACAATCTTGGAACCTCTATAGAGGGTCGTTGTGAATTGGAACTGACTCCATGGCACACCATCACCACAATGGCTCTCTCTATATATAGATGGCAATCAGAAGACAAGCCTCAGTTTTCTGGAAAATTCATATTTTAGGATTGAGTGCTTTTGAAAATCATTCAGAACTTTTCAAGGACTGTCGGCTAAGTCTGTATTCACTTTTATTGGTTGGTAGTTGAGTTGTTAGCTTATTTGCATGAAAGTTATTGCTACATTGGGTAAAATGCAACCCAAATTCTTTAATTACTTAAGCAAAGAGAAAAGGAATCTTTTGAGTAGACAGTGATATAGCTGTGAGTTGATTAAGGTGAGTGGTTGTCTGCCCAGTCGAGCACTAATAGCCTCCAATTCACAGAGCTTTTCGGAGACAGGGTTCATTTTTAGCCCCATGGCTCTTTATGTGTGTGGGGAGCTGTGGCCTCTTGGTGTTAGCATATGGAATTTGACACATGAGCTCTGTTGGCCAAGGATGACAAAGTTATTTTGGCAGATTTCCTGACTTAGTTCATTGATAGTTCAACACTTCTTTCTTTTTCTTCAGTTGTTTTGTTGATTTTCTCTAACTTTTCAAATAATATAACTGAGTTATATCATCTCGATTTTTGTAGGATCTTGAAAATAGCACCTTCCCCGTGTGGCCCCATCCCTAGCCCCCGATCTCATGCTTTAAGAATCTATTTTGATGGCAGAGTGGACTCTTACATATGTTGGGTGGCGGCAGGAGAAGAGGTTTGGGGAAGGTTACCATGTAGACCTGAACTTTAAAGTCCTGTCATTTTGACACTGTCATCTCTGCTACTTACTATTTATAAGTAGCTCATACATTTATAAATATAAGTTGCCATATTTTTTATACTTGGGGTAATTGAGTTATTTTATACAGTAAAAGTATTCCTTATGGGCAAGCTAAGCCCTACAATGTTCCGTGGGCTTCTGTGGACCCAGATGAGGACCTGGTTGGCCAGCAGTGTGGGGAGACCTGGGGACTCCTGGGCCCAGAGTCAGTGGCGTGGCCACAGAGGACTAGAGTGGAGAGTGAAGCTACCAGCTGATAGGAAGAGAGGGCATATCCACAAGAACACCCACACTTGCAGATGGTACCCACGTGACCTGGTCCCGATGAATGGATGATCAGAACTCAACTAGGAGGAGAAGAAAGAAGAGGGGGGGGAATAAAAAGAGTGATCTGAGACAATTTGATGAACTTGATCTACACCTATGGATGCAGTAACCCAAAAGAAGGGAACAAACCCTCACAGCAAGAAACATTCCCACCCCCTTCACACACAGAGTAGACAGAGATGGGCAACTTGGACATTGGACACCCAAATTGGGGGGGGAGGGCCCACAAAGGCAAGAAGT